>NC_091384.1:5385953-5650953 GCF_038502225.1 Cherax quadricarinatus | reverse complement strand
CAAATCCAATTGAAAAAATTGAGTGGCACGAGGTATGAAGGCTTTTCCATGGGCTATTAAATTTTTTATGTAATTTTTTCAATCGTATTTACAAAAAAAAAAACGCGCAATATAGACTTTATGGCATCAGGTAGATATAAAGAATATCTGGAGTTTATCTGGAGAGAGTTCCGGGGGTCAACGCCCCCGCGGCCCGGTCTGTGACCAGGCCTCCTTAGGTCAGTGTCCCAGGATGCGACCCACACCAGTCGACTAACACCCAGGTACCCATTTTACTGATGGGGAACATAGACAACAGGTGGAAAGAAACACGTCCAATGTTTCTACTCTGGCTGGGAATCGAACCCAGGCCCTCACCGTGTGAAGCGAGAGCGTTAACCACCAGGTTAACTGCTGCTCCTATGCTCTCAATAACAGTGATATATTCTTTAAGTTATTATTTACTTACATTTTGTGTATATATTATTTTCAGTAGTCTTCGTATAACTGGTACTGTAGTATAATTGGTACAGTAGTATAACTGGTACAGTAGTTTAATTGGTACTGTAGTATAACTGGTACAGTAGTTTAATTGGTACTGTAGTATAACTGGTACAGTAGTTTAATTGGTACAGTAGTATAACTGGTACAGTAGTTTAATTGGTACTGTAGTATAACTGGTACAGTAGCATAATAGGTACAGTAGTATAACTGGTGCTGTAGTATAACTGGTACAGTAGTATAATTGGTACAGTAGTATAACTGGTGTTGTAGTATAACTGGTACAGTAGTATAACTGGTACAGTAGTATAATTGGTACTGTAGTATAACTGGTACTGTAGTATAATTGGTACAGTAGTATAACTGGTACTGTAGTATAATTGGTACAGTAGAATAACTGGTACTGTAGTATAATTGGTACAGTAGTATAACTGGTAGAGTAGTATAACTGGTACTGTAGTATAATTGGTACAGTAGTATAACTGGTACAGTAATATAACTGGTACAGTAGTATAATTGGTACTGTAGTATAATTGGTACAGTAGTATAATTGGTACAGTAGTATAACTGGTACTGTAGTATAATTGGTACAGTAGTATAACTGGTACAGTAGTATAACTGGTACAGTAGTATAATTGGTACTGTAGTATAACTGGTACTGTAGTATAATTGGTACAGTAGTATAACTGGTACAGTAGTATAATTGGTACAGTAGTATAACTGGTACTGTAGTATAATTGGTACAGTAGTATAACTGGTACAGTAGTATAACTGGTACTGTAGTATAATTGGTACAGTAGTATAACTGGTACAGTAGTATAACTGGTACAGTAGTATAATTGGTACTGTAGTATAATTGGTACAGTAGTATAATTGGTACAGTAGTATAACTGGTACTGTAGTATAATTGGTACAGTAGTATAACTGGTACTGTAGTATAATTGGTACTGTAGTATAACTGGTACTGTAGTATAATTGGTACAGTAGTATAATTGGTACAGTAGTATAATTGGTACAGTAGTATAACTGGTACAGTAGTATAACTGGTACTGTAGTATAATTGGTACAGTAGTATAACTGGTACTGTAGTATAATTGGTACAGTAGTATAAATGGTACTGTAGTATAATTGGTACTGTAGTATAACTGGTACTGTAGTATAATTGGTGCTGTAGTATAACTGGTACTGTAGTATAATTGGTACTGTAGTATAATTGGTACAGTAGTATAACTGGTACAGTAGTATAATTGGTACTGTAGTATAACTGGTACTGTAGTATAATTGGTGCTGTAGTATAACTGGTACTGTAGTATAATTGGTACAGTAGTATAACTGGTACAGTAGTATAACTGGTACAGTAGTATAATTGGTACAGTAGTATAACTGGTACAGTAGTATAATTGGTACAGTAGTATAACTGGTACTGTAGTATAATTGGTACAGTAGTATAACTGGTACTGTGGTACTGTAGTATAACTGGTACTGTAGTATAATTGGTACTGTAGTATAACTGGTACAGTAGTATAATTGGTACTGTAGTATAACTGGTACTGTAGTATAATTGGTACTGTAGTATAACTGGTACTGTAGTATAATTGGTACTCTAGTATAATTGGTACTGTAGTATAACTGGTACTGTAGTATAATTGGTGCTGTAGTATAACTGGTACTGTAGTATAATTGGTACTGTAGTATAATTGGTACAGTAGTATAACTGGTACAGTAGTATAATTGGTACAGTAGAATAACTGGTACAGTAGTATAATTGGTACAGTAGTATAATTGGTACTGTAGTATAACTGGTACAGTAGTATAATTGGTACAGTAGTATAATTGGTACAGTAGTATAATTGGTACTGTAGTATAACTGGTACAGTAGTATAATTAGTACAGTAGTATAACTCGCACTGTAGTATAATTGGTACAGTAGTATAACTGGTACTGTAGTATAATTGGTACAGTAGTATAATTGGTTCAGTAGTATAACTGGTACTGTAGTATAATTGGTACAGTAGTATAATTGGTACTGTAGTATAATTGGTACAGTAGTATAATTGGTACTGTAGTATAACTGGTACTGTAGTATAACTGGTACTGTAGTATAATTGGTACTGTAGTATAATTGGTACAGTAGTATAATTGGTACAGTAGTATAATTGGTACAGTAGTATAACTGGTACTGTAGTATAACTGGTACTGTAGTATAATTGGTACTGTAGTGTAACTGGTACTGTAGTATAATTGGTACAGTAGTTTAATTGGTACTGTAGTATAACTGGTACTGTAGTATAATTGGTACTGTAGTATAATTGGTACTGTAGTGTAACTGGTACTGTAGTATAATTGGTACAGTAGTATAATTGGTACAGTAGTATAACTGGTACTGTAGTATAACTGGTACTGTAGTATAATTGGTACTGTAGTATAATTGGTACTGTAGTATAATTGGTACAGTAGTATAATTGGTACAGTAGTATAATTGGTACAGCAGTATAATTGGTACAGTAGTATAACTGGTACTGTAGTACAACTGGTACTGTAGTATAATTGGTACTGTAGTATAATTGGTACTGTAGTATAACTGGTACTGTAGTATAATTGGTACAGTAGTATAATTGGTACAGTAGTATAATTGGTACAGTAGTATAACTGGTACTGTAGTATAACTGGTACTGTAGTATAATTGGTACTGTAGTATAATTGGTACTGTAGTATAATTGGTACAGTAGTATAATTGGTACAGTAGTATAATTGGTACAGTAGTATAACTGGTACTGTAGTATAACTGGTACTGTAGTATAATTGGTACTGTAGTATAATTGGTACTGTAGTATAACTGGTACTGTAGTATAATTGGTACAGTAGTATAATTGGTACAGTAGTATAATTGGTACAGTAGTATAACTGGTAATGTAGTATAATTGGTACTGTAGTATAATTGGTACAGTAGTATAATTGGTACAGTAGTATAATTGGTACAGTAGTATAACTGGTACTGTAGTATAACTGGTACTGTAGTATAACTGGTACTGTAGTATAATTGGTACAGTAGTACAACTGGTACAGTAGTACAACTGGTACAGTAGTACAACAACTGGTACAGTAGTACAACTGTTACAGTAGTATAATTGGTACAGTAGTATAATTGGTACAGTAGTATAATTGGTACAGTCGTATAATTGGTACAGTAGTATAACTGGTACAGTAGTATAATTGGTACAGTAGTATAATTGGTACAGTAGTATAATTGGTACAGTAGTATAATTGGTACAGTAGTATAATTGGTACAGTAGTATAACTGGTACAGTAGTATAATTGGTACAGTAGTATAATTGGTACAGTAGTATAATTGGTACAGTAGTATAACTGGTACAGTAGTATAATTGGTACAGTAGTATAACTGGTACAGTAGTATAATTGGTACAGTAGTATAACTGGTACAGTAGTATAATTGGTACAACTTCCTGGAGTCTATCTGAAGAGTGTTCCAGGGGTCAGTGCCCCCCGACCCAGTTCCAGACCAGGCCTTGTGGTAGATCAGGGCCTGATCAACCAGGCTGTTACTGCTGGCCACTCCCCCACCCCCACCCTGTCCACAGCCTGGTTGATCAGGAACTGATTTTAGGAACATATCCAGTTCACTCTTTAAGACAGGAGTCTGTTGGTAATCCCCATTATATATGATGGGAGGCTGCTGAATAGTCTTGGTCCCTTTAAACTTATTGTATTGTCTCTGTACTCATGGCTCGTGGCCCAGTGGTCTGGTGGCTAAAGCTCCCGCTTCACACACGGAGGGCCCGGGTTCGATTCCCGGCGGGTGGAAATTCCGACACGTTTCCTTACACCTGTTGTCCTGTTCACCTAGCAGCAAATAGGTACCTGGGTGCTAGTCGACTGGTGTGGGTCGCATCCTGGGGGACAAGATTAAGGACCCCAATGGAAATAAGTTAGACAGTCCTCGATGACGCACTGACTTTCTTGGGTTATCCTGGGTGGCTAACCCTCCGGGGTTAAAAATCCGAACGAAATCTTATCTTATCTTACCCCTGCTTTTCATGGGAGTTATATTGCATCGTTTGCAGATTTTTTTTTTTGTTCTTGTAAGAAGTGATTTATGTGTGTAGATTTGGGATCAGTTCTTCTAGGATTTTCCAAGTGTAAATTACGATGTATCTTTCTCGCCTGCATTCCAGGGAGTACAAGTCACTGAACTTCAAACATTCCCAGTAATTTAGGTGCTTGACTTCTTATACGACCAGTGAAAGTTCTCTGTACACTCTTTATCCACAGTTTCTATTGCTGCGAATAGTATTCCATCCTAGAGAAAACAAGTGACTTAAAGAGTTCTGGTGTAAGAGTAGTATAATGGGTACAGTAGTAGTATAATGGGTATAGTAGTATAATGGGTACAGTAGTAGTATAATGGGTATAGTAGTATAATGGGTACAGTAGTAGTATAATGGGTACAGTAGTAGTATAATGGGTACAGTAGTAGTATAATGGGTACAGTAGTAGTATAATGGGTACAGTAGTAGTATAATGGGTATAGTAGTATAATGGGTACAGTAGTAGTATAATGGGTATAGTAGTAGTATAATGGGTATAGTAGTAGTATAATGGGTACAGTAGTAGTATAATGGGTACAGTAGTAGTATAATGGGTACAGTAGTAGTATAATGGGTACAAGTGTCATAATGGGGCACAAGAGTGGCATAATGGGGCACAAGAGTGGCATAATGGGGCACAAAAGTAGCATAATGGGGTACAAGAGTAGCATAATGGATACAAGAGTAGCATAATGGATACAAGAGTAACATAATGGGTACAAGAGTAGCATAATGGGTACAGGAGTAGTATGATGGGTACAAGAGTAGCATAATGGATACAAGAGTAGCATAATGGGGCACAAGAGTGGCATAATGGGGCACAAAAGTAGCATAATGGGGTACAAGAGTAGCATAATGGGTACAAGAGTAGCATAATGAATACAAGAGTAGCATAATGGATACAAGAGTAACATAATGGGTACAAGAGTAGCATAATGGGTACAGGAGTAGTATGATGGGTACAAGAGTAACATAATGGGTACAAGAGTAGCATAATGGGTACAAGAGTAGCATAAAGGGTACAGGAGTAGTATGATGGGTACAAGAGTAACATAATGGGTACAAGAGTAGCATAATGGGTACAGGAGTAGTATGATGGGTACAAGAGTAACATAATGGGTACAAGAGTAACATAATGGGTACAAGAGTAGCATAATGGGTACAAGAGTAGCATAATGGGTACAGGAGTAGTATGATGGGTACAAGAGTAGCATAATGGGTACAAGAGTAGCATAATGGGTACAAGAGTAGCATAATGGGTACAAGAGTAGCATAATGGGTACAAGAGTAACATAATGGGTACAAGAGTAGCATAATGGGTACAGGAGTAGTATGATGGGTACAAGAGTAACATAATGGGTACAAGAGTAGCATAATGGGTACAAGAGTAACATAATGGGTACAGGAGTAGTATGATGGGTACAAGAGTAACATAATGGGTACAAGAGTAGCATAATGGGTACAAGAGTAACATAATGGGTACAAGAGTAGCATAATGGGTACAAGAGTAACATAATGGGTACAAGAGTAGCATAATGGGTACAAGAGTAACATAATGGGTACAAGAGTAACATAATGGGTACAAGAGTAACATAATGGGTACAAGAGTAGCATAATGGGTACAAGAGTAACATAATGGGTACAAGAGTAGCATAATGGGTACAAGAGTAACATAATGGGTACAAGAGTAACATAATGGGTACAAGAGTAACATAATGGGTACAAGAGTAACATAATGGGTACAAGAGTAGCATAATGGGTACAAGAGTAACATAATGGGTACAAGAGTAGCATAATGGGTACAAGAGTAACATAATGGGTACAAGAGTAGCATAATGGGTACAAGAGTAGCATAATGGGTACAAGAGTAACATAATGGGTACAAGAGTAGCATAATGGGTACAAGAGTAACATAATGGGTACAAGAGTAACATAATGGGTACAAGAGTAGCATAATGGGTACAAGAGTAGCATAATGGATACAAGAGTAACATAATGGGTACAAGAGTAGCATAATGGGTACAAGAGTAGCATAATGGGTACAAGAGTAGCATAATGGGTACAAGAGTAACATAATGGGTACAAGAGTAGCATAATGGGTACAAGAGTAACATAATGGGTACAAGAGTATCATAATGGGTACAAGAGTAACATAATGGGTACAAGAGTAACATAATGGGTACAAGAGTAACATAATGGGTACAAGAGTAACATAATGGGTACAAGAGTAACATAATGGGTACAAGAGTAACATAATGGGTACAAGAGTAACATAATGGGTACAAGAGTAACATAATGGGTACAAGAGTAACATAATGGGTACAAGAGTAACATAATGGGTACAAGAGTAGCATAATGGGTACAAGAGTAACATAATGGGTACAAGAGTAACATAATGGGTACAAGAGTAACATAATGGGTACAAGAGTAACATAATGGGTACAAGAGTAACATAATGGGTACAAGAGTAGCATAATGGGTACAAGAGTAACTAAAAGCCATAAATGAAATCGAAAGAAACCCAAAGTATTTCTTCTCCTATGCCAAATCAAAATCGAGAACAACGTCCAGTATTGGGCCCCTACTTAAACAAGATGGGTCCTACACAGATGACAGCAAGGAAATGAGTGAGCTACTCAAGTCCCAATATGACTCAGTTTTTAGCAAGCCGCTAACCAGACTGAGAGTCGAAGACCAAAATGAATTTTTTATGAGAGAGCCACAAAATTTGACTAACACAAGCCTATCCGATGTTATCCTGACGCCAAATGACTTCGAACAGGCGATAAATGACATGCCCATGCACTCTGCCCCAGGGCCAGACTCATGGAACTCTGTGTTCATCAAGAACTGCAAGAAGCCCCTATCACGAGCCTTTTCCATCCTATGGAGAGGGAGCATGGACACGGGGGTCGTCCCTCAGACACTAAAAACAACAGACATAGCCCCACTCCACAAAGGGGGCAGTAAAGCAACAGCAAAGAACTACAGACCAATAGCACTAACATCCCATATCATAAAAATCTTTGAAAGGGTCCTAAGAAGCAAGATCACCACCCATCTAGAAACCCATCAGTTACACAACCCAGGGCAACATGGGTTTAGAACAGGTCGCTCCTGTCTGTCTCAACTACTGGATCACTACGACAAGGTCCTAAATGCACTAGAAGACAAAAAGAATGCAGATGTAATATATACAGACTTTGCAAAAGCCTTCGACAAGTGTGACCATGGCGTAATAGCGCACAAAATGCGCGCTAAAGGAATAACAGGAAAAGTCGGTCGATGGATCTATAATTTCCTCACTAACAGAACACAGAGAGTAGTCGTCAACAGAGTAAAGTCCGAGGCAGCTACGGTGACAAGCTCTGTCCCACAAGGCACAGTACTAGCTCCCATCTTGTTCCTCATCCTCATATCCGACATAGACAAGGATGTCAGCCACAGCACCGTGTCTTCCTTTGCAGATGACACCCGAATCTGCATGACAGTGTCTTCCATTGCAGACACTGCAAGGCTCCAGGCGGACATCAACCAAATCTTTCAGTGGGCTGCAGAAAACAATATGAAGTTCAACGATGAGAAATTTCAATTACTCAGATATGGTAAACATGAGGAAATTAAATCTTCATCAGAGTACAAAACAAATTCTGGCCACAAAATAGAGCGAAACACCAACGTCAAAGACCTAGGAGTGATTATGTCGGAGGATCTCACCTTCAAGGACCATAACATTGTATCAATCGCGTCTGCTAGAAAAATGACAGGATGGATAATGAGAACCTTCAAAACTAGGGAGGCCAAGCCCATGATGACACTCTTCAGGTCACTTGTTCTATCTAGGCTGGAATATTGCTGCACTCTAACAGCACCTTTCAAGGCAGGTGAAATTGCCGACCTAGAAAATGTACAGAGAACTTTCACGGCGCGCATAACGGAGATAAAACACCTCAATTACTGGGAGCGCTTGAGGTTTCTAAACCTGTATTCCCTGGAACGCAGGAGGGAGAGATACATGATTATATACACCTGGAAAATCCTAGAGGGACTAGTACCAAACTTGCACACGAAAATCACTCACTACGAAAGCAAAAGACTTGGCAGACGATGCACCATCCCCCCAATGAAAAGCAGGGGTGTCACTAGCACGTTAAGAGACCATACAATAAGTGTCAGGGGCCCGAGACTGTTCAACTGCCTCCCAGCACACATAAGGGGGATTACCAACAGACCCCTGGCAGTCTTCAAGCTGGCACTGGACAAGCACCTAAAGACAGTTCCTGATCAGCCGGGCTGTGGCTCGTACGTTGGTTTGCGTGCAGCCAGCAGCAACAGCCTGGTTGATCAGGCGCTGATCCACCAGGAGGCCTGGTCACAGACCGGGCCGCGGGGGCGTTGACCCCCGAAACTCTCTCCAGGTAAACTCCAGGTAATGGGTACAAGAGTAACATAATGGGTACAAGAGTAACATAATGGGTACAAGAGTAACATAATGGGTACAAGAGTAGCATAATGGGTACAAGAGTAACATAATGGGTACAAGAGTAGTGTGATGAATACATTAGTATAATTGGTACAATAATATAACTTGGTACAAGATTTTCAAAGCACAAATTTTATAGGCCTAGGTAGGTTTGATCCAAGGGGGTTAGTTCCACTTCCTTGGAACCAAAGCTATTCATCATCAACCTTCAAGGTTGGCATAACCCCATAGTCACTAGTACCAGTTACAGTGATAGTAACAGTAGTGGGAGTCGGTCACTCCAAGGTCCCAGGACCCAAAATGTTTCCAGTAAACATTGTCTGAGTTACTGCACTTTATCTTTCCAAATTAGTCCTAAAACTACTCAAGCAGGTCAGTGCTCTAACCACTGGACCTGTGTCATCTATAGTTAGTGTGGAAAATTTTGAATTTTCCCAAATTCAGCATGTGTAAATTTGATTAATATAATTGTGTACATGTATTAAAATGTGAGGCTGATTTGACCCGTTGCTCCAATATCTCCTCACGAACCCCCACAACACGGGTGGCAACATTAGGACATGTTTCCTCAAGACACCTGCTGTCTCTCTTCACCTAGCAGTAAATAAGTACCTGGGTGTTAGTCGACTGGTGTGGGTCACACCCTGGGGATAAAATTGACTTATATAGTATGTCATTGATGTCAGCTAGGCCTGTATACCTTGTACATGTACTTGTATACCTTGTACATGCACTTGTATACCTTGTACATGTACAGTGGACCCCCGGTTAACGATATTTTTTCACTCCATAAGTATGTTCAGGTGCCAGTACTGACCGAATTTATTCCCATAAGGAATATTGTGAAGTAGATTAGTCCATTTCAGACCCCCAAACATACACGTACAAACGCACTTACATAAATACACTTACATAATTGGTCGCATTCGGAGGTAATCATTATGCGGGGGTCCACTGTACTTGTATACCTTGTACATGTACTGGTAAAAATAAAGATAAAATTTTTTTTAAAAAACTATAGGGTTTAAAATTATAAGTGAGGCTTGAATATATGCCTAACATAATGTAATATAACTTTAAAAAACTATTACACAACATACACAGCAGCAATATTAAAAACAACATTGTTTTCCGAGATCCAGTAGATTTTCTTTACCTCAGTTTCCAGGTCTGTGTCGCTTGTGCATTGTAACAACCCAGGGCAGCATGGGATACAAGGTGCTCCTAGTAGGCTTTTCACAGTTACTAGACCATTAGGACATGGTTTTGGATGCACAGGAAGACAACACAAGCTAAATGCAGACATAGTGTACACGGATTTTACAAAATTCTTCAATACATACAAACATAGTGTAATAGTGCACAAAATGTGTGCAAGAGGAATATCCGAAAAAGTAGGTAGAGGGCTATTTAACTTAAAAAAAAAAATAGAAGTAGTAAACAGATTGAAGTCAGAGGCTGACACATTGAAAAGCTGTGCTCCTCAAGGCACAGTACAGTGGACCCCCGCTTTACGATCACCTCCCAATGCGACCAATTATGTAAGTGTATTTATGTAAGTGCGTTTGTACGTGTATGTTTGGGGTCTGAAATGGACTAATCTAATTCACAATATTCCTTATGGGAACAAATTCGTTCAGTACTGGCACCTGAATATACTTCTGGAATGAAATATCATAAACTGGAGGTCCATTGTACTTGCCCCACTTCTATTTCTCATTCCTATATCTGATATAGACTTCAAATAACCATATCATTTGTATATGGTATCAGAATCTGAGAGTTTTGCTTGTTGAAAACAGTGAATCTTCAGACAGATATAAATCAAGTCTTCCAGTGAGCCACAGACAACATGAAGTTACCTAAGGACAAATTTCATTTGCTTTCTCAGAAAGAACTGAGGTAATAAAGATTGAAATGGAATACTGGACAAAATCAAATCATTCAGTAGAGTAAAAGTTCAATGTGCAAGACTTGAAAGTGACTGTCAGAGGATCTCGCATTCAAAGAAAATAAAGTTGCTATTGCTATTGCAGGAAAACTGATAGGCTGGATAACTAGAACATTTAAAACAAAGAGATGAGAAGCCATTGATGATACTCTTCAAGTTTTCTTTATGCTGGAACACTGCTGTATGCTAGCAGTGCCCTTCAAGGCAGGAGAGATTACATATCTGTGAGAAAACCCTGTCATTCAATCTGTGAGAGCTGGAAGGGAAGTGTGCAAATGAGTGTACCTTTAGTCATGGAAGATTTATTCATTTTAGAGTAAACAGTAGACTTCATGACATAAAGCTTAGTGGTGAGAGTGACTCTGCTGACTATATGATTGCAAGAAATTTTCCTGTTGAGTAAGTTTAATGCTAATGAAACAAGATTGTTCTAGATTCTTTTTAGAATTTATATCGCAAGCAAGAGAAAGGTGTACATAGATTCAAGGAACTGAAGGACTTGTTTCATCTAGCTGCTGTATACTAATGCTTCAGGTGAAGTGCAGACCCATCCTTATTTATTACTCCAAGAATCTCCGTGCTTTGAAACAGAAAGACGCAACCACTTTACCTGTTATCTTGCAGTCTAACTAGTAAGCATGGATGACTGAATCCTTATTTAGTGATTGGTTCAAGCAGCATTTTATTTCTGAAGTCATGTTTAATTTGTTAAGCAAGAATCTTGCATTCAAGATTCTCCTGACTTGATAATTCCTGTACTCAAGCAGGTTTTGAATACAAATGTAATGATTTGTGTTTTAGTGCCAAATACATCTCTGGTACAATCACAGGATCAAGGTGTAATCAATACAGAAGCTAATCTTCAAAGCTGCATGGGCTAGGGGTGCCAAAATCAATAATTTCATAGATTTTCTCTCAGTTGAGAGTTGGTTTCACATAACTATTGATCTGCCAAGATTGCCAGGTGAAACCTTTGAAGGTATGCAGCTAAAAGACATCAGTGAACTCTTATAAGATGAGGAAGAAGACCAGAGGAAATGGAGTTCATTTTCCAGATAGAAGAGAATCAGGCAAATAGAAGAGGATGAAGTTGAACAACCTGAAAGTAGTTAACATCACAATGGTTATGTGAGCAGTTACGTGCTACTGCTAAAATTGCAGACTTTCTCCCTGAAGATGACCATGATACATCTAGAAGTACTGCTCTAAAGCATATTCTAGATCAAGTGATAATGCCTTACCTTCATTTGTATATAGTAAGGCAAGGCAATACACAGCAAAAGCAATACCTGAATACCTGAGGGCTCCAGTAAGTAACAACTCAGCATTGGCTTCAGCCCATGAACCAAAGCTCTCCGCCTTATCTGTGGCACAGTACGGCCACATCAACCATCTCCACTGATATCAAGGCCCTGAAGCAACGATCACCAGAATTTAAGGTAATATTTGCATTAACTTAATTAGGTTTTCTAGGTTCAATCATCCTGTATCATACTATAATATCATGTTTTAACATACCCATAAGATGTGTGCCATTTAAAAATCATTGTACAATACTCGGTTTATTATTTTCGGTGAATTATGAATTTAGAAGAAAAGTTGTTTGACCTTTTTCTTTCTCATGGAATGTAACCAAATTTTTCCATAAGTTATTCACTCCACCCTTCGCATTTTTCTTGTTCAGCCCCATTTTATAGAAAGTAACCCTCGTGAAAGGTGGGGGCCAACTGTACCTCCAATAAAAAGCAGGGATGCAATGAATGCAAAGCAGAAATGCCAGTGCATATAAAAGCCTAAAAACATTTTTACTCTATCATTTATTAAGTATGCAGTAGCACTCTGCCTAAAAAATTGATGCAAAAGTAAAAATAATACAGAACTGTATTTGCATATTACCAAAATGCTGTAAAGAAAGCACCTCATTTAGGTATGCCTATACTCGATAAATCTCACAAGAAACAAAGTGTAGAGAGAAATAAAATGGGCAAAAAAATGAACAATATACTGTAATACAGTAATAAATGCGAGGAATGTAAGAACACTGCTAAAAGTTCCAGCAACAGCTAATTGGTGCTAAATTTATGGGGAGTCCATAGAGCCATACAGCACCTTAGAAGCAACAAATTGTGGGTCTAGCAAGGAGAGTGCCAGGTATGGGCTTTGAAGATGTTAGGGAGCTCTTAGATGATGATAAACAAACTGCAGAAGAAAGGTGGAGGAACTCAGTTCCTGGAAAGGTAGAAGGCACATTATGGAAGTGGATGAGGAGAAAGAACTTGAAGCTAAATAGTTGACACTAAGACATGGATAAGATGTTGCATACCAGTGGTAAAGTTCCAGACATTTACCAAAAGAGACCCTGACACACCTTGATGCATTTCTCTGAAGTGGGTTCTGGACCAAGCAATGATACCTTATCAGTGGTGTAAAGTATCATAGAGGAAAACACAGCAGACACACATGACAGAATACCTCATAACTCCACAGCACAAACTACACTCACTTCAACCTAACATCCACAGCTATCCCCCTCAGCTTATTAACCACAGCTCTCCACCTCAGCTCATTAACTGCAGTTATCTATCTTTGCACAGTAAAGCCACAGCAACCCCTCCTCACTGATGTCAAGGTCAGCATGCATCAGCAACTAAAACTTAAGTATATGAACACAGGTAGCAGTTCATGCCTCTGGCCATAACCAAAGTCAGTAATATAGCAAGCAACCTGGTGAAAGAAAGGCAAGGTAAACACAGAAGGGGTAGTTTTTTACCAATATATTTCATCATTATGTACAATATTTACAACATTAAGTTATCAGTATAATGATAAGACAGAGCAAAGGGCTACTCAAAGCAGGAGTGGATTGGACCAGCATAAGCAAGAGTCTGCCATTTAGGCAGGCAAGCAGGCAGGTGTGATGTCACCTTAGCTGAGGAGCCAGTTTCTACCTGATTGGTGGATTGAACTGGACAATTAATTCAGCAGTGGGGTCCCAGAACTGCTATACTCTGAACTGCCAGTTCACTTGTTGAGAGGGCGTGCTACTGGCTGTGTGATGAACATCAAATAAATTGTAATATACTTGCCGCACACCACAAAGGTATAGTAAGAAATATTTTTTATGTAGCCTTTTTAGCCACACCTTCATTGGGTAATCCTTGGTTATGACTCATGAAATCATAATGACACGATGCAAACAAACTATACCACGAGCTACCCTTCCTATGGTGTAGAAATATGCCTAGTTGGATGAATCTTATTGTGGCTAGCTGGCCCAGTGGCTAA
Source organism: Cherax quadricarinatus (assembly GCF_038502225.1). Taxonomy (NCBI): domain Eukaryota; kingdom Metazoa; phylum Arthropoda; class Malacostraca; order Decapoda; family Parastacidae; genus Cherax; species Cherax quadricarinatus. The sequence goes on along the minus strand of NC_091384.1, from coordinate 5,636,648 downwards.
CACGACGGTCTGGAGTTTTGAAACTCTCTGATCATGGGTTCTATCCCTGCCCGTGGTATGGTTTCAACCTTAGTTATATTTATGTAATGTACTTTTTATTTGCCCATAACCCTTTCCACACATTTCTAGATCACTGTGAACATCTATGAATACCTGAATACGAGTACACCTCTAAAATATAAGGTATCAAAATTTTTATTATATTGATGAAATAAGCCATTTAAGAAAAACTTGTTTGGCTTGTTGTCAGGAAGCCAGATGTAATTTTTCCATATGTTATGAACACCATACCTTTACCTTTGATGAGTTCTGAGAGTTGTTCTAATCCTGGAGCCTGGCCCATGGGCTAGGCTCATCTGGTGCTTGCCTGGTCAGTTAGGTTGTTGCTGTTGGTGGCCCACAGCCCCACATATCCGTCATCACAGCCTGGTTGATGTAGCACCTAGTGAAGTCATGATTTCTTAAGTAGCATTGATTTCAGGAACCTAACGTGTGAATTACGAGAGTATGTCTACAATGTTGCTAACAGTGTTCAGAATATATTGCCTCAAGATTGAATCACTGCAACTATATTGTACCTTTTTTGGGGGTTTCTTTGATAGTTCAATAGTATAAATAATGAAAATTTACTTTTAGCAGCTGAACAATTTCAGCAGCATTGAAGACACACATGTACACATACAACATTAAATGAAATCTTTTTCCATTTGTAGTTGTTTAGGTCCTGAAGCCATACAATGCAAAACATTATATTTAATATATGTCAGAACTGTATAGATGTGCCTCCACATAGTGTTGGTATCACCAAACCCTGTATGATTTTAGCAACAATACAGTAATGAAAAAAGATTGTATTAATTTAACAGGTCGTCTTCAAATGAATATATTTGATGAATTTTACATGAGAATTTACTGTATCACAATTGTATTGTCCATTTTTGTAAGTTTGCCACAGGCCACCATCTTTGGTTTCAGGTGAATGCATCTTCAAAGTGTTGGAGCAGGTGAGGCATTATTACAGCTCCACTAAATTCAAATTCAAATTCAAACTTTATTCTCTATAAGTATTACAATGTGTCTAATTTATCAAGTATTACAATGCTGAGTTTACAGAATTTGGTTATTGTGTGGTTTACATGTAGTAAAATAATAATTACAGAGTGTACCACTAGAACGCCTAGCATGGCTAGGCATTTCGGGCAGAACAAGAATGTCTGAATGGGCTCGCCATGCTGAACATCCACAGAAACATTAAATGAAAACTAGAATTTACCTGTATTGTCATTGCTTTCACAGTGAATAAGGCAAGTATTAAACTATAGACCTGACATGCATACTATGTACGCTAGAGGAGAAAATAATTAGAAGTGTTAGAGAACTTGGCAAGACGTAGTTTCATAAACTATAACCAGCATAAGTTTAAAGATGGCATATCATGTCTCAGAAACCTGCTGGACTTGTGTGACAAAGTAACAGAAATGAAACTGGAGAAACTTGGATGGACAGCAAGAAGGCATTTGATATTGTACCACTTGAAAGACTTAAGAGGAGAGAGGCAGGAATGATAGGGAATGTTCTAGTGGATCAAAGAATTCTTTATGGGATGGAGATAAAGTGAATGTCCAAGACAAGATAACAGACTGAGAAAGTTTAACAAATGGGGCTTTGCAAGGAACAATATTAAGACCAGTACTGTTGTTGGTGTGTGTGAACGATATATGTACCAAAGAAGTAGAGTTAGATGCATCCCAATTTTTAGATGAAATAATTAATGAGGAGAATAAAAACTAATGAGGACCTGGAAAGGCAATAAATGGACCTGGACAAACTACAAGATTGGCCAGAGAAGTGGCCAGTTGTATTCAACCCCCAGTGGAGTGATCATGTCGGAGGATCTCGCCTTCAAGGACCATAACATTGTATCAATCACATCTGCTAGAAAAATGACAGGATGGATAATGAGAACCTTCAAAACTAGGGATGCCAAGCCCATGATGACACTCTTCAGGTCACTTGTTCTATCTAGGCTGGAATATTGCTGCACACTAACAGCACCTTTCAAGGCAGGTGAAATTGCGGACCTAGAAAATGTACAGAGAACCTTCACAGCGCACATAACAGAGATAAAACACCTCAATTACTGGGAGCGCTTGAGGTTCCTGAACCTGTACTCCCTGGAATGCAGGCGGGAGAGATACATGATTATATACACCTGGAAAATCCTAGAGGGACTAGTACCGAACTTGCACACGAAAATCACTCACTACGAAAGCAAAAGACTTGGCAGACGATGCAACATCCCCCCAATGAAAAGCAGGGGTGTCACTAGCACGTTAAGAGACCATACAATAAGTGTCAGGGGCCCGAGACTGTTCAGCTGCCTCCCAGCATACATAAGGGGGATTACCAACAGACCCCTGGCAGTCTTCAAGCTGGCACTGGACAAGCACCTAAAGTTGGTTCCTGACCAGCCGGGCTGTGGCTCGTACGTTGGTTTGTGTGCAGCCAGCAGTAACAACCTGGTTGATCAGGCTCTGATCCACCAGGAGGCCTGGTCACAGACCGGGCCGCGGGGGCGTTGACCCCCGGAACTCTCTCCAGGTAAATGCAAGGTAATGAAGATTGGGAAAGGGGCAAGAAGACTAGAAACTGAGTATAAAGTCTGGAAACAAAGACTGGACACCAAGTATAGAGTCTGGAAACAAAGACTGGAAACCAAGTTTACAGTCTGGAAACAAAGACTGGAAACCAAGTATAAAGTCTGGGAACAGAGGCTGCAGACCTCTCTCAAGGAGGAGGACCTAAAGGTGAACAAAGTGCTGAGCATATCACTGTTGGCACACACCAACAGAATATCCTCTACAATGAATGCTCATTTGGCAAATCCAAGAGTAGCCTTCAGAAATATCAAAGAATCATTCATTTCCCTTTATATTACAGCACCAACATGGAATCCTTACCTGATAATGCTTGCTAAGGAACTGGAGAAAGTGCAGTGGTATACAGTGAGAGTAGCTCTAGTGCTAAGGTTAAAGGGCTATAAGGAGATTATAGAGACATTGTTATATAGACATTGTTATATAGAATAACCAAGAGAGACATAATAATGACATATAAAATCCTTAGAGGACTTAATGTGGTAGACAAGGTTGGACTGAAAGGTTGGTAATGGATACACATGCCCTAAAGAAACGAGTCACAATCATGTCAGGAAGTGTTTCTTCAGCCTTGGGTGGTCAGGAAATGGAATGACTTAGACGCACTGTTGGATTATTATTAATCAGAGGAAAGCACTAAACTTATAGGGGTTATACAGTGCATGAGGAATGAGGAAGGCTCTATACACAGCTTTAAGAATGGTATGCCAGGGCCCACAAGGCTAAGAGTGAATAAATTCAGCAGGTTATAAGAGATGACAAGGAGCTGAGACTCGACCCCTGCAATGGCAAATAAGAGAGTACAGTATTTTGTGTCCATGGTGGCCCTGTCTTTTACTGGGTTTATTTTGCATTTCCTCTCATCTCTCTCACTCTAGTATGTAATTTTGGGTAGTGTGTAGATTTAGGATCTGGCCCTGCAGATTTGAACAAGGTATCCCGTAGCTCGATTGCTATCACACTGAGGTCCGGGGATCGATCTCAGACCTTGGTGTAGAAACAGGACATATTTCCTTAATGACACCTGCTGTCCATGTTCACCTAGCAGTAAAATAGGTACCTGGGTGTTAGTCTACTCAGCTGACACACTGAGAGACCAGAGTTTGATCATCGGAAGAGCAGAAAAGTTGAGTGTATGCCCTGCAGCTCAATTGCTACCGCACTCAGCTCACACATTGAGGTCTGTGGTTCGATCCCTGGTACGGGTGGAAACATTAGGATGTGTTTCCATAAGACCCCTGTTGTCCCTGTTCACCTAGCAGTAAGTAGATGCCTGGGTGTTAAGTCGACTGTTCAGGGTCGCATCCTGTGAAACAAGATTAAAGGACCCCAGTGGAAATAAGACAAATAAGTTCCCAAGGACACTTATTTTTATTGGGTTATCCTGGGTGGCTAACCTTCCCTATCCTGGGTTAAAAATCCCACCAAATTTGATTTTATCTTCCTCCTGCTTCTTCTTCCTCTTACGTCTTATATGCTTTATTGACTGTGTGGGCTGTAAACTGTTCTTGTACCATTTGCATATAATAATAATGATTCTATAATCCCAAAAATATATATTAAAATTAACTCTCAATGTATATATACTTCTCTTTGTTTATATCATGTCGTGGAAACATGTAACCTCAATAACCACTGGATGCTTTAATGTATTTATTATTAATAATGAAGAAGCTCTAAACCAGTAGGAACCATATAGTCAGGTTTAATCCAAGGCAGGATAAAGGGGAAGCGCCAATTCTTTTGATCAAGAGACCTTCATCTCCGCATCAAGGCTCCCTCTCCAGTAGAGAAAATTCTCAAAATAGTTGAGTCTGTGCTGATGTACCGTAATATTGTGAGAGAGAGAACGGAGCTCATGTTAGGATATACTTGCACATTCTTATTCCTTTTGCTGACCATTAAATTATTTAGGTACAGGTACATAAGTACAATTATCATACACAATTTAACATGTGTAAATTACCTAGGATAACCCCCGAACAGTAAGGCACAATGACTTATTAACATTTAGGTACAGGTACACAAGTTTGACTTTTTTGGGTAATTTACACTGATAATTGTATTTATGTGTACCTATGCCCAAATAAATTTATTTATATATTTACTAATATATATGCAAATTACCTAGGATAATATAAGAAAGTCACACAAAGGGTAACATGACTTTTATTATGGAAAACCTGCAAGGAAGCCTGGTCACAGACCGGGCCGCGGGGGCGTTGACCCCCGGAACTCTCTCCAGGTAAACTCTCTCTCTCCAGGTCTCCAGTACTTTAGAGTTACATAATTTCGCAATGGCATGGAACAATGTTATATTGCGAAGATTTAGAGTAAAATAAGGCAATAAAGTCAAACAGTGACTTTATTCTAATGGGGGGGGGGGAGTATATTTAGGTGCAGGTACACATAAATAATCATAGCAGCATATGTGTAGGTTACCTAGAATAACCCCAAAAAAGTCAGACATTTCCGTTGGGGTCCTTGAATTTTCATTGTATGTTTCGTTGTATATACAACTGAAGTGCCCGGGTTAAACCCTGGGCACGACAGGACACACGAGTCAACTCACCAGCCATTACAACACAATATCCATCAACCTACCTTGTCCCTGTTCACCTGTCAGTACAATAAGCGAATAACATACTACTAGAAATCCCCTTGTTAAGCAGAGCATTTCCGGCAAATTAGGTCAATTTTGTCCCCAGGATGCGACCCATACCAGTCCACTAACACCCAGGATGTGACCCACACCAATCCACTAACACCCAGGATGTGACCCACACCAATCCACTAACACCCAGGATGTGACCCACACCAGTCCACTAACACCCAGGATGTGACCCACACCAGTCCACTAACACCCAGGATGTGACCCACACCAGTCCACTAACACCCAGGATACCACCCACACCAGTCCACTAACACCCAGGATACCACCCACACCAGTCCACTAACACCCAAGTACCCATTTTACACTGATGGGTGAACAGGGACAACAGGTGTCTTAAGGAAACACGTCCCTAATATTTTCCACCCGTACCGGAGATCGAACCCCGGACCTCAGTATATGAGCCGAGTGCTCTAACAACCGAACTACAGGACACAAGAATAAGTTATTATTATTATTATTATTATTATTATTATTATTATTATTATTATTATTATTATTACGAGTAAATGCCCAGAGTACAACAATTTAACAAGAAGTACGAGAGTAATGTTTACGAGTGTTAATTTAAAACATGTGTTTAGTGGCGTGTGTTTGAGTGTGTTAGCGAGTGCGTCTTAATATTTAACATTTTGCTGTATTTTTCTCTCATCTGGTGTATTTTAATACAACTGGGGACTATACAGCGATACAATAAGATGTTGTATGTGTTCTGATGTATGATACAAGTTGCTGGATGGTGAGTAATGTTAATTATATTCTGAGTTTTAACCAGGATTTTGTGTTCCGGAGTTTTTAACCTGGGATTATCTTTATTAACCCAGGAGGGTTATTAACCTGGGATTATCTTTATTAACCCAGGAGGGTTATTAACCTGGGATTATCTTTATTAACCCAGGAGGGTTATTAACCTGGGATTATCTTTATTAACTTCAGAGGGTTGTTAACCTGGGATTATCTTTATTAACTTCAGAGGGTTATTAACCCAGGATTATCTTTGTTAACCCAGGAGGGTTATTAACCTGGGATTATCTTTATTAACCTCGGAGGGTTATTAACCTGGGATTATCTTTATTAACCTCAGAGGGTTGTTAACCTGGGATTATCTTTATTAACTTCAGAGGGTTGTTAACCTGGGATTATCTTTATTAACTTCAGAGGGTTGTTAACCTGGGATTATCTTTATTAACTTCAGAGGGTTATTAACCTGGGATTATCTTTATTAACCTCGGAGGGTTGTTAACCTGGGATTATCTTTATTAACTTCAGAGGGTTGTTAATCTGGGATTATCTTTATTAACCTCAGAGCATTATTAACCCGGGATAATATTTATTAACCTCAGAGCGTTATTAACCCGGGATAATATTTATTAACCTCGAAGGGTTATTAACCTGGGATTATCTTTATTAACTTCAGAGGGTTATTAACCTGGGATTATCTTTATTAACTTCAGAGCATTATTAACCCGGGATAATATTTATTAACCTCAAAGCGTAATTAAGCCAGGGTAAGTATTAACCTTAAAAGTTAACCAAGGATAAGCTTTATTAGCCTCGAAGGTTTAGTAACTCGAGGTAAGATAAGATTTATTGGGGTTTTTAACCTGCAATAGAGAGGGTTATCCAGCCAGGATAACCCAATAAAATCAGCACATCTTCGAGGATTGTCTGTCATATTTCCATTGTGGTCCTTCAATCTTGTCCCCCAGGATGCCACCCACACCAGTCACTTAACACTAAGGTACCTACTTATTACGAGGTGAACAGTGACAGCAGTTGTAAGGTGATTATCACCCAGGTGCCTACTTGCTGCTAGGTGAACAGTGACAACAGATGTAAGGAAACGTGCCCAACGTTTCCACCCATGCCGGGGATTGAACCACAGACACTCAGTTTGTGAGGCGAGTGCTCTGCCAACCGAGCCACGGGACACCTTGCCAGTCATAGGTCACTTATATTAACCAAGAACGGTGCAAATAGTCAAATAATACAATGACCCCAGTGGAAATAAGTCGCTAATTCTGACCCTTTTTTGGTTATACCTTTGAAGAGTTTAAAGAGTTTAACTACTCTCAGAGCCTGGCCATGGGCCAGGCTTGTTAAGATAAGATAAGATAAGATTTCGTTCGGATTTTTAACCCCGGAGGGTTAGCCACCCAGGATAACCCAAGAACGTCAGTGCGTCATCGAGGACTGTCTAACTTATTTCCATTGGGGTCCTTAATCTTGTCCCCCAGGATGCGACCCACACCAGTCGACTAACACCCAGGTACCTATTTGCTGCTAGGTGAACAGGACAACAGGTGTAAGGAAACTTGTCGAAATGTTTCCACCCGCCGGGAATCGAACCCGGGCCCTCCGTGTGTGAAGCGGGAGCTTTAGCCACCAGGCCACAACAGGGTGAGTTATATGATAGCTTTAGGCCTAGAGCTATCATTCAACATCTCCTGTGGTTGTTTTGCATCTTGTATTGCTTGTTCGTGATTTTTGCATTGGCTACTATGTAATCACCCTAAACTTGTGTAATTTTACCCAACCAAACTTATTATCTAACTTAAAGGTTAGTAACCCAGGATAACCTACATTAACCTTGATGGGTTAGTAATCCAGGACAACCCAATAAAGCCAATCAGTTTGGTATACTTTTAGAATGTCCTTTGAACCATTGATCTCCCAGGCGTGAGCCCAGCGGACTAACCACTGTGTTACAAGTGACCCAGTAAAGGGCTTTACATCCAAGGAATTGGTGCTACCCTATTCTTGGACCAAGCCTCATTACCTACCTGTGGTCATTATTTACAAAAAAAAAAAAAAAAGCCTATTATGATTGAATGCCTTAACTAGGATATCCACAAAATTTCTTAACCTGTAAACAGTCCAAGCAGATCTACGTTCACATGTGTAGTGCTACAAAAGTAGATCTACGTTTTTTTTACATATTTTCAAATATAACAAAAAAAAAAGCAGATCAAAGTTTTTTTTACATATTTTCAAATGTAAAAAAACAAAAAGAAGATCTACTTTTTTTACATACTTTCAAATGCTGAAAAAACGTATAGTATATACGTTTGGACCGTTTACGGGTTAAAAAGGTTTTATTTTCTATCTGCCTCTGCTGTTTATGGATTAAGACACAAATGCAGTGATATGCGATTCTTTATTGATGTTTCGCCCACACAGTGGACTTGATCAAATCATGGATTAACATTCATTATTGATAATTTACAGGCCTACCTCGTTAATACGGCGCTCTCTTTAGAGCACTTCGCTAATGTGAAGCTTTTCAGTTATACTCATATTTATTATTTTCAGTGCTTGTCTTTGCTCTTCATATGGTTTTTGGGATTTCTAAAAAAAATAATTTTTACTTTTGCCTCTTTTTTTAGGCCTAGTGTTATTGCACACTTAATAAATGATAGTGTAAACATGTTTTGAAGGAGTTTACCTGGAGAGGGTTTCGGGGGTCAATGCCCCCACAGCCCGGTATGTCTGTGTATTATATATATAATTCTTAAAACTCAGGGCAGAAACTGCATCCAGTATTAAGGTCCATGCTTAAAGGAGGTGGAACTTACACAGGTTAAAAATTAAAATTTTTTATTTTTGTAAAGGACATCGTGTACTTGTTACAAAATTCAGTGACTTGTTTTACCTATGTAATGGAAAGCCTTTGGTTATGCAGCGTTTTTTGGGCAGACCAAAAGTAACCTAAAACTAATTTTCAAATACATATATACATGTACATTCAATTCAATTCAAATTCAATTCAAAATTTATTCTCTATAAGGATTACAATGCTGAGTTTACATGGCAATGAAATCATGAAACGAGTGATTTTAAATTATTTACCAAACTGCAGCAGGCCAGGACTCGACCCTACTTGTGTGTGCATGCATGTGTGTGTGTGTGTGTGCATGTTTTTATTTATTTTAGGGCAGCTCTTAGTTTATACATGAAAAGTAGGAAGTCTTACCCTAACCCTGCCTACCAGGAGGGCGTTCCGGGGGTCATTGCCCAGACCGTCCCGTAAAACAAAACAGAAAAAAAACATAAAGTTTAAGTTTAGATTATTTTTATGCAGTGTTTTACAGTACTGTATATAACATTCTAACATTTTATTCTAACATTTATATAAAGTAAGTTTAGGTGCTGGTATGCATAAGTACAATTATCATACGCAGTAACATGTCTGTAAATTATTTAAAATAACCCAAAAGGGACAAAGTGACTTATTTCCATTGGGGTCCTTAATCTCTGCAGAATTTACATTGGATTTATAAGGTGTTCAACAAGTTTTGAAAGCAGTTGGCAAATTGAGAACTTTTTTCCGTCATATAGTATTAGGGAGTTTCCTGTTTTAGGGCCTTTTATTTGCATGGAATTTTGAAGCCATACCCCGGCCGGGATTGAACCCGCGGTCAGAGAGTCTCAAAACTCCAGACCGTCGTGTTAGCCACTAGACCAGCTAGCCACAATCCCGGCCGGGGTATGGTTTGTTTGCAATCGTGTCATTACGATTTCGTGAGTCATGGAATTTTGAATTTTGAATCAAACGTGTAAGTCACCAAAGCACGGTTGAAACAAGTGTAGAAGCCTTCAAGAGGAAACTGGACAAGTATCTTCACCAGGTGCCAGATCAACCAGGCTGTGATGCATATGTGAGGCAGTAGGCCTCCAGCAGCAACAGCCTGGTTGACCAGGCAAGCACCAGACGAGCCTGGCCCATGGCCAGACTACGAGAGTAGTGAAATTCTTGAAACTCTTCAAAGGTATATCAAAAGTAAAGGTATGGGGCCTACAAAGATTAGTGATAACAGCCAACCAAACAGAAAATTGGTTGGGAAGAACTTGTTTGATACTCAAACAGATTGGCGCTCGAATAGCCTTCTGGAATGACTTGAGTTCGCGTACCAAGGTTCCACTGTACAGTATACAGTTAAGGTAACTGACATGTATAAACTAATACATAGAAAACCCCTTCTTATGTAAGGCATTTCAGTAAGCCTTGACACTAACTTATAGTTTTTAGACAGAGTACATAAGAATGAGAATATGGTGGACCCCCGGTTTGCGATATTAATTTGTTCCTGAGAGCTCATCATAAACCAAAATTATCGAAAAGCAAATCAATTTTTCCCATAAGAAATAATGGAAATCAAATTAATCCGTGCAAGACACCCAAAAGTATGAAAAAAAAATTTTACCACATGAAATATTAAGTTTAATGCACACAAACTGAAGAAGACATGCACAATTTGTAGTACTCTACTAACAATAGAATACATGACACTTACCTTTAATGAAGATCTGGTGATGATTGATGGGATGGGAGGAGGGGAGAGTGTCGAACTTATTGTTTAGAAGGGAAATCCCCTTCCATTAGGACTTGAGGTAGCAAGTTCTTTTCCGGGGTTACTTCCCTTCTTCTTTTAATGCCACTAGGACCAGCTTGAGAGTCACTGGACTTCTGTCGCACAACATATCTGTCCATAGAGACCTGTACCTCTTGTTCCTTTATGACTTTCCTAAAGTGGTTCACACCATTGTCATTGTACAGGTTGCCAACACGGCTTGCAATAGCTGCCTGAGGGTGATTTTCGTCAAAAAAGGTTTGCACTTCAAGCCACTTTGCATACATTTCCTTAATCTTTGAAGTAGGCAACTTCTTCAATTTCTCTATCCCCTCCTCCAAAGCAGTTTCCTCAGGTCTGGCCTCTTGCTGTTGAAGATGATCTAGCAGCTCATCAGTGGTTAGTTCGTCATTGTCCTCCACCAACTCTAACAAATCCTCCCCACTAACCTCCAACCCCAAGGACTTCCCCAATGCCACAATGGATTCCTCAACTGGCATAGGATTCCCAGGGTTAGCTTCAAACCCTTCAAAATCCCTTTTGTCTACACATTCTGGCCACAGTTTTTTCCAAGCAGAGTTCAAGGTCCTCTTAGTCACTCCCTCCCAAGCCTTACCTATAAGGTTTACACAACTGAGGATATTAAAGTGATCCTTCCAAAACTCTAAAAGTGTCAATCGAGTGTCTGTTGTCACTTCAAAGCACCTTTCAAGCATAGCTTTTGTGTACAGTTTCTTGAAGTTGGAAATGACCTGCTGGTCCATGGGCTGCAGGAGAGGAGTGGTATTAGGAGGCAAAAACTTGACCTTAATGAAGCTCATGTCCCCAGAAAGTCGCTCTGCCAAGTCTGTAGGATGACCAGGGGCATTGTCTAATACCAGGAGGCACTTAAGGTCTAATTTCTTTTCAATTAGGTAATTTTTCACATTGGGGGCAAATGCATGGTGTAACCAGTCATAGAAAAAGTCCCTAGTGACCCATGCCTTTAGTGTTTGCCCTCCACAGCACACACAAATTAGCCTTGAGGATATTCTTTTGCCTGAACACTCTGGGAGTTTCTGAGTGATACACCAATAAAGGCTTCACTTTGCAATCACCACTAGCATTGGCACACATCAGAAGAGTAAGCCTGTCTTTCATAGGCTTATGTCCTGGGAGTGCCTTTTCCTCCTCAGTAATGCAGGTCCTGCTTGGCAATTTCTTCCAAAACAGGCCTGTTTCGTCGCAATTAAACACTTGTTCAGGTTTCAAGTTTTCACTGTCTATGTAATCCTTGAATTCCTTCACATATTTTTCAGCTGCTTTTTGGTCCAAACTGGCAGCCTCACCATGCCTAATCACACTATGTATGCCACTACGATTCTTAAATCTTTTAAACCAACCTTTGCTGGCCTTAAATTCACTCACATCACCACTAGTTGCAGGCAATTTCTTTACCAAATCGTCATGCAACTGCCTAGCCTTTTCACAAATGATCGCTTGAGAGATGCTATCTCCTGCTATCTGTTTTTCATTTATCCACACCAATAACAGTCTCTCAACATCTTCTGATGCTTGCGGTCGCTGTTTCGTAAACACAGTTGCACCTTTTGCAACAACAGCTTCCTTGATTGCCGTTTTCCTGGTCACTGTAGTAGCGATGGTTGATTGGGGTTTTGTATACAACCTGGCCAGCTCCGACACACGCACTCCACTTTCGTACTTTGCTGTTATCTCTTTCTTCATTTCAATAGTCATTAGCACCCTTTTTCTCGAAGGGTTGGCACTAGAAGCTTTCTTGGGGCCCATGGTGACTTATTTTGCAGAAACAAGCACCAAAAACACTGAGATAATATGGAATGTACCGAATGTATTCTTAGATGCGCACACACTGGCTGGCTTGTAAACACTGGAACACACGGGGCAGTTCAGGCCACATGTGGAGACATCTCAGACGAATCGTGTATACAGGGTTTTTTAACGGGAACCGAGGCAAAATTTTTGCGTTAAAATGTATCGAATACCGGATTTATCAGATACCGATGCCATCGCAAACCGGGGGTCCACTGTACTTAGTTATATGATATTGAAGGTATTCAGTATTTCAGTAAAATTTTTAATTAGAGATACGTTAAGGATGAAACTAGGTACCTGAATTGATACAAAAATGAGAGTTGAAGGATGGAACAAGAACAAGGACAGTATTGCATGGAAGATAATGTTTCAGGTTTTGTTGTGCATAATAAATCTGTCAGGATCACATTAAGTTTCTCACTTATTGTGTGGGTTATGTTTATGAAATTGGCACTAGATGTATAATCATATGTTAATTGAAGAACAGGGGAAAAATAGGGTTGCATTGTTGACACCTTCATAAAAGCCAGATGAATGTTTGTTTTAATTTCTTAGTTCATCAAAATGATAGTTTTGATATCTTGCATTGTGACTTGTTGATCCATACATGTGTGGACAGGGTTAACATGATCCTACTAGGTCTGGTTGAATGTAGTGGCATTAATAAACATCCTGTACATACATAAAGTATGATCAGCTATAAAGGTTACTTAAAAAAAATTGCCAACCTTAAATTTTGGTTGCTCTTGCATAATCCAGATGTCAGTGGAGAAAGAGTTGCTGTAACCCTACTGGGCTAAGGTGGATAGCTGTGGCTGTGGATGGCTGTGATTTATGGACTGAGGTGGAAGCACTTGTTACTTACCAGAGTCCTAAAGTGTTTTGTCGTGTGTCACTGCTGTGTCTTACCCTGCAGTACTTTATACATAATACAGTTAAGATAAGATTTTGTTCAGATTTTTAAACGCGGAGGGTTAGCCACCCAGGGTAACCCAAGAAAGGCAGTGTGTCATTGAGGGACTGTCTGTCTTATTTCCATTGGGGTCGTCAATCTTGTCCCTCAGGATGCGACCCACACAACTAACACCCAGGTACATACTTGCTAGGTGAACAGGACAACAGGTGGAAGGAAACACTCCCAGTGTTTCTATTCTTACCGGGAATCGAACCAGAGATTCTCAGAGTGTGAAGCGAGAGCATTGTCTACGAGGCCTTGAGTCACAGTTGATAAGGTACTGTTGCTTGATCTAGAACCTGCTTAACAGTAGTGTTTCTAGATGTATCAGGGTCTCTTTTCAAAAAAAAAAAAAGTCAACTTTACATGTGGTATACAGCATCTTATATATGTCTTTCATTCTCATCTGTTTTGCTTCAGGTTCTTCTTCCTCATTCTCTTCTGTAATGTGCTTTCCTTCTCTCCAACTTTTCTTCTGCAGTTTGTAAGAATTCATTTTGTAAGAATTCATTTATGTCTTTTGCTTACATATCTTCAAATTCCTCACCTAACACTCCTTGCCACATAAACAGTTCTTAGTTCTAATTCTATATTGAAGGGAAGTCTGTGAAATTATTCACCACACTAGCCCATAATTTTCTCCAGCCTGTATTTATTGTTGGTTGGAGCACATCATTCCATGCCATTTTTATGCAGGATATCACATCTGCATTGTTAAGTTTATACCAAATCTCTCGCAATCCACTTAACCCTTAAACTGCCCAAACAGATCGACGTTCAACTTCATAGTGCTCCAAAAGTAGATCTACTTTTTTTTATATATTTTCAAATACATATAACAAAAAAAAAAAGTAGATAAAAGTTTTTTTTACATGTTTTCAAATGTAAAACAAAAAAGAAGATCTACATTTTTTTACATACTTTCAGATGTTGAAAAAATGTATACAGTGGACCCCTGCTTAACGAACTTTTTTCATTCCAGTAGTATGTTTAGGTGCCAGTACTGACCGAATTTTTTCCCATAAGGAATATTGTGAAGTAGATTAGTCCATTTCAGACCCCTAAACATACACGTACAAATGCACTAACATAAATACACTTACATAATTGGTCGCATTTGGAGGTGATCGTTAAGCGGGGGTCCACTGTATATACATTTGGACCGTTTAAGGGTTAAGTTTCTCTACCACCCTGTATGTGTAGTGGCACTTAAATCTCTTACTCCTCAATTCAGTGGTTGTACCATGCATGTTATATTTGGTGAAAAAGATATGAACTTCACATATGGGTCCACAGACTTCAAAATTTGTAAGTTTATTCAGGTATAGGTACATACAAGTACAATTATCATAGTGTAAATTACCTAGGATAACCCTAAAAAGCCAGACAAAGTGACTTATTTCCGTTGGGATCCTTGCAGATGGCAACAGTAATTATCAAGAGCAAGGAGAATCTTGAATGAAAGGCTCTTTCTTGCTAGGCACATCTTAACTGAAGGAATAAAATAATGTTTGAACCACTCTACAAACAAAGTAGCTTTTGTCTTTACATTTTGAAGCATGAGGATTCTGGAAGTGATAAATACAGCCTCTCCTCACTTAACGACGGAGTTTTGTTCCTGAGACCACGTCATTAAAAGAATTCGTCGCTAAGTGAGGAGCATACTATAATGGTAGTGAGTTTGTGCCAATCATCTTTGATATTGTTTTAATGTCACCTTTGCACCATTTATAACATTTCTGGTATATTTTTAAATGTTTATATAGTAGTGTACTGTATATTGAAACAAACAGAATAGAGAAAATCAGCTCTAATATACATTATTTAGGTACGAATACTGGCCAGAGAGCCCGTTGTAAGTCCAAGGCGCCAATAAACGAGTACGTCGCTCAGCGAGAGGCTCTATTGTCTTTCGCTTAGAAATCACTTTATGCATTACTGCAAAGAAGTAAGTTGAAGTAGTCCTTTGCTACCTTAATGCCAGGTGACTTTTCTCTTGCTTGATGAGTTTCTGCATGATATTTTCTTCCAGGGTAATCCTCTCAGCTCATTGCTACCATGGCTCATGATAGTGTAATAACACGATTACAAACAAACCGTGGAACAGGTGGGGTTTGAACCCATGGACTCATTTGCCCTGGGTTCATACATACCCCACCCATTCCGTGGCCTCATTTTTTTTTTAAACATCGGTCATTTCCCGCCAAGGCAGAGTGACCCAAAACAGAAGAAACACTTACATCATCACCTACTAGGTCACTGTCTTGCCAGAATATTTGGCAGGAATATTTGCAAGTAGTGTGGCCGACACCCAATTTTCCTAAATATTATATAATGCATATGGCTGTGTATTCTAAAACTGTTGAACCATCAAAAATAAAAATAACCCTCATGTATAGGCTTACTGTCCTTGTCACAAAGTGTTTTACAGTAAGATTTGTTTTTTTCACTGATGATGGAGCATTAGGTAAAGCACCTTTGTTGTTGGAAAGCTCCTGGAGGGTGAAACATTGCTATAATAAAATGCCACATTAGTTGCACATGTGTCCTTTTACCTAACGTATTGTCAGTAATTCTACCGACATTATTACCCCTTTCTTAGTGTTTAGCGCTCAGTCCTTACATTTAATAACTTTTTGGTCTTCTTCACCTGTGTTGACCTTGTTGATGTTCATTTCTGTAGGCTACAGTTATGGTTGTTCATGGCACATGAATTGTTTGTCATCTAACATCAAAACCACACACGATATCCATGACCCTAGCATCACCTTGAAGCATCTCTATCATTTACTTATTTAAAAAATGCATAGTTTCCTGCATTTTTCATCTCGGCACCTTCACCTTCACTAATATTTCTTTTTGGTTCCATAGTTAATAGCAGGAAATGATAAAACAAAAAATGGACTGATGAATGCTGGCGAGAGAATGGTGCCAGCTGCCTTGTACGAGTCTATGAGGCAGCTGGCAGCATGGGAGGCTATATACAGTGCACCATAATGCCAAGCTACTGTGTCACCCAAAACGTTAGTTTCTCTCTAGATGTGGACGGGAATTTTTTTTCCAATATCGTGGGGGTAAAATTTTGTTTTCTAGATCTTGTTTAAAAATGTTGCAGTGATAGGTGATAACATATGAACAGCTTTTCTTGTATAAAAATAAATAAAATAAGCTTTATTTCTACAAAGAATAGTTTATAATTTGTACAGAAAAAGTTATATTATTGACACACTTATAGAAAATTTATGGTTATGCAGAGCATAAAGAATAAAAAGGTGGCATACCATGACTGAAACAATACACAAATAATCCACACATAGGTGACTGAAATTTATGAAGATGTTTCAATCTAGACTATTAATTAATCCAACTTGGACTAATTAATGGTCCAGATTGAAACATCATAAATAAGTTTGTCTCCCTATGTTCAGGTTATTTGTGTATGCCGAGCATTTTGGGCCTTAAAATAACTTGCAGCTACGTACTTACAACATATAACTACTAGTGAAATTTTTGCATGGACAAATTATTTAAAGTTTTAATAAGACAATTCACGATAACATATGTGAAAGGTATTAATGTTAGTCAGATACAAATGCAGATTCAGTACCAATCTAAATTTTAGTATTACTGCATAAGACATAAAATTGACTGAAGGCCCAAAGAATGTATATTATAAACCCTGGAACAAGTGAGGTTTGAACCCATGACAAGTGAGTCTTATTGTGTTGTTAAGATTTTGTGAGTCAATGCATATTGTCTTTGTTTTTTATTTTGTTTTCTTAGCAAATTTATTACGGAAGTTTCATCTGTAGAATTAGTTGGAGATAGGGAAGGGAAGCTTTGAAAACTATCACTTAGATAATGTACACCTACCGTCCGACTTATGACCGAGTTCGGTTCTGAGAAACCGGTCGTAAGTCAAAATAGTCGTAAGTCGAACTTTACTACTGAATATCAACATAACATTTTTGTAATGACTTTATTTTATTGTTTTATTTTGGTATTTCATGTTTTACTTTACTTTTTATGCTGTTAGTAGTGTATTTTATACTGTAAGGTTTAGGATACACACTGTGTACAACACAAATAGTTGTTTATTTCCCAGAAATTTGGCATAAAAAACATGGTCATAAGTCGAGTGGTTGTAAGTCGAGCAGGTCGTAAGTCGGATGGTAGGTGTATAACTTGAACAAGGAAATTTTTTGTTTTGATGGTTGGGTTAATTCCTGGGTTAACTTATTGCATCAGGGATTTAAATATGATGTTCTTTTGATCTTGGTATAGTTTCTTTGGTCTTTCTAAATTTGCTTTAACCTAGTTACGTTGTAGATTTCTATAGTATCATTGTTTAGGCAGGGTTTTTGTTAGCATAGTGAGTTGGGTTACCAGTTAGTTACTAGGAGTGTAGTGATGTCACCATAGTGTTTACTTAGTTATCTGACATTGTAGGTAAATCTCGAGATGTTCTTGATGTTATTGAAGATTGTGTTGGACTAGTATAATATTTGCATTTCTGGTCTGCAGAAATGCATTCTCTGACATTACCACTCCCAGGTCCTTCACATTAGTTTTTCACTCTATTGTGTGATTGGAATTTGTGTTATACTCCAATACAGTTTTTATTTCCTAAAGTTTTCCATAGCAGGGTAATTAAAATTTTTCCTCATTGAACTTCGTTTTTTTCTGATGCCCATTTAACCCTTTCAGGGTCCGTCCCGTAGATCTACGGCTTCACGTTCAGGGTCCGTAATCTATGCCATAGCGGCGTCAAATTTAGCGCGAAAACGCTCATAGGCCTACATGTGAGAGAACGGGTCTGCGTGGTGGGTGTGTGACATAAACAAAAATTCTAGGCGCTCGTATGGCACTGTCGGAACGCTGCCTTAGTTACCTTTGTTCACCATGCCTCGTCGCAAGGCAGCTCTCACTCCAAGGAAAATTGGGACTCTTCTCTTCCTATCTGATAGTTCTAACTCTGATGGAAGTGGAAATCAAGACGAATTCTTTGGCTTTGATCAGTTAGTCACCGAAAGGAATGACCAGGATATCAATAATAGTGCAGAAAACCCTGACGATCCTCAACCTTCTACCTCTGGTGTGGGCACTCCTCAGTCACGGTCAGTTGTACCTCATCGCAAGAGAAAACTATGATTTTCGCGTGGCCAGGCCTCTGACTTCAGTAATGATGATGATAGTGACGTGGATTGTGATTTTATTGCTCTTGACGATCATTCGAGTAGTGATAGTGAGGAAACATATTCACCAGTGAAGCGTCAGTATATATGCTGCTGCATGCGCTCGGGTAGTGTACCCTATGCAGTGCCCAGGGGAAGGAGTACATCGCGTGGCCCTACACCAGGAATAGACAGTGAAAGTGAGTATGATGTGGCTACACTTGGCATGGATAGACCAAAGGCATCAGTAGATGGTGGTAGTGGTGATGGTAGTGCCACGGCCAGGTGTGACTCACCAGCCCAGGCTGGGACCCACGCTGCTGACTCCTCAGTTCAAGGATCGTCAGCCACCAGCCCACCACAACCACAACTACCAGCACAACCAGCCTATGATGTCCAGTATCCACCAGCAAACCGTATCTGGGATTGGCAGCAAAATCCCAATTTTTTCCCAAGCCCCACCACTTTGATGACTCTCAAAGTGGAATTCTACCTACTTGTCCCCTTGGAACCACGGCCAATGAACTGGAATTTTTTGAAATATTCTTTGACCAGCCCTTGATGGAAATTATTGTCAGGGAAAGTAACAAGTATTTTGACTACACCATGGCAAATGCGATCATATCACCACAGTCAAGACTGCACCGGTGGAAAGAGACGACTGTTGCAGAAATGTATTTGCTTTTTGCAATAATAATACTTATGCCTCATGTCTATAAGCATAATATAAAAGCATACTTGTCCACTGATCGGCTAATTTGTACCCCGGTTTTCAGTGAAATCATCCCAGTGAACAGGTTTATCTTACTGTTACGTATGTTGCACTTCTGTGACAAAACCAGGCCTGACAGAAGTGACAGGTTATACAAGATTAGAAATGTTTTTATATATCTCAAAAAAAAGTTCAATATGTACTTTTATCCATTCAAGAATCTTGTAATTGACGAGTCTTTGATTTTGTTCAAAGGTAGGCTGTCATTCAAGCAGTATATACCGAGCAAGAGGAAACGCTTTGGTATAAAACTATTTGTACTCTGTGACTGTGACAGTGGCCTGGTATTGGATATTGTTGTATACACTGGATGTAAAACATTGAAAGATACCAAGATGTTATTGGATATCTCAGGTGACATAGTGAGAAGTATGATGGCACTTGATTTTGGTAAGGGGCATACATTATATATCGATAACTGGTACACAAGCCCTTTACTCAGTTATTTCTTGCGAGTGAACAAGACAGATGTGTGTGGCACAGTGCGTTCTAATTGTAAATATATGCCCAGGTTCAACGCAGGTGCTCGTGGTGATGATGTGCAGGTGTTTACTGCCAATGACATCATGGCATTACGGTGGCATGACAAACGAGATGTCACATTATTGACAACCATTCACCGTAATGAAATGCAAGACAGTGGCAAAGTTGATCGAGTGACTAATGAACATTTTCGAAAACCAGTGACAGTGATTGATTATACACAAAACATGCGCTTCGTTGACAAATGTGACATGCAAATTGGCTTTGTTGATTGTGTTCGTAAGAGTTACAAGTGGTACATGAAACTTTTCTTCCATCTCATGGACATTTCAATGCTCAATGCATATAATATGTACCAAATGAAGACTGGCAACAGACCACCGTATGGTGAATTTTGTTTGTCTGTTGTCAGACAACTCATAATGAAGTACCAGGTAACAACACCTGCTATACAACAAGGTCCTCGAATTCCTCAGTATATACCCAAGCGTTTGA
Organism: Cherax quadricarinatus; assembly: GCF_038502225.1. Classification (NCBI taxonomy): domain Eukaryota; kingdom Metazoa; phylum Arthropoda; class Malacostraca; order Decapoda; family Parastacidae; genus Cherax; species Cherax quadricarinatus. Next base: position 5,616,257 of record NC_091384.1, on the reverse strand, counting down.
GGAGGGAAGGTGATCATTTCATAATACAGCTTCCTTCAATTCAGAAGAAATTTGCTCAGAAGAGATGCATTGTCTGTGAACAAACAAAACGACGGCAACAAAGGAGCAAAGACACTCGGTTTATGTGCAAGGAATGTAAGGTACCTCTGTGCATGGTGCCTTGTTTCAAGGAGTTCCACAAGCTCCAGCAGTTCTAAAACCATGTCCAGTGATTGTAAATATGTAAATATATGATAAAACATTAGTATTATACAAGATTTGTGTATGTTTACTGTAATAAACAAAAGTGGTAAACAATATTATGATAATAACTTTAGTGCAGTTACTGTGTTCAATAAAGTGAGTTTATATATATATACATTATATACAGTATTGGTCTCTCAGGCCCCAAATGTTAGTAGGAAAAGAAAAAATTAAAAAAGAAAAAAAAAACTATAAAAAACGTTAAGTAAAGTAATGCATTATGTGGAAATCGTCGATGTTGCCGCCACCTTGTCATTTTGGGTAAACTTCTCGGCACTGTATCTCGGTAAGTACTGATCAGAAATTTTTTTTTTTGTCTTATTACCTTCACAAAAATATACTCTTTAATTCTGTAAGATTTTTTTTTTTTTTTTTTTTTTTTTTTTTTTTTTTTTTTTTTTTTTTTTCAAAATTTCTTGGACACTGGAGCACCACTTCAGATTTTGGCCTTGGACCCTGAAAGGGTTAAAGACTTGGCTAAGTCCGCTTGGAGATTTGCAGTGTCCTCAATGGATGACATGCAAATTCTGCTATCGTCAACAAAGGAGGGCACGGTACAGTGGCTTACATCTCTATGTCAGATATGAGGACAAGGAAAAGGATCGGAGCAAGTACTGTACCTTGTGGAACAGAGGTTTTCACTGTAACCATCTCTGACTTTACTCTGTTGTATTTTGTTGTATTCTTTGTGTTCTATTTGTTAGGAAGTTATAGATCCATCTACCAACTTTTCTTGTTATTCCATTATCACACATTTTGTGTACTATTACATCATGACCACACTTGTCAAAGGCTTTTGCAAAGTCTGCATATACAGTGGCACCTTGACTTACGCATCTAATTCGTTCCATGACCGAGCTCATAACTCAATTTGCTCGTATATCAAATAAATTTTCCTCATTGAAGTTAATTGAAATGCCATTAATTCGTTCCACCCCCAAAAACCACCTCAATTTTTTGTTACTTTTTTAAATAAGAAAAATGTATTTATAAATAAGAAATATTGTATACTCCACCCACCACCATCTCTACTCCACCCACCACCATCTCTACTCCACCCACCACCATCTCTACTACACCCACCACCCTCCCTACTTCACCCACCACCATCTCTACTCCACGCACCACCTTCACTGCTCCACCCACCTCCATCTCTACTACACCCACCATTATCACTACTCCACCCACCACTATCAACCGAGTGACGGCTCGTAACTCGGGAAAACTCTTAAGTTGGGACCCTCATAAGTCAAGGTACCACTGTACTACATCTACATTTTGATTGTTGTCTAGTGCATCCAAGACATTTCATAGTGCTCCAGTAGCCCTGGTGTGTGCTGTTGATGGGTATCCAAGTGGTTGATAATTTTGCTCCATAGAACCCTTTTAAAGATTTTTATGATGTGGGACATTAGTGCAATTGGTCTATAATTCTTTGCAGTTGTTCTACTTACAGCCTTGTGGAATGGGGCTATATCTGTTACCTGGAGAGGGTTTCGGGGGTCAACACCCCCGTGGCTCGGTCTGAGACCAGGCCTTGTGGTGGATCAGGATCTGATCAACCAGGCTATTACTTCTGGCCTCGTGCAAACTGACATACGAACCACAACCCGGCTGGTCAGGCACTGACTTTAGGCGCCTGTCCAGTGCCTTCTTCAAGACAGCCTGTTGTTTTTAGTAGCTGTGGGATGAACTCAGCCCCCCCATGTCCATGCTCCTTCTCCGTAGAATAGTTAGTGCACGTGAAAGGGGTTTCTTGCAGTTCTTGATGAACACTGAGTTCCACAAGATCGACTGATCAACTGCTCATATTTGGAAAAACTCTCACGTGGATGCGCTCACAAGTGGAGGTTCCACTGTACAGTATTCTCCTTGCTTAACGACTAATTTACTTACTGACCTACTCTTAGGAATGGAACTCAGTGGTTAAGTGAGGAGTATCTGTATTAGTTTTCTGGAAGAACCATCATCTGTAATAAGTATTATATAAACATTGTAAAATATCATACACTAGATGGTGGCACAGTATAGCGTATCAGATTTTGATAAAAATTTATAAAATCAAGTTGCATCTAATGCAATGCTACGTCTTTTAAAACATCAGATGACGTAATCCTTCCCATCTTATTTAGTGATGGTTTCTGGGGTCCTGTAACCTGGTCCCTGACCAGGTCTCCTGGTTGATGACCTGGTCATTCAGGCTGTTGATTGCTGCGCATGGTCCACATAGCTCAGCTAGTCAAGAAATACAGCCTCTCCTCATTTAGCAACGGAGTTCCGTTCCTAAGACCACGTCGTTACACGAATTCGTCACTAAGTGAGGAGCATACTATAATTATAGTGGATTTTTGCCAACCATCTTTGATATTGTTTTAATGTCACCTTTGCACTGTTTATAACATTTCTGGTACATTTTTAAATGTTTATACAGTAGTGTACTGTATATTGTAATAAACAGAATAGAGGAAATCAGCTGAAATATACACTTTGGTATGTACACTGGTCAGAGGGCCCGTCGTAAATCCGAGTCATCAGTAAACGAGTACGTCACTAAGTGAGGAGAGGCTGTAATAAATAACTGTGGCAGAATGAAAACTATTTTTTTGAGAATTGGAGAAACCAAGTTCTCAAAGTGAAATGTTGCTTCATTACAGGTTTTCCTTCTGCCATAGTGTCTTTTCATCAGCGTTACACCCTCTAGCCTGAACTAGTAATTCTTGGAGAAATTTATTGAATTTACTCTTGAAGACAGTGTAAAGTCTATTTAGTAGATTCTTTAAGGCCCAGTGGCCAGTGTGTTGGTCTGGAATTTTACAACTCTCTCACCTCAAGTTCAGTTCCCGCCCATACTGTGGTTTAGTAGATTCTTTTATATTTGGTGGGAGTGTGTTGAAAAGCCTTTATTTATCCTTTTATAATTATTGAGTACTTTTTTTTAGCCTACATATTGCACTCAAACTGTTCATAAGGGAAATTTTGCTTTGTCTACCTCACTCCCCATTTTCATACAGGGTCATCTTGTTCAAGAATGGTATACAATACCGACAAGATGAAATTGAGACACATGTGCAACATCTGGGTATCTTTATTGTAGACGTTTCGCCATCCAGTGGCTTTATCAATACAAATTCCAGGACATAACTTGAAGATAGGAAAACTATGTACAGAAGATGAGGTAATCAGTCCCTCAACCTAGCAGTAGGAGCGAAGAGCACCATAGTCGTGGAGATTCTGAAGCAGAAGCAAGGCGCCTGACGCTTATATAGTAACGTCAGGTGGAAATGGGACGGGTAGCAGACGAGGGCATAGTCACTGGTAGGCGGGATTCCCCAGTGGAAGTAGGTCCTACCCAAAGAGATGGGTTAGTTGTAGTAGTAGTTGTCGTAGCCGTGAAGATTATGTACATGTCCTCAGAATCAAGATTCCATGATGTTGCAGTGTCTGACAGGTTGTTCAAGAATGGTATACAATACCGACAAGATGAAATTGAGACACATGTGACTATGCCCTCGTCTGCTACCCATCCCATTTCCACCTGACGTTACTATATAAGCATCAGGCGCCTTGCTTCTGCTTCAGAATCTCCACGACTATGGTGCTCTTCACTCCTACTGCTAGGTTGAGGGACTGATTACCTCATCTTCTGTACATAGTTCTCCTGTCTTCAAGTTATGTCCTGGAATTTGTATTGATAAAGCCACTGGATGGCGAAACGTCTACAGTAAAGATACCCAGATGTTGCACATGTGTCTCAGGGTCATCTTATTGCCAGATTTAGAGCCAGTCCTTATAGTATTGCCAGATTTAGAGCCAGTCCTTATAGTATTGCCAGATTTAGAGCCAGTCCTTATAGTATTGCCAGATTTAGAGCCAGTCCTTATAGTATTGCCAGATTTAGAGCCAGTCCTTATAGTATTGCCAGATTTAGAGCCAGTCCCTACAGTATTGCCAGATTTAGAGCCAGTCCTTAAAGTATTGCCAGATTTAGAGCCAGTCCTTAAAGTATTGCCAGATTTAGAGCCAGTCCCTACAGTATTGTCAGATTTAGAGCCAGTCCCTACAGTACAGTGGACCCTCGGCTAACGATATTAATCTGTTCCTGAGAGCTCATCGTTAGACGAAATTATTGTTAGCTGAATTAATTTTCACCATGAGAAATAATGAAAATCAAATTAATCCATTCCTGACACTCCAAAGCATGAAAAAAAAAATTTTACCACATGAAATATACATTTTCCTACACACAAAAAGAAGACATGCATAATTACTACTGTACTAAATAAAGAATACATGACTTTTACCTTTATTGGAGATCTGGTGATAATTGATGGGATGGGAGGAGGGAAGATGGTGAAGTTGTTATTGTGTGGAAAGGGAATCTCCTTCCATGAGGACTTGAGGTAGCAAGTCCTTTTCCGGGGTTACTTCCCTTCTTCTTGTAATGCCACTGGGACCAGCTTGAGAGTCACTGGACCTCTGTCGCACAACAAATCTGTCCATAGAGCTCTGTACCTCACGTTCCTTTAAGATTTGCCTAAAATGGGCCACAACATTGTCATTGTACAGGTTGCCATTACGGCTTGCAATAGCTGTGTTAGGGTAATTTTCATCCATAAAGGTTTGCAGTTCAACCCACTTTGCATACATTTCCTTAATCTTTGAAGTAGGCAACTTCTTCAATTTCTCTCTCCCCTCCTCTGAAGCAGTTTCCTCAGGTCTGGCCTCTTGCTGTTACAGATGCTCTTGCAGCTCATCAGTGGTTAGTTCTTCATTGTCCTCCTCCACCAACTCTTCCACATCCTCCCCACTAACCTCCAACCCCAATGACTTCCCCAATGCCACAATAGATTCCACAACTGGCATAGGCTTCTCAGGGTTAGCCCCCAAACCCTTCGAAATCCCTCTCTTCTACACATTCTGGCCACAGTTTCCTCCAAGCAGAGTTCAAGGTCCTCTTAGTCACTCCCTCCCAAGCCTTACCTATAAGGTTTACACAACTGAGGATACTAAAGTGATCTTTCCAAAACTCTCTTAGGGTCAATTGAGTGTCTGAGGTCACTTCAAAGCACTTTTGAAACATAGCTTTTGTGTAGAGTTTTTTGAAGTTTGAAATGACCTGCTGGTCCATGGGCTGCAGGAGAGGAGTGGCATTAGAAGGCAAAAACTTCACTTTGATATAGCTCATGTCCCCAGAAATTTGCTCTGCCAAGTCTGAAGGATGACCAGCAGCATTGTCTAATACCAGGAGGCACTTAAGGTCCAATTTATTTTCCAGGAGGTAATTTTTCACAGTGGGGGCAAACACATGGTGAAACCAGTCATAGAAAAAGTCCCTAGTGACCCATGCCTTACTGTTTGCCCTCCACAGCACACACAAATTAGCCTTGAGGACATTGTTTTGCCTGAACACTCTGGGAGTTTCAGTGATACACCATTAAAGGCTTCACTTTGCAATCACCACTAGCATTACCACACAACAAAAGAGTAAGCCTGTCTTTCATATGCTTATGTTCTGGGAGATGCCTTTTCCTCCTGAGTAATGTAGGTCCTGTTTGGTATTTTCTTCCAAAACAGGCTTGTTTTGTCACAAACACTTGATGGGGTTTCAATCCTTCAGCCTCTATGTACTCCTTGAATTCCTGCACATATTTTTCAGCCACTTTTTGGTCCGAACTGGCAGCCTCACCATGCCTTTCACACTATGTATGCCACTACGATTCTTAAATCTCTCAAACCAACCTTTGCTGGCCTTAAATTCACTCGCATCACCACTAGTTGCAGGCATTTTTTTAATTAAATCATCATGCAACTTCTTAGCCTTTTCACATATGATCGCTTGAAAGATGCTATCTCCTGATATCTGTTTTTCGTTTATCCACACCAGTAACAGTCTCTCAACATCTTCGAGTACTTGCGATCTCTGTTTTGAAAACAAACTTGCACCTTTTGCAAGAACAGCTTCCTTGATTGCCGTTTTGTTGGCCAAGATAGTAGCGACGGTTGATTGGGGTTTGGTATACAACCTGGCCAGCTCGGAGACATGCACTCCACTTTCGTACTTCGCAATTATCTCTGTCTTCATTTCCATACTAATTCTCACCCTTTTTACCACAGGGTTGGCACTAGAAGCTTTCTTGGGGCCCTTGGTGACTTATTTTGCAGTTATAAGCACTAAAAACACTGTGATAATATGAAATGCACCGATTGTATACATAGATGCAACAACACTGGCTGGCTTGTAAACACTGGCACACACGGAGCAGCTGAGGTGCACTCAGGCCACATGTGGACGCGTACCTGACGAATCACGTTGGGCAAGGTTTTTATCGTTAGATAGGCCAAAATTTTTATGCTCAAATGCTTTGTTGGGCGGATTTGACGTTATTTGATGCGTTCGTTAGCCGAGGGTCCACTGTATTGCCATCTTGCAAATCATAGTCATGTACCATATATCTTTCTCGTTGTGCTTTGTTAAGTACAACTTAAAGGATTTTAGGATTTCCAGGATTTTACTTGTTTGATTTGATATGGACAGTGAATGGTCTTCATACATTATCTAATAATAAATAATACAATCAGGACTAAGCGCTAAACCCACAAGGGTCATGCAGTGCTGACATGCATTATTTAGATCTTGAGTTTGTGTATATCAATATTAGTCTAGAGAGAACAAGTGACTTTATTGGCTTGGTATCTCTTGAAGGTTCTTGTTTTCCAGCCTGTCATTTTCCTTGCAGTTGTGATAGCAGCACTGTTAGGTTGTAATAGTAATAGGTTGTGGTAGTAACAGCTTGCAATAGTAATAGGTTGTGGTAGTAACAGCTTGCGATAGTAATAGGTTGTGATAGTAATAGCTTGTGATAGTAATAGGTTGTGATAGTAACAGCTTGTGATAGTAATAGGTTGTGATAGTAATAGCTTGTGATAGTAATAGCTTGTGATAGTAACAGCTTGTGATAGTAATAGCTTGTGATAGTAACAGCTTGTGATAGTAATAGGTTGTGATAGTAATAGGTTGTGATAGTAACAGCTTGTGATAGTAACAGCTTGTGATAGTAATAGGTTGTGATAGTAATAGCTTGTGATAGTAATAGCTTGTGATAGTAACAGCTTGTGATAGTAATAGCTTGTGATAGTAACAGCTTGTGATAGTAATAGGTTGTGATAGTAATAGGTTGTGATAGTAACAGCTTGTGATAGTAACAGCTTGTGATAGTAACAGCTTGTGATAGTAACAGCTTGTGATAGTAATAAGTTGTGATAGTAATAGGTTGTGATAGTAACAGCTTGTGATAGTAATAGGTTGTGATAGTAATAGGTTGTGATAGTAATAGGTTGTGATAGTAAGAGGTTGTGATAGTAATAGGTTGTGATAGTAATAGGTTGTGATAGTAACAGCTTGTGATAGTAATAGGTTGTGATAGTAATAGGTTGTGATAGTAAGAGGTTGTGATAGTAACAGCTTGTGATAGTAATAGGTTGTGATAGTAAGAGGTTGTGATAGTAACAGCTTGTGATAGTAATAGGTTGTGATAGTAACAGCTTGTGATAGTAACAGCTTGTGATAGTAATAGGTTGTGATAGTAACAGCTTGTGATAGTAATAGGTTGTGATAGTAACAGCTTGTGATAGTAATAGGTTGTGATAGTAATAGGTTGTGATAGTAACAGCTTGTGATAGTAATAGGTTGTGATAGTAATAGGTTGTGATAGTAATAGGTTGTGATAGTAACAGCTTGTGATAGTAATAGGTTGTGATAGTAATAGGTTGTGATAGTAACAGCTTGTGATAGTAATAGGTTGTGATAGTAACAGCTTGTGATAGTAATAGGTTGTGATAGTAATAGGTTGTGATAGTAACAGCTTGTGATAGTAACAGCTTGTGATAGTAATAGGTTGTGATAGTAACAGCTTGTGATAGTAATAGGTTGTGAAGGTAACAGCTTGTGATAGTAATAGGTTGTGATAGTAATAGGTTGTGGTAGTAAGAGGTTGTGATAGTAACAGCTTGTGATAGTAACAGCTTGTGAGAGTAATAGGTTGTGATAGTAACAGCTTGTGATAGTAATAGGTTGTGATAGTAACAGCTTGTGATAGTAATAGGTTGTGATAGTAATAGGTTGTGATAGTAAGAGGTTGTGATAGTAACAGCTTGTGATAGTAATAGGTTGTGATAGTAAGAGGTTGTGATAGTAACAGCTTGTGATAGTAATAGGTTGTGATAGTAAGAGGTTGTGATAGTAACAGCTTGTGATAGTAACACTGTTAGGCTGTGACAGTAGCACTGTTAGGCTGTGATAGTAACAATGTACCTGGCTAGTTCTTCTCATTGAAAAGTAGGGGTGCCACTAGCACGATTAGAGAAACACAGTAAGTGTCAGGGGCCCAAAACTGTTCACCTGCCTCCCAGCATACATAAGGGGGATTACCAATAGACCCCTGGGTGTTCTCAAGCAGGCACTGGACAGGCACCTAAAGTCAGTACCCAACCCGCCAGGCTGTGGTTCGTATGTTGGGTTGCGTGTGGTCAGTAGTAACAGCCTGACTGATCAGGCCCTGATCCACCATGAGGCCTGGTCACAGACCGGGCCGCGGGGGCGTTGACCCCCGGAACTCTCTCCAAGACTCCAGGTATTTTCTAAAATCAGTATCGACGTCCTCTCACTCCACTCATTCCTTTTACCTTATTCACTCTCCTTTGGGAGTGCATTCATGCTGGAGTGATCTTGATGTGAGGAATGGGAGTTTCTCCCCTTTTCAGTTCAAAGCTGGTAACTCCTCGTTTCCCAGGTGCTCTCCGACCCCTACGGATTTTGTGCTTCATGTTGATTATTATTAACTTTGCTCATTCCTTATCGCCTCACATCTTTCACTCTTCTGTTTTCCCCACATCTTTCACTCTTCTGTTTTCCCCACATCTTTCACTCTTTCATCTCCCAACACCTTGCACTCTTGACCAGTGAACTGATTGACTGGCTTATGGTTTTGCTCACTGATTGAATACTTAACTGGCTGATACGATTGGTTTCTGGTTGGTTGACTGGACGACTGATTGGTAAATTGATTCACCGTAGTATTGACTGGATGTGTGTCAGCTCGCTGAAGTCCTTACCGACCTTCCTGCTTGTTGCTAGTATGGTTCTTTATTTGTTCCCAGTGTGTTTGTTCCCAGTGTGTTATTTAATGTGTTGCAAGTGTTTGTGGCTGTGTTTATTACTAATGTGGTTCTTGCTAGTGTACTTGTTGCTAGGGCGTTTGTTGCTAGTGTTTTTGTTAGTGTGTTGTTATTGCTAGTATCTTTGTTGTTACTAGTGTGTTGTTGCTAGTTTGCTATTATTGCTGGTGTGTTATTGCTAGTGTGTTTGTTGCTAGTATGTTTGTTACTACTATTGTTTGTTGATACTAGTGTGTTGTTGCTAGTGCGTTTGATAAGAACATAAAGAAGGAACACTGCAACAGGCGTACTGACCCATGCGGAGCAGGTCCATGTCCCCCATCCTCCCGGATTAGCCCAATGACCAATCAAGTCTGGTCACTTCCACTTAAGGAAAGAGCACGGCATCAGACCTAGTAGCACAAACTAGTCAGGTCCAACTCACACCCACTCATGTATTTATCTAACCTATTTTTAAAACTACACAATGTTTTGGCCTCTATAAATGTACTCGGGAGTTCCAGTCATCCACAACTCTATTACCAAACCAGTGCTTTCCTATATCCTTCCTGAATCTGAATTTTTCCAACTTGAAACCATTGCTACGAGTCCTGTCTTGGCTGGAAATTTTCTGTTTATACACCTCGATCATATCTTCCCTAATTCTACGCCTTTCGAGAGAGTGCAGATTCAGGGCCATCATTCTATTCTCATAGGGAAGATTTTTGATACATGGGATCAACTTTGTCATCCTCCTCTGTACGTTTTCCGGTGCATTTATATCCATTCTGTAATACGGTGACCAGAACTGAGCAGCATAATCTAAATGAGGCCGAGGAGGAATTCTAGTATTTATACTTCTAGATATGAAGCCAAGAATTCTGTTCGCTGTATTGCGAACACTTATGCTCTGTTGTCTTGGTTTTAGATTGCTGCTAACCAGAACTCCTAAATCCTTTTCGCTATCAGTAGTATTAAGATCTACATTATTTAGTTTATATGTGGCATGGTTATTTACCTGTCCAACATTTAGAACTTTTCATTTGTCTATATTAAAATGCATCTGCCACTTCTCCGACCATTGCATCAGTATTCAAATCATCCTGGAGTGCTCTAGTGTCCTCATTAGAATGAACTGGACGGCCTATTTTGGTGTCATCAGCAAATTTGCTTATGTCGCTATTTATTCCCTCATCTATGTCGTTTATGTAAATTGTGAACAACAACGGGGGCCCAACGGGGGCCCTGTGGAACCCCGCTTGTGACGTGCCCCCATTCTGATTTCTCCCCATTTATGCAAACTCTCTGCTGCCTATTTGTCAGCCATGCCTCTGTTATTGCTAGTGTGTTGTTGCTAGTGCGTTTGTTGTTGCTAGTGTGATTGACGTTGCTAGTGTATTGCTGCTACTGTGTAGTTTCTAGTGTCTTTATTGTTGTTGTATTTGTCGTTGCTAGTGTGTTTGTTGCTTATGCTTTGCTGCTTTTTTTTTGTTCCTAGTGTGTTTATTATTACTACCTAGTGTGTTTTTGCTGCTAGTGTGTTGTTAATATTGTGTGTGTTGTTGCTGGTGTGTGTGTGTGTTGTTGCCAGATTCAATTTTGATAGTATCTCACGTATGAATCCGTAAACCCAAACTGATACTTCTTTAGTGAAGCAAGGTGCCAGTTAGCACACATTTCGAGCGCTCTTATAACGTTCTGGAATGTAACGGTACTTCAGTACGCGACGTCAGTGAGCAGTATACATTTCTTTACGTTCTCTTTTGTTCAGCACAAAGCTAATAGCTAAATAGCCATCTAATATGATTTTATAATGGCACCAGACTAGTTGATATTGATTTGATGTGCTTATTGGGCAGTCTCTGAGGTTTGCAGATTCTCGTGGTTTGTGTAAACCTTGGAGGGTATCCCGTACCCCACATTGTGGGGATACGGTAGCGGGGTGTAGGTGTAGCAGCACCGAGTCCCCTTTTCACAGGATGGACCTTGTGCTAGATGCATAGTCCTACCTTTGAAGAGAATATTTACTCTCAGCCTACCTGTTGTAACCCTTGTAATGTTGCATAGCTTCTGACAAAACGCAGAAATGTGAAAGATCTTGAGGTAGCGTTTTCCATTCCATAGTAACTTGTTTTGCATTGATAAAATTGCCAGTTTGTGATTGGTTTGTATATATATATATATATATATATATATATATATATATATATATATACATATATGTGTGTGTGTGTGTGTGTGTGTGTGTGTGTGTGTGTGTGTGTGTGTGTGTGTGTGTGTGTGTGTGTGTGGTGCCGAATAGGCAGAACTTGCGATCTTGGCTTAAATAGCAACGCTCATCTTGCTATATAGGAAAAGTGAAAATTTGTGTATGCAATAATTTCGCCAAAATCATTCTTAATCTAACGAAAAAATATATTTCACTGTGTTTGTTTAGTATTAAATTATTGTAAACAAATCTAAAATATATTTAGTTGGGTTAGGCTAAAATAAATTGTCCTTGTTATATTAAGGTTAGGTAAATTTTCTAAGTTCCTTTTGGTGCAAAATTATAAATTTTTACATCAACATCAATAAAAAATATATATCTTTAAACGTATAAGAGAAAATTTTAGAAAGAACTTAATTATAAATGAGTTCTTGCTAATTGACCAGTTTTACATATTCGGCACGACATATATATATATATATATATATATATATATATATATATATATATATATATATATATATATATATATATATATATATATATTAGTAATAACAATACACTCACCACTGTGCCAACAGTCTCAGCACCATTATGCCTGCAGGGTTCCCTACCACCAGTGGGACTTTAACGGAGGTTTTCAGCCATTGACTGTTATGCCAAGGCGGGTTTAGAAGAGCATTACAGCAGAAGCACCATTGTGCAATTAGAGCCATGAATGCGAGTGTGGCTGGCGTCGTTAGGAGCGCTGGAGGTCGTTAGGGACCTTTGGTATCAGTGAGGATTCTCAAGAGGCGTCAGGAGGGTTTAGTGAACTTGTGCTTGCTGCCTTGGCCCTTTGGCGTCTGCAGACACTCTTAAGACGGAGTTTCTGGAAGCGTATTTATACCGTGGCTTCAAGTTGATCTCTGAGGAGTTGCCCATTCATCTGCCCCGCCCACCGCCCCGCTCAGTGCCTCGCCCCGCCTTGCCCACTCCAGCCTTCAGGGCTCATAATCGTTTATTTAATCCAAGCAAGACTGATCACCTGGAGAGGGCCCTTAACTGGTCCTGGATGGTGCCACAACCACTTTCATCACTACCATCACAACAACTACCACGGTAGTGGTGGCACTACCGTCACTGCCATCACAACCACCTGGTGGCTAAAGCTCCCGCTTCACACACGGAGGGCCCGGGTTCGATTCCCGGCGGGTGGAAACATTTCGACACGTTTCCTTACACCTGTTGTCCTGTTCACCTAGCAGCAAATAGGTACCTGGGTGTTAGTCGACTGGTGTGGGTGGCATCCTGGGGGGACAAGATTGAGGACCACAATGGAAATAAGTTAGACAGTCCTCGATGACGCACTGACTTTCTTGGGTTATCCTGGGTGGCTAACCCTCAGGGGTTAAAAATCCGAACGAAATCTTATCACTGCCATCACAATAACCATCACACCCATCACCACTGCCATCACAACAACCACCACTACCATCACAACAACCACCATTAACACCATTATTACCAGGCTACCAGCACTGTAATCATCACTCTCAGCATGATAAACAAAAACTTTATCACCATCACACTCCTCACCATCATCAGTTCATGGAAATATTACTCATGCACCATCACATCACCACCCACACCATCATTGTGTGGTGACTTTATGGATTAATACGAGTGGAGGTGATGAGTGTTATTGCTCCCCTCACACCAGTACCTCACATTCCCCTCACACCAGTACCTCACATTCCCCTCACTCCAGTACCTCACATTCCCCTCACTCCAGTACCTCACATTCCCCTCACTCCAGTACCTCACATTCCCCTCACTCCAAGACCTCACATTCCCCTCACTCCAATACCTCACATTCCCCTCACTCCAATACCTCACATTCCCCTCACTCCAATACCTCACATTCCCCTCACTCCAATACCTCACATTCCCCTCACTCCAATACCTCACATTCCCCTCACACCAGTACCTCACATTCCCATCACTCCAATACCTCACATTCCCCTCACTCCAATACCTCACATTCCCCTCACTCCAATACCTCACATTCCCCTCACTCCAATACCTCACATTCCCATCACTCCAATACCCCACATTCCCCTCACCAGTACCTCACATTACCCTCGCTCCATTGTTCTCTGAGTCAGTGTTATATTGTGTGTCCTCGGAACCAGTGTTGCATTCTACATCTGTGTACTCAGAACCTGTCTTGTATTCTACAACATCAGTGTCCTCAGAACCAGTGTTGTGTTCTTCTGTGTGGCCTCAGAACCAGTGTTGTGTTCTGTGTGGCCTCGGAACCAGTGTTGTGTTCTTCTGTGTGGCCTCAGAACCAGTGTTGTGTTCTGTGTGGCCTCGGAACCAGTGTTGTGTTCTTCTGTGTGGCCTCAAAACCAGTGATGTATTCTCTGTGTCCCCAGAATCGGTTTAGCATTCTGCATGTTCTGAGAACCAGTGTTGCATTTTACATGTCCTAGAAACCAGTGTTGTATTTTACATGTCATGAGAACCAGTGTTGTATTTGCATTTGTCGCCAGAACCATTGTTACAGAAGTAAGTTACATCTCTGTCGCTGTTTCTGAAATTCAATTGTTTGGCGCTACTAAGACTGTCTTGGTGAACCTTGTTAGATGTGTCTTCAACTGTAGGTTGCTGCTGCTGCTGCTATTACTACTACTACTAATACTAATACTACTACTACTACTAGTAGTAGTACTACTGCTGCTGCTAGTACTACTGTTATTACTAATACTACTGCTATTACTACTATTACTACTACTATTACTACTACTGCTATTACTACTACTACTATTACTACCACTACTACTGCTATTTTTACTTCTACTGCTATTACTACTACTATTACTACCACTACTGCTGCTATTACTACTACTACTACCACTATACTACTGCTTCTACTATTCTACTGCTGCTGCTACTAGTACTATTACTCCTATCTTCAAGAAAAATAATAGGTCTGATGTCAGCAACTATAGGCCTGTTAGTATACTCAGTGTAATATCCAAAATTCTAGAGAGGGCGATGTGCTGTCAGTTAATTAAGTATCTTAATGACAACATTCTTCATAATTACCAATCAGGCTTTAGGTGATCTTACTCAAGCGACACTTCCCTAATTAATCTGATGGATTGCATGAGAACTGAAATGTCGACAGGGAACCTCGTAGGAATGGTAACTTTAGACTTGCAAAAGGCCTTCGATACTGTCAAAACCACAATATATTATGTAAGAAACTTCAAGCTATCGGTATAGGTTCTGTAGACTGGTTTAAGTCCTATCCTAGCAACAGGAAATAAATTGTCAGAATCAACAAAACAGAATCAGAACCCCTGCTGATAGCATGTGGAGTTCCTCAAGGAAGTATTCTGGGTCCCTTATTATTCCTTTGTTATGTAACGACATGCCCATCAGTGTCAAGTGTAAACTCCTACTGTATGCAGATGACAGTGCTCTGTTAGTGTCAGGTAAAGACCCATAAGATATAACTAATGTAATAACACTGGAACTGGTGTCTTGCAGCAAATGGTTAGTAGACAACACACTATCGTTACACCTCGGGAAAACAGAAGGCATACTCTTTGGCACGAAACAAACTGAGAAGGGCAAATGTCCGGTGCAGAGGGGAACCCATCACTTCAGTTTCCATAGTAAAATATCTGGGAATCCGCTTTGACCTAAGCAAGTCAGGAGAACTGATAGAGAACAGTGTAGTCAAAGCGAATGCCAGGTTCCTCAATAGACAAGCACAGTGTCTATCTACTGAGGCTCGCAGGACTCTATGTCTAGCCCTTATACAATGTCAGATGGACTACGCTTGCTCTTCATAGTACTCTGCCTCGACAAAAAAAACAACAACTGAAAGACTGCAAATTACCCAGGAAAAATGGTAAGATTCATCCTGGACCTGGGTCCAAGTGAGCTTGTAGACCAGGATGAATTACAATTGGATTTGCTGAATGTTGAAGACAATAAAAAAACTTAAGTTAAATCAGGTTTTTAAAATTGTTCACAGTGTCCAGAATATCTTGTTGTCAATTTTGTCAAGGTTGAGAACCGCAGCAATCATAGTACTAGGGGGAGAGAGCACAACTTTGTAGTACCTACAGTCAGTGGCCAGGCTTCAAACACCTTTTATTGTACAGCAATAAAGACATGGAACAGACTGCCTGCACATGTCAAAGCCAGTCATAGTATGAACCAGTTCAAGATGACACCCAAAAGGCACCTAATGAATGTAGCGAGAGGGGGAGGAGATTTTTTTATTAGCGAACATACGTGTACATATAAATAACTCATTTTACCTTATTCCTAGTATATCTCCTTTATACTATAATAATAAGATATTATCTCCTATATAGTATAATAAGGTATTAAAAGGGCCCCAGTGTAAATAAGTCACTTTGACTATTTTTATTAGGTTATTCTAGGTTGTCTACACATATGCTGCTATGTATGATAATCTATGTAACTGTATTTGTGTATACCTGAATAAACTTACTTATTCCTTAGGCTATGTATAAACCAGTGCAGGTTTAATTTAGTTTTGGAGTGGTGGATTCCCTGGAGCTGAGTGGCTGTCGCATTAGTGAGTAGCAGGGTTGCATGTAGCGCTTAACCAACTGGTAAATGAAGCAGCTGGTAGCGCCTGGCGGCGACGAAGCAGTAAATGAAGCAGCTGATAGCGCCCGCCTCGGCGGCGAAGCAGTAAATGAAGCATCTGGTAGCACCTGTCCCGGCCAGCGGTCAGCTATTGAGAGAAAACGGATGACAACAAGACCCCGGCTGGTAGGTGCTGCCATCTAGGCGGACGCTCTGCTAACTTTGCACTCCCAGGCTCGGCCTCTCTGGCAGCACAGCACAACTGCCGGAGAATGCTGGCAGAACAGCACAACTGCAGGAGGATGCTGGCAAAACAGCACAGCTGCAGGAGGACGCTAGCGGATTAGTACAGCTGCAGGAGGACGCTGGCGGATCAGTACAGCTGCAGGAGGACGCTGGCGGATCAGTACAGCTGCAGGAGGACGCTGGCGGAACAGCACAGCTGCAGGAGGACGCTGGCAGAACAGCACGCTGCAGGAGGACGCTGGCAAAGCAGCACACTGCAGGAGGACGCTAGCGGATCAGCACAGCTGCGGGAGGACGCTGGCAGAACAGCACAGTTGCAGGAGGACGCTGGCAGAACAGCACAGCTGCAGGAGGACGCTGGCAGAACAGCTGCGGGAGGACGCTGGCAGAACAGCACAGCTGCAGGAGGACGCTGGCAGAACAGCACAGCTGCTGGAGGACGCTGTCAGAACAGCACAGCTGCGGGAGGACGCTGGCAGAACAGCACAGCTGCGGGAGGACGCTGGCAGAATAGCACAGCTGCGGAAGGACGCTGTCAGAACGGCACAGCTGCAGGAGGACGCTGGCAGAACAGCACAGCTGCAGGAGGACGCTGGCAGAACAGCACAGCTGCAGGAGGACGCTGGCAGAACAGCACAGCTGCAGGAGGACGCTGGCAGAACAGCACAGCTGCGAGAGGACGCTGGCAGAACAGCACAGCTGCGGGACTACGCTGGCAGAACAGCACAGCTGCGGGAGGGCGCTGTCAGAACAGCATTGCTGCGGGAGGACGCTAGCAAAAGGGGAATTACCAGTAGACCCCTGGCTGTCTTCAGGGAGCTGGACAGATACCTAAAGTCAGTACCTGACCAACCAGGCTGTGGTTCGTACGTCGGTTTACGTGCGGCAAGCAGTAACAGTCTGGTTGATCATGGACCGGGTCACGGGGCGTTGACCCCAGGAACACACTCCAGGTTTACCTCAGTAAACGTGAGAAACAGCAAATCTTTCCCACCTGCTGTGAAGTATAGGTCTTCTGGCTCAGTTACCTCCACATGCTGTATATATGCATATATACATTTATAAACACGCACATACATATATACAATACACACACATACATATATACAGTACGCACACATATCTGCATATACAGTATGCATTTCATGCAAGTGTGAAGTAACACTAGGCTGCTAATGAGTGCTGACAAAGTCAGGGCGGACAATGGGGATATCCCTAAGCACCCCAGAATAGATAAGATATTTATCTACCCAGTTCCAGGTACAGCATTCTATCAGGCTTAATTACCAGCAGCTGTATACTCAACTATATAGTAAGAAAGGTCGTGTGTCTGTCACAGAGTTTACATGTATAATAAGCAGGGATGGAAGGCTGTAGTTGGATCTAATTCCACATTTTTTTTAAGGGTGGAGGGGTAAGTAAGCGGAAGGCCGTGGTCAGATGACTAAAAGCTCCAGCTGCTGGGTCGTCATATGTCCCGCGTCTGGAAATACTTGTTCTGTTTCCAGATTATTATTATCAGAAGGAAGCGCTAAACTACAAGGGTTATACAGCGCAGCAGGGCAGGGAAGGATGCAGGGGTAATGGATAGTAAGAGGGAGATTATTATTAGGTTATGGAGTGCAGCGGAGCAGTGGATAGTGCAGGGGTAGAGGGTAGCTAGAGATTAAGGTGAAAAGGACTGAGAAGAGTGTCAGAGACATCATCATCAGAGTTTGTGTAGTAAATCAGTTAGTGTCAAAAAGGCAATGAGTCTGGATTGAAGGAAGGTCCGTCACCAAGAAGAGAAGGTAAGGATAGGGCAGCAGAGCGGAGAGAAACCTAACCTAATATAACCCAACCTAACCTAATATAACCAAACCTAACCTAACCTAATATAACCCAACCTAACCTAATATAACCAAACCTAATATAACCTAACCTTACCTAACCTAACCTAACCTAACCTAACCTAACTTCTCCTCTGGTTGCATTCATCTGCTTCGGTTGATGGTATTTCTACCTGATTTTGGTAGGCACCGTGTCAAACAATAAAGCGGAACTTAACATGTTCGTTAGATCAGTTCCTGATCAGTCGGGCTTTTGGTCCATACGATGAACTACGTGTAACCAGCAGTAACAGCCTGGTTGATTAGGCTTTGATCCGCCAGGAGGCCTAGTCTGGGACCGGGCGGCAGGTGCGTTCGCCCCTGGAAGCATCCTTCAGGCATCATTCAGAACATGATGGGAAGATTATAGAACTATATACAAAAGACGAGGTAATTAGTCTCTCAGCCTTGGAGTTAGTATTCTTCACTAGCCCAAGACTGAGGGACTGATTACCAATCTTTTGTACATAGTATTACATTTGTATTGATAAAAACCACTGGATGGCGAAACGTCTACAAATAAAGTCGCCCAGATGCTGCAGATGTGTCTGATTCTTTAATAATTACAATAACGAAACAATAATTGCACCGTTAACTCCAATAAAGAATAAAAAGATACAATACCGTGACTGGAACAATACACAAATAACCTGGACATAGGAGAGAGGAGCTTACCACGACGTTTGGGTCCGACTTGGACCATTAACGAGTCATACTAACACACGAAGGTGAGGGAGACAGTATTTATAAATTCTGTACAACATAACTCGGATTAAAATTTAAGGGACGGTAGAGCAGCGTACATAAATTCTGTACAGCATAACTCGGATTTAGGTAATTCATTAAGGGAACGTAGATCAGTGGTATGAATATTGAATTTTTACATATAAACTGTAAACCTGGTTTAATACTGTACTTTTGATAAGTTTCCAGAGTGTACACTGACGGAACCCAGAGCAATATTTCAATATCTTGTAATTAACAATAGTTGATAGATACAATGCAGATTTGTAACCCATAAGTATAGCCACACGTTAAGACTTTGACACCATCGTTATGTTACTGTTGTAACTGATGGTTGTTACTGTTGTAACAGTGATGGTTGTTACTGTTGTAACAGTGATGGTTGTTACTGTTGTAACAGTGATGGTTATTACTGTTGTAACAGTGATAGGTGATTGTTATAATGATGGTTGTTACTGTTGCAACAGTGATGGTTGTTACTGGTATAACAATGATGGGTGATGGTTGTTACTGGTATGACTGATGGGTAATTGTTACTGTTATAACAGTGATAGGTAATTGTTACTGTTACAACGGTGATGGATGATTGTTACTGTGTGCTATAGTGATGGGTGGTGATTGTTACTGAGTGATGGGTGGTGATTGTTATTGTGTGTTAGTGATGGGTGGTGATTGTTACTGTGTGTTAGTGATGGGTGGTGATTGTTACTGTGTGTTATAGTGATGGGTGGTGATTGTTACTGTGTGTTATAGTGATGGGTGGTAATTTTTACTGTGTGTTATAGTGATGGGTGGTGATTGTTACTGTGTATTATAATAGTGATGGTGATTGTTACTGTTATAATAGTGATCACTGTTGATAAGGGTTGAATGGAGGATAGGGAGTAGATATGAATGAAAGATGGAGGATAGGGAGTAGATATGAATGAATAGTGGAGGATAGGGAGTAAATATGAATGAATAATAGAGGATAGGGAGTAGATATGAATGAATAGTGGAGGATAGGGAGTAGATATGAATCAATAACGAAGGATAGGGAGAAAATAAAGACAGATTAGGATAGGAAGTGGGTAATGCCGGGGGAAGGGGCTGATTTAGGTAACAAGGGATAAGGTAGACAATAGATGAAACAAAGAGCCCTCTGATGAAGCTAGAAATAAACACAGAGCACAAGGGGGTCTCAGCCCCCTCCCTCCCAGAGAGGATCCGGTTGCACAGGCCAATTATTGCAAGCTTTTTGTGCACTATTTGATTTAGCCAACAGTGGTGTCAGGTATCATGTAGATTCATGACCCCAGTTTTATTGTGGAAGAAAATAACATGTGGGTTATTTTTGGTTAGTGATAATGAGGCTACTTGTAGTCGACCTGTAGGCTTGCCTAGTTTACCTATAGTCTTGTCTCTAGTGTACCTGTAGTCTTAATATCAATTTTTCCTGGTGTCTTGTCTCTAGTTTACCTGTAGTCTTGTCTAGTCTACCTGTAGTTTTGTCTCTAGTGCACCTGTAGTCAACCTGTAGTCTTAATCTCAAGTTTACCTGTAGTCGATCAGATATCTTGTCTCAAGTTTACCTGTAATCGACCTCTTCTCAGCCTGTATTCTTCTCATATTCTACCTGTAGTCTTTCTCTTGCGTGTAGTCGACCTCTCTATCGTAGGGGTTCTTAAAAGGAGATATCGAGGGTTGAAGGTAGACACACTTGTTGGATGGTAACGATATATTGTCAGACTGTGATGATGGAAGATGGAGCCCAGCCTCTGCCTTGTCCTAGCCTATGTCAAACGCCGACTGAGGCCGAGGTAGCTCGCCTCACACTCAAGCTGCATCCCGTGACGTCACACAGTCACTCGGCCTAAGGGGTCTCCTATATAAACACATGAATGATACTATAATGCTCAGCTAATCTATACAACACATGTAAGGGGATTCAGCAACTATGCTGACAGCTCGGTCATGTTACGTATGTCGTCTCAACATACACTACTATCCTATAGGCTGAACAGGCAGGTGGTTCTGGGCTGATTCTATACAATAACAAATTCATATATAACTTAGAACTAATGGATGGTATTATAATGAATGTTAACAAAATGAGTTTTACGTAATGCATTACAAACTATAAGAACAAATCATTGTACAATATGGGATGGAATTGATCGATTGATCTGTATTCATGCACTCTACGGATTCTGAGGAAGAATAAATATATATATACAAGGTGAAATTAACAGCAAAGGCATCTGGTGTGCACTCAGATCATTACTGTCAAATTCTCAGAATACGGAGGGAACGTGAATACGAAAAAAAAAAAATTCTGAAAAACTAATCAGTTAATAAGAAACAGTTGACAATTTACTTCATCTCGGACATCTAGTTATACAGAGTATGTACATTTAAACCCAATTCTGCGAGGGTGAGGTTTACATATGCAGAATGGTTATCCCTGGGAGGATCGAATTCCTCTGCAATGGCTAACACATGCCTTGACTGAGGGAGATATGAACGAGTATCTACAAAAGATACTTGTGGGTTTCTCATTACTTGTCGAGTATGCAAGGAGTAATGACATTCAGGTTGATTATCTGACTGAGTATCTGAGGTAGAGGGTACAGAGTCAAGAGTTTTTTCAGCATCTGTCACATTAGTCTGGGTAGCAATATCATCAACATCGCATACTAATTTCATATGATCTAAATGCGATTCTTTGTACTTACCAGTACTAATTTCTCTTTCCTTATACTTATTACCAGAGATATGTTCTATAACTCGATAAGGGCCAACAAACTTTTGATCGAGCTTAGGCATTTCGGATGTTTTGTTGAAATTTGTCAGCATTACTCTTGAACCTACTTTGACTTTTGATGGCTTAGCACAGCTATTAGTTACTCTAGTAAATTCTGCTGTTGATTTATGAAGTGTTTCATGGATTCTTCTAAAAACACTGAGCCATGCTGGTACGAGTTGCTACGAAATCATCAGGGTTGTAATTGGGTTTCGGAGTGGAATATAACAACTCAGGGTAAACGCTTGTCTACACCATACAATGCATAATGTGGAGTATCACCTATGGAAGCATTGTAAGCAGAATTCATGGCACATTGAACATCTGGTATGACTTCATCCCAAGTTTCACTATTGGGGTTGATAGTGGCTCTCAGGACATCAAGTACTTTCTTATTGGTTCATTCGGCTAACCCATTGCTGGCAGGATGATGAGGAACAATGGTGGATTTAGAGATCTTGTATAAAGTACACAAATTATCAAGAATCTCATTACAGAATTCACCTCCATTATCTGTTACTAAGGACTTTGGGGTGGTATGCCTGCAGATAATGCGTTCTTTAAATGCTTTAGCTACTGTCTCAGCAGTCTTATCTGCAATAGGAACTAACTCACAATATCTGGTGAAATGGTCTACCATAACACACAGATGTTTGTTGGAGGGAACATTTAAAATTGGTTAACAAGTCAAGGGCAACTCTTTCCCACGGTTCGCTAGTGGTTGGGTACACTTGGATTGGATTAGGACCATTGACATTTCCTTTATGTTGCATACAAACACTACATTTCTTAACATACTCTGAAATGTCAGTTGCCATACGTGGCCAAAAGTATTTCATTCTGGCGTGGTTAACGCTCTCACTTCACACGGTGAGGGCCTGGGTTCGATTCCCAGCCAGAGTAGAAACATTGGACGTGTTTCTTTCCACCTGTTGTCTATGTTCCCCATCAGTAAAATGGGTACCTGGGTGTTAGTCGACTGGTGTGGGTCGCATCCTGGGACACTGACCTAAGGAGGCCTGGTCACAGACCGGGCCGCGGGGGCGTTGACCCCCGGAACTCTCTCCAGGTAAATACCAGGGTGTGCAACACCTGGTGCATCATGAACTAGCTGTAGAGCTACGTTCACTAGTGACTGTGGAATTACTAACTGGTACACTCTTCTGCTTGGAGTACCCAACTCGGCTGTTCGATACAGTAATTCTTGGCTCATTACAAAGTAACTAATGGGTGCTGGTGGCTTCACAGTAAGAATAAGATCTTCCTGGAGCAGGAATCGAATCACACCAGACCACATGGGATCTGTTCTTTGGGCATTTTTGACATCCTCGACAGTAAATGGAGGATCTGCAGTAACTACACTAACGTGTCGCGATAAAGCATCTGCGGCTACATTTGACTTGCCAGGTAAATGTTCAAAAGTGGGATTGAACTCTTGGATAGTCAAGGTCCATCTGGCTAACCTTCCAGTAGGCTGTTTGTTCTGGAATAAAGGTATCAGTGGTGCATGGTCTGTCAAGACATGAACAGGGTACTGGTAAAAAATGTCTCAGAAGTGCTTTAAAGACCATACTATTGCTAAAGTTTCTTGCTCCGTTAATGTATAATTACATTCAGCCTTCGTAAGGACTCGGCTAGCAAATGCAACTGCGTTGTACTTGCCATCAGTCTTCTGAGCTAGTACGGCACCTATGCCAATTGAACTAGCATCAGTTGTCAGATAAAAGGGCTTAGAAAAATTTGGAAATTTCAAAATTGGAGCAGATATTAGCTTTTCTTTTAGAGTTTGGAATGCTCTTTCTTGACGGAAGGTCCAAACGAAAGGAGCATCTTTCTTAAGCAATTCAGTTAGCGGAGCTGCTATTGAAGAAAAATTTGCAATGAAAGATCTGTAGAAACCTGCTAGACCCACAAAGGATCTTACAGCATCAGCAGTTTTGGGAGTTGGAAAATTTAGTACTGCTGTTACTTTACTTTGATCAGTCGTAACCCCTCTAGGAGTGACTACGTGACCAAGAAACTTAATTTCTGATCTGAAAAATTGACATTTGGACAGTTTGATCTTTAAATTGGCTTCTTCAAGCTTGCCAAGTACTATATCAAGTCTTTTCAGGTGTGTATCCACATCTTCGGACATGACGATTACGTCGTCTAAGTACACCATAAGTGCTTTACCTATAAGACCTCTAAAGATGTTGGTCATGAGTCTAGAGAATGTGATAGATGAGGATCGTAATCCAAAAGCCATTCAAAGGAAGTGATAATGACCTGCGGGAGTAGAGAATGCTGTTAACTCTTGGCTGTCCTCATGAAGAGGGACTTGCCAAAACCCTTGTAACAAGTCCAGGGTCGAGAAGACTTTGTTATCTCCGATATTGCGTAAAAGATCACCTAGACAGGAAGTGGGAAGCGATCTGGAATAGTTTTCGCATTTAACTTCCTAAAGTCAATCACCGGGCGCCAAGTGCCGTCCTTCTTAGGCACTAGGATCAAGGGCACATTCCAGGGTGAATTGCTATGTGCAATAACTCCATCATCAAGCATCTAATTGATCAATTCCTCTGCGACAGCAACTTGGGAATGAGGCATTCTGTACGCAGGTATATAGATAGATCTAGTACCAGGTTCAAGTGGAATACAATGGGACAATAAGTTCGTTATACCCATCTTCTCACCTGGTAAGGCAATGGCTTTACTAGGTCAACGAGATTGGTATTTGCTCTGAGACGAACACTGTGACCCGAAGTGTTAGCAAGGAATAAATGGATCTTACTGTCTCTTACAACGTGTAAGGAAGGTTCAACAAATAAACCCTTGACCTTGCAGGAATCACTGTCAACTAGGACGTTATCACCATCTGGAACATTAGGAACAACAACAGACACTCTAGTGAGAGCACTAGCCGCAACAGAGACGTCTTTCTGCAGACGGCATGTGACGTCAACAAGAGATGGCATTACTAGTTTCAAGTAATCGTTTTCTGACAAGGCGTCCGCTGTGGAGAAACTACTACTCGAACTAGCAGTCATTGCAGGGATAGGCTGTGCACTCAAGGCAGTCTGAGTGTCCCCGGACACTTGAGGCAACGGAACACTATCTTGCATGTCTGAAGGTGTAGGTGGAACACAGATGGGAGTGACAGAGTTACCAGTGCCTGACCGCTTGGGTACGCTACTGGAGAATGCATTGGCTTATAAGGACTTAATTCGTACATCATACTCTGCGGCAGTATGGCAGATTTCTGATCCAAGCTGGTAACCCCAAAATGGAACGATCAAGTCGTCAATTTGAGCATGCCATCGGTACGGGTCGAGCACAATGCGTAAGTCTCGCATGGAAGCAAATCCCAGTAGAAGGTCACCAGGGAAGGTAATCTGGTCGACAACAAGAAAAGCAGCAGTAAAGTCTCTGCCTTGGATAGTAAAGGTGAGCGAAGTCTGACCTCGGACTCGCAGAAGGGAACCAGCTACTCCACTAAGGGAGGTTACAGTAGTTGGTTCAATGAGGAGGACACGTCGTTACTGCTTCTCTTTAAACAAGCTAGACCTGATGATATTAACTTGCGCACCAGAGTCCATGAACACACGAACGGGCGCATTATGGACAGAAGCTTGTACTAAAGGACCAATCGTTTTGTTAGGAGTTATGTGCAAACAGAAAGGTGGGTTGTCATCGGAGAAGGCATTTTCTACTTCATCCCCAAATTCCTCTTCGTCTCTGACGTGTGAAGCAGCATCAACAGCAGGGTTGTCATTCTCAAGGCTGGCTAAGGCTTCATAGGAATTTTGAACTGGGATGGTGTACTCGTTATCACCTACTACTGTCACGACTGGACGAGTAGACTTGGGCGCTCGGATTCCCCCTAATTGGAAGAATGAGCCTGGTTCTGGTTAGTTTGAGAACCACGACGTCTGTTTCCTCTCCTGGCTCTGCGGTTGGAACGGCCACGGAAAGATCTAGAGTACTGTAGGTTGTAGAGAGCATTGCACTCAGATATGTCATGTCCATGAATTCTATGATAAATACAGTAGGGAAGATCTGACTGGTACTCATCATCAGTACGACTCTTCTTAGGGTGACTATCATGACAATGGCAATATGGCCACGGTAACCACAATTGTAGCAAGTTCTTTGACTGTGGGTACTGTACATACTACGGGTGCTACGGGAATGATGGCTCTAAACACTAGCTTTGGATGATGGACGCGAATGATTAAGGTTGGGAGTTTTGGTAGTAGCACAAACTAGAGGAAGTACAGGAGTGGACAAAGTGGTTGGTGTAGACTTACGATAAGGGAAGGTTCCCTCGGGACACAAATTTCGTACATGGATGAGAGCTGCGAGCGGTCCCATAGTAGCATCTAGCGGAGGGTAGAAATTCTTGAAACCGGTTGCAGGTATGTGACAGGTAAATGTGTTTATGTAAGGTAGGCCTATTACCCTGCTCCGCTGTTCTGATTTTCATATTTTTATTTGGCCTTTTTTGGGGACGTGAAAATTGATTCCAAGGAAGTCACTGCCCCTACGGCCCGGTCCCAGACCAGGTCATCTGGTTGATAGCTTGATCAACCAGGATGTTAGTGCTAGCCGCAGGAAGCCAAACGTATGCTAACAGTTACTGACTTGGGGAACTTATCTAGGTCCGTCTTGAAGACAGTTACTGACCTGGGGAACTTATCCAGGTCCGTCTTGAAGACAGTTACTGACCTGGGGAACTTATCCAGGTCCGTCTTGAAGACAGTTACTGACCTAGGGAACTTATCTTGTTCCCTCTTGAAAACAGTTACTGACCTGAAGAACTTATCCAGGTCCCTGTTGAAGACAGCCAGGGTGATGTTGGTAATTCTCCTTGTGTATGAAGGGAGAGTGAGAAGTCTTGGTCCACTCACACTTGTGTCTCAGTGTACTCATTGTATTCCCAGTAATTTAAGTGCCTGACAAATTAGTAAAGGTTCTCTGTACATTCATCTGATCTGCAATTTCTACTGCCTTTTAAAAAGGGATGTTAGAGTATACTTAGAGGGGATTTCGGGGGTCGGCGCCCCCGCTGCCCGGTTCGTGACTAGCCCTCGCGGTGAATCAGAGCCTGATCAACCAGGCTGTTACTGCTGGCCGCACGTAAACCGATATACGAGCCACAGCCCGACTAGTCAGGTACTGACTTGAGGTGCCTGTCCAGCTCCTTGAAGACAGTCAGGGGTCTGTTGGTAATCCCCTCTTATGTATGCTGGGAGGCAGTTGAACAGTCTTGGGCCCTTGACACTTATGTTGTGTCTCTTAGCATACTCGTGGTACCCCAACTTTTCTTTGGGGGTATGTTGCACAGCAGTGTTCCAGTCCAGAGATGACACAAGTTTAGCCATACCAGCAGATGGCACTAGTTTCACCATACAGCAGGTGGCACTAGTTTCACCATACCAGCAGGTGGCACTAGTTTCACCATACCAGCAGGTGACACTAGTTTCACCATACCAGCAGGTGACACTAGTTTCACCATACCAGCAGGTGACACTAGTTTCACCATACCAGCAGGTGAGACTAGTTTCACCATACCAGCAGGTGACACTAGTTTCACCATACCAGCAGCATCAAGTATACAGTGAGAATGGTGAAATATACTTTTTAGTGGGTGGTGGATCAGCCCGGGCAATTTACATCAATAATGGTAAGAATTTATTATCTCTGGGACCCAGGCAGAAGCCAGTCTTCCAGAAATATTTCTCCTCTTCTTTTTAAAACTAATACAAAGATATGTAATACAAGATATATATATATATATATATATATATATATATATATATATATATATATATATATATATATATATATATATATATATATATATATATCTTATCTCACTGGCCGATTCCCACCAAGGCAGGGTGGCCCGAAAAAGAAAAACTTTCACCATCATTCACTCCATCACTGTCTTGCCAGAAGGGTGCTTTACACTACAGTTTTTAAACTGCAACATTAACACCCCTCCTTCAGAGTGCAGGCACTGTACTTCCCATCTCCAGGACTCAAGTCCGGCCTGCCGGTTTCCCTGAACCCCTTCATAAATGTTACTTTGCTCACACTCCAACAGCACGTCAAGTATTAAAAACCATTTGTCTCCATTCACTCCTATCAAACACGCTCATGCATACCTGCTGGAAGTCCAAGCCCCTCGCACACAAAACCTCCTTTATATATATATATATATATATATATATATATATATATATATATATATATATATATATGAACACTTAGCATAAAATCATTTAAAAGGAGCGTGTTATGGGCAGATCTGAAATATGTGTAAACAGTACTGGTAGCACCCTAGTAAAGCCAATTGTTACTCTTTCACTGCTACTATCTGTTACTATCACTGCAGACTTCATCACATAGTTTAGACGAGCAAGAAATGGTTATAAATTTGACCATAATTTTTCAAGGGGTGGAGGGGTAAGCCAGCGGAAGGCCTCGGTCAGATGACCAAAAGCTCCAATAGTGGGTCATCATCTGACTGAGACCCGCGTCAGGAGACACTTGTCCTGTTTCCTAACGAACCTAACCTAACCTAGACGAGTTGACACACCGTCACTGCCGTGAGGTTACTGACACAGCAGGTCCAGGCTGAGGGACTGATCCCTCACAAGAGAGGTTCCTTGATGCTGGTGAGGGACTCTTGATCTAGGAAATTGGATCTATGCTTCAGTTCCTTGAATTGAGTTTGAATGCTTTTCCACCCCCTCCACAGAAGCTCTATAATCCCTACGGGTTTAGCGCTTCTCGTGATAATTGAGGGACTGATCACCTCAAAACTACTTTTGAGGGTTGATGGACTGGTTATATCGTCTTCGTATCTCCACTGTTTCTGCTGTATCCTCTGTATTGTACTAAGGAAACCTGCTGTGTAGGCGAAACGTGTCAACAACTACCAAACTGTAACTTCCACATCATCACTGACTTGGCACTTTTTTTTTTTTTTAATATTCTAGTTATCCAGTCTGTTATTTTCCTCACGTTATTGTATCTTTGTATTCTTTAATTCTTCTTTTTTTTTGAATAGCCGAGTAACTAAAATCTGTCTCGGTTAAAGATCATATTGTTGTCGGTCTCTCAGTGAAAAACTTTGTTTATATTCCCTCTAATGTTTGCTGTCGGAAAATAAACACAAATGCAGTGTAATGCGATCCTCTATTGACTACATTTCTCCCGCATATAAAGTCACAGACCTACGTGGGTAGATGTTCACGTAGGTTTACCAGGATAGGTCCTGGTCCGGGTCTTTTTACATGTAGTGACCCGGCAGTGGCTCCGGAAGGAATGTCAGAGTTTGTATAAGTGAGGCACGGTACCTGGGTACAGTACGTAAGTGTGTGTATATATATATATATATTTTTTTTTATTTATTATCACACTGGCCGATTCCCACCAAGGCAGGGTGGCCCGAAAAAGAAAAACTTTCACCATCATTCATATATATATATATATATATATATATATATATATATATATATATATATATATATATATATATATATATATATATATATATATATATATATATGCGCAAAACAACCACTGTGAAAGAATAGAGAAATTCCAAGCACTTTCGTGACTATTAACATTATCAAGGAACAATTGTTCCTTGATAATGTGAGTAGTCACGAAAGCGCTTGGAATTTTTC
This sequence comes from Cherax quadricarinatus, assembly GCF_038502225.1. Taxonomy (NCBI): domain Eukaryota; kingdom Metazoa; phylum Arthropoda; class Malacostraca; order Decapoda; family Parastacidae; genus Cherax; species Cherax quadricarinatus. The sequence continues at coordinate 5,586,713 of NC_091384.1, read as the reverse complement.
TATTCTTTCACAGTGGTGGTTTTGCATATTCTGAAATCACCTGTTTACTGTGATCTTATTGCATGTATATATATATATATATATATATATATATATATATATATATATATATATATATATATATATATATATATATATATATATATAATGTGTGTGTATGTTTATATAGTGATTTTGAATCATTAACAGAGCTGCGGCTGGCCAGGACTCGATCCTGCTTTCCCCATGCCTAGCCCTGTGAAAACAGGATACAGTATGCATCACTATCCACTGGACCACAAATTGTGGTCCAGTGAATAGTGTTTGGTACTATGTCTTGTTCTCACAGGGCTGGGCATGGGAACGCAGGATCGAGTCCTGGCCAGCCGCAGCTCTGTTAATGATATACAGTGTGGAGAGTCAGGTGGGGAATATTGGGTAAATTGAATCTGAGAGTGACCTACACGGCACGGGCGAATGTTTGTTGAAAATTAGACACAGATGTGCAGCATCTGGGTATCAGCTGTTGCACATTTGTCTAACTTTCATCTTGTCGGTATTGTATATCATTTATATATAGTGTTTGTTATGTAGAATAACAATGTAGATAGGACGATAGTACATAAATAACCCGCACATGGGACTGACGAGCTTAGGACGTTTTGGTCCGACTTGGGCCATTTACAGAGTCGCTCAGTGTGACTTTGTGAAGGATCCAAGTCGGACCGAAACGTGATCTTAAGCTCCTCTCTCTTCTTATGCTGGTTAAAAACATACCACGGGTGGGGGTTTGAACCCGCGGTCAGAGAGTCTCAAAACTCCAGACCGTCGCGAGACTCTCTGACCGTGGGTTCAAGCCCCACCCGTGGTATGGTTTGTTTGCAATCGTGACATTACCATTTCGTGAGTCTTGTGCTGGTTATTTGTGTAAAGATGTAAAAGTTTTCCGGCAAGAAGTTCAATAGTATTGTAAAAGTCGTTGTTCTGGGACGAAAGATTTTAGATATACAAATTAGTGATGACTGAAAGATGCTGCGGTACAGTATGTCTTGAACATTAAAATGGTATAAAATACCGACAGGTTGTTAGGTAAGACACATATGCAACAGTTAGGTATCTTTATTATGAAACGTTTCGCCTACACAGTAGGCTTCTACATATTGTTTCATACTATGGAACAATGCTCTTCTCCAGACTGAGGGACTGACCACCTCAAAACTTTAAGGGTGATGGACTGATTACATCGTCTTCAAGTATCTTCTGCTTCTATCAACTTTTCTGTACTTGACTGTAGAAGCCTACTGTGTAGGCGAAACGTTTCATAATAAAGATACCTAACTGTTGCATATGTGTCTTACCTAACCACAGTATGTCTTCTTCCCTGGCGATGAGTCTTGCGTCTCTGTAGTTGATTAAATGGTTGTAGATGTTTTTCCATCGTGTCGCTGGTTTGGTAATAGAGTTGTGGATGAGTGGAACAAACTCCCGAGTACAGTTATTGAGGCTAAAACGTTGTATAGTTTTAAAAATAGGTTAGGTAAATGCATGAGTGGGTGTGGGCGGGTGTGAGTTGGACCTGACTAGCTTGTGCTGCTGGGTCCGGTGCAGTGCTCCATCCTTAAGTGGAGATGACCAGACTAGGTGGGTCATTGGGATAATCCGGGGGGGGGGGTCATTGGTCTGATCCGGGGAGGAACTTGGACCTGCTCCGCTTGGGTCAGTAGGCCTGTTGCAGTGTTCCTTCTTTCTTATGTTCTAATGATTTATGTCTCTGTCGGATACAAGAATGAGAAAGAAATGTGGGACGTGTACTGTGCCTTCAACAGATTTTCACTATGGCAGTCTCTAACTTTACTCTGGTTTATATTACTCTCTAGCTTCTTTGTTAAGCTTGATATCCTTCTGTCCACTTTCCTAGTTATTCATTTTGTAATTTCTGCACTCGTGCATCATGGCCGCAATTGTCTAAGGTGTTTGTAGTGTGTGTGTGTGTACACTACACTCCATTCTGTTTGCGTTACAGCACATCCAAGACCGTGTTGTACTGGTCCAGTAGTTGTGAGAGGCAGGAGTGACCATCCAAATCCATGTTGTACTGGTCCAGTAGTTGTGAGAGGCAGGAGTGACCATCCAAGACCATGTTGTGAACATCAAAATGGTATACAATACCGACAGGTTGTTAGGTAAGACACATATGCAACAGTTAGACAACTTTATTCCGAAACGTTTCGCCTACACAGTAGGCTTCTTCAGTCGAATACAGAAAGTAGGCAGGAACAGTAGAGATGTGAAGACGATGTAATCAGTCCATCACCCTTAAAGTCGTAGAATTTGAGGTTGTCAGTCCCTCGGCCTGGAGAAGTTCAGTTCCATAGTCAGGAACTATCTGAAGATCAAGCGACAGTGTGGAGACTTAAATACTGTCGGAAGGAGAGGTGCAGGGTAGTAGTAGTAGTAGTAGTAGTAGTAGTAGTAGTAGTAGTAGTAGTAGTAGTAGTAGTGAGAGGCAACTGAGAGGTCATGTCCCTCTCAGATCCAACCCTTCTCACTTGAAATGCTTGTCCAAGGTGTTTTCTGTACCAAGATGCCACGTGTTGCAGTGTCTGACAAGATGAACATCAAAATGGTATACAATACCGACAGGTTGTTAGGTAAGACACATATGCAACAGTTAGACAACTTTATTCCGAAACGTTTCGCCTACACAGTAGGCTTCTTCAGTCGAATACAGAAAGTAGGCAGGAACAGTAGAGATGTGAAGACGATGTAATCAGTCCATCACCCTTAAAGTCGTAGAATTTGAGGTTGTCAGTCCCTCGGCCTGGAGAAGTTCAGTTCCATAGTCAGGAACTATCTGAAGATCAAGCGACAGTGTGGAGACTTAAATACTGTCGGAAGGAGAGGTGCAGGGTAGTAGTAGTAGTAGTAGTAGTAGTAGTAGTAGTAGTAGTAGTAGTGAGAGGCAACTGAGAGGTCATGTCCCTCTCAGATCCAACCCTTCTCACTTGAAATGCTTGTCCAAGGTGTTTTCTGTACCAAGATGCCACGTGTTGCAGTGTCTGACAAGATGAACATCAAAATGGTATACAATACCGACAGGTTGTTAGGTAAGACACATATGCAACAGTTAGACAACTTTATTCCGAAACGTTTCGCCTACACAGTAGGCTTCTTCAGTCGAATACAGAAAGTAGGCAGGAACAGTAAAGATGTGAAGACGATGTAATCAGTCCATCACCCTTAAAGTCGTAGAATTTGAGGTTGTCAGTCCCTCGGCCTGGAGAAGTTCAGTTCCATAGTCAGGAACTATCTGAAGATCAAGCGACAGTGTGGAGACTTAAATACTGTCGGAAGGAGAGGTGCAGGGTAGTAGTAGTAGTAGTAGTAGTAGTAGTAGTAGTAGTAGTAGTAGTAGTAGTGAGAGGCAACTGAGAGGTCATGTCCCTCTCAGATCCAACCCTTCTCACTTGAAATGCTTGTCCAAGGTGTTTTCTGTACCAAGATGCCACGTGTTGCAGTGTCTGACAAGATGAACATCAAAATGGTATTCCCCCCCTTATTCGCAAGCCCCGGGGCAAATTTTTAATTTTTCTGTTGCATTAATTTTTACCCAACAGCCCTGTTTCTGGTCAGTATTTGGAGGCAGGGGCGTCCAAGACCATGTTGCTGGTCCCGTAGTTTGAGGCAGGAGTGACCATCAAGACCATGTTGTCTGGTCAGTAGTTTTTAGAGGCAGGGTGACCATCCAAGACCGTGTTTACTGGTCCCGTGTTGTGAGGCAGGGTGCCATCAAACCATTTTTACTGGTCCCGTGTTGTGAGGCAGGAGTACCATCAAAACCATGTTTTCTGGGCCAGTGTTGTGAGAGGCAGGGGTGACCATCCAAGACCATGTTGTCTGGTCAGTAGTTGTGAGAGGCAGGGCGACCATCAAACCATGTTGCTGGTCAGTGTTGTGAGAGGGGAACGACCATCCAAGACCATGTTGTACTGGTCAGTGTTGTGAGGCAGGGGCGACCATCAAGACCATGTTGTACTGGTCCGTGCTGTGGGGGGCAGGGTGACCATCCAAGATCATGTTATACTGGTCCAGTAGTTGTGGGGGCAGGGCGACCATCCCAAAACCATGTTTCTGGTCCCGTAGTTTGGAGAGGCAGGGCGACCATCCAAAACCATGTTGTCTGGTCAGTAGCTGTGGGGGCAGGGTGACCATCAAAACCATGTTGTACTGGTTGTAGTTGTGGGGGCAGGGCGAATCCCAAAACCATGTTGTACTGGTTCAGTAGTTGTGAGGCGAATGACCATCCAAGACCATGTTGTCTGGTTCAGTAGTTGTGAGAAGGGGGGTGACCATCAAAACCATGTTACTGGTCAGTATTGTGAAGGCAGGGTGACCATCCCAAAACCATGTTGCTGGTCCGTGTTTGGAGGCAGGGTGACCATCAAGACCATGTTGTACTGGCTCAGTAGTTGTGAGAGGCAGGGTGACCATCAAGACCATGTTGGCTGGGTTCGTAGTTGTGGAGGCAGGGTGAATTCCCAAAACCATGTTTACTGGTTCAGTAGTTGTGGGGAAGCGGGTGACCCTCAGAAACCCTGTTTTGGTTCAGTAGTTGTGGGGGGCAGGGTGACCATCAAAACCATGTTTCTGGTTCGTAGTTGTGAGAGGCAGGAGTGACCATCAAAACCATGTTTCTGGTCAGTAGTTTGTGAGAGGCAGGGGTGAACCAAAACCATGTTTTGGTCAGTAGTTGTGAGAGGCGGGGTGACCATCAAAACCATGTTTCTGGGCAGTAGTTGTGAAGGGAGGGTGACCATCCAAAACCATGTTGTCTGGTTCAGTGTTTGAGAGGGGTGCCCTCAAGACCATGTTGTCTGGTTCAGTGTTTTGAGAGGCAGGGTGACCATCCAAGACCATGTTTACTGGTTTAGTAGTTGGAGAGGCGGGTGACCATCCAAAACCATGTTTCTGGTCAGTGTTGTGGGGGCAGGGTGACCCTCAAGACATTTGTACTGGTCAGTATTGTGAGGCGGGTGACCATCCCAAAACCAAAGTTGTACTGGGCAGTAGTTGTGGGGGCAGGGTGACCATCCCAAAACCCTGTTGTACTGGTCAGTAGTTTTTAGAGCAGGGTGACCACCAAACCATTTTTCTGGTTCAGTATTTTAAGGAAAATGACCCTCCCAAAACCATGTTTCTGGTTCAGTGTTGTGAGAGGCAGGAGTGACCATCCCAAAACCATGTTTCTGGGCAGTAGTTGTGAAGGCAGGGTGCCCTCCCAAAACCATGTTGTACTGGTTTAGTAGTTGGGGAGGGGGGTGACCATCAAGACCATGTTGTACTGGTCAGTAGTTGTGAGCAGGGGGACCATCCCAAAACCATGTTGTCTGGTGTAGTTGTGGGGGCGGGGGACCATCCAAACCATTTGACTGGATGTTGTGAAGGGGGTACCTCCCAAAATTTGTACTGGCCAGTATTTTTGAGGGAGGGTACCATTTAGAAATTTGTATGGCATTTTTGTGGGATGACCATCCAAGACCCTTTTTGACCCATATTGACCTTCGTTGTGCAATTGTTGTGATCCCATTTGTTTAGCAATCTTGTTTTTTAAAACCCTTTCAAAGATTTTGATCAAGCGACGCTAGTGCTATTGCTCTATAGATTTTGCTATTGTTTCACTTGCCACTTTTATGAAGTGGAACAATATTGGCAATTTTTAATAACTGTGGGATGACATCTGTGGCCAGACACCCTTACCACAGACTATTTAAGGCATGAGATAACGGTTTCTTTCAGTTGTTGATGAATATGGAGTTACACGAGTCCAAGCCTGAGGCAGAGTGCAGGGTCATGCTGTCAATGACTACTTAGCAGTCAAGTGGGGTTAGGGTAACCTCGGATATTGCAGATATCAATAGCGTTTCTAAGTCTTACTCATGGGAAAAACTCGTATGGGTCGATCATCTTTAAACTGATTAATGGTTCACTGAAGACAGTGTCGTGATGTGACTCCAGTATTTCACTCAATTTTCTTGATCAGTGTGAGTTGCATCTCCTTGAAGTAAGGATCTACTTTGTACATTCATGGCTTACAGTACCGACAAGATGGAAATTAGACACATGTGCAACATCTGGGTATCTTTATTGTAGATGTTTCGCCATCCAGTGGCTTTATCAGTACACATTCATGGACATAATTGAAAGGCAAAACGTCTGCAATGTAGATACCTAGATGTTTCACATGTCAAATTCTTCCTAACGATCCAATATTAGATATGTGTAATTTCTGCTAATTTCATCCCTCTCAAAAGAAGTTCCTTGATGCTGGTGAGGGGCTCTTGATCTAAGGGATTGGATCACACTCACCCATTACCACGTTAAATGCAACCCAGGCACCCATTACCAAGTAAAATATAAACCTCGCACCCAGTACCAAAAAATGTAAACCACAAAAGGGGGATGAGCCACTCATCTTTTATCTCTATCTCCCTCTTCTCCCCAACACCTCCCTCACCCCCATCCTTCTTCCTCCCTCCGTTACCTTGACTCTGGTGACGGTGCGACTACACGGTATCAGGTTTACTTAGTATATTTGTTAATGACTCTGATTTATTGATCGATGGGTGGTTAGTTAACAGTTGTCAAAAGCACTTGTCGGTAGATACTGCTTGTTTTGTGTTACGTTACGTGTGGGTGGCGTGGGCTGGGGTGGTGTGGGCGTGGGAAGGGGTGGTGTGGGCGTGGGCAGGGGCGGTGTGGGCGTGGGTGCCAAAGACTGATGTTGTATTTGGTCTCCTTTATTTTGGCTAGGATGAAGCAGAGCCACAACGTCGCTTCCCTCCCTGGCACTGGTCCCCTATCCTGGCACTGGTTACCTAGTTAAATATTCTGGCACTAGTTACCTAGTTACATTTTGGCACTTGTCACCTATCTTGGCACTTGTCACCTACCCTGGCACTGGTCACCTACCCTGGCACTAGTCACCTGTCCTCACACTGGTCACCCACCCTGGCACTGGTCACCTACCCTGGCACTGGTCACCTACCCTGGCACTAGTCACCTGTCCTCGCACTGGTCACCCACCCTGGCACTGGTCACCTACCCTGGCACTGGTCACCTACCCTGGCACTAGTCACCTGTCCTCGCACTGGTCACCTACCCTGGCACTGGTCACCTACCCTGGCACTAGTCACCTGTCCTCGCACTGGTCACCTACCCTGGCACTGGTCACCTACCCTGGCACTAGTCACCTGTCCTCGCACTGGTCACCCACCCTGGCACTGTTCACCTACCCTGGCACTGTTCATCTACCCTGGCACTGTTCATCTACCCTGGCACTAGTCATCTACCCTGGCACTAGTCACCTAATCAACACTGGCATTAGTCATGTCCGAAAATATTAGGTGAAGTTTTTAAAAGGCAACTGGATGGTTGTCTCCGCGGTGTAGCAGATTAACCAGGCTGTGATGGCTGTATGGGTGGGTTGGCTGCCATCAGCAACAACCTGGTTGACCAAACAGTCAACAGGGAGGCCGGGCCGCGAGTGAAGGAAAACTCGAAATAAGTCACAGGTGGTGGTGGTCGTAGTGTTGGTGGTCGTAGTAATGGTCATGGTGGTCATAGGAGTAGTATTGGTGGTAGTAGTGGTCTTGGTATTGGTCGTAGCAGTGGTTTTGGTATTGGTCGTAGCAGTGGTCGTGGTAGTGGTCGTGGTGCTTGTCAAAAGAAATGGCAAAAATCTCTTCTGATGCTAGTCTTAGTTCATAATGACCGATTCAGTAGTCTTAGTTCCTATGAGAGGTCTTTCTTACCCTGACTTACCTGTCTCTACTCTGTAAACAAAACAGTATCACGTAAGATGTGATGCTGGTGTTGTCTTCGTTGTGATTGCTGGTGAGGACTGTACACGGTTACCAGGAGAGCCTCTGTGTTGACGGCAGAGCTCAGTGCAATCCTCGCCTGTAACATTTTGTCCACCCTGTGGTCCAGAAGTTCCAGGAGTGATTGGCATGTCTCCAGACACAGCACAAGGGTGTGGAGTTATTTATGTTGGTGCCTTTGTGACTTTGTAAATGGTCCAAGTCGGACCGAAACGTCGTCGTAAGCTCTCCTAGGTGCGGGTCATTTGTGTAATAGGATATTGTCTAGGCTTTCTGGTGCGGCGGATAATACTTATCGGAGGAGGCGAGTTTATATGGTTCTGATACAAGTATTGTGTCTTGGCTGCTCTAAGGCCAGGCCCCAGCCTGGCTCTAGGCTGTCTGCTAGGTGAGTGAGTAGACAAATAACCTCGTAGGAAAAAGCGTATGACGATGTTTGGGTCCAACTTGTACCGGGTTATTTGTGTATTGTTCCAGTCACGGTATTGTGCCCTTTTGTTCTTTAGGTGACAGCACCAGCATGATGGAAAATATAAGGGTGGCCTGACGCGAAATATAAAACCCAAAAGAGCTTACATCTGGTCCTACACTACAGTAGACCCAAACCTCACGGTAGCTTCATGGGTCATATTCACAGATAGGTCCTTGGGCAGTGGCAGGCCCATTAGGCAACACATACTGGGAACAAGTTACACGGGGTTTGGCAGGACGTGAGTGTTTGGCCCTCCTTCACTAGGAATCGCCACTTTCAGACGAATATATCTCTCGAGGATCGGACGCACATCACATCCATAGCCGCCTGTTTACGGGTGGTTCTGTCCCCCTTTTGTGTAGCTTGTGACATGCCACTGACTAACATATTTTAACAGTTTACCCTCAACTTTGAACCTACTTTTCTTTTGGTTTGTATAATTACCGAGGCGCCTGTAGAGACTTCGGGGGACAAGGAGGGTATTTTGACAATAATTTAACGGGTTGTTTAACAGTTGCTGGTTATATTTGTTTTATGGTGGTTTTTGTTTATACTGGGTGTTTATCTTCGTTGCTTATATTTTGTTAATTTTATCCTTGTTTGTATCGTGTGTTGTATGCATTGTTTTATGGATGTGTGCTGAGTGACCTACGCGGTCAGATTGTTCCATAAATGTCACAACTACCTTCGTTTCCACACTCGAAAAGTGAAAAAAAAATTGCGTGTCCTGTCCTGTCACGAATCCTACATTCGAGGATAACAACATTGTTATCATAGCCACAAGGGAAATGTTAGATTGGCCAGATATCACCAAAATCTTCCAGTGGTCAAGGAAAAATAACACGATGTTCAGTGATGACAAATTGTGACTGCTTAGATATGGGAAGAATATGGAACTCAAAATGAATACAAGACACAGACAGGAAGATCATCTCGTAGAACACATGGAGCTGGTAAAAAGTTTGGACAAAATATTGATGAATGACTTAGTATTTAGAGAACACTAAGTCAGTGCTGTAAAAGCCAGAAAAATGAACTTTAAAAACGAGGAATGACGTCACTTATGGTAATATTCAACTCACTTTTACTCTTACGTCTAAAATATTGGTCTGTGCTCGCAGCTCCATTCCATGCAAGCGAGATATCAGAGTTGAAAAATATAGAAACCGTTTACTGCCCTCATAAAGGCTATAAAGCATTTAAACTACTAGGAATACCTCATAGTGCTGGAAATGTGCTCTTAATATATATATATATATATATATATATATATATATATATATATATATATATATATATATATATATATATATATAATCACACACGGAGGATATTGATGGACCAGGTCCAACTTCTACACACTACCATGATATACTAAAGTGAAAAATAAAGCGTATTATAGATACAGTGAAATGCAGGGGCGCCATGGGCACATTCAGAAAACATTGTGTCAATATTCGTGATCCAGGACGTCGGCCTGCTACCAGCAAGCGTAGACGTGAAGATTGAGACACTTTTGGAACATATGGGAATCTTTATTGAAGAAACGTTTCGCCACACAGTGACTTCATCAGTCCAATACAAAATAGAAAGGTTTAAGGAGAGGAGGAATTTGAGGTAATCAGTCCCTCAACCTGGAATCGATGTATTCAGTCCAATCTTGTAGGAAGTACCTTCTACATGATTGTACTTCCTGCAGGATTGATGGTTTAAACACATTGAGTCCAGGCTGAGGGACTGATTACCTCAAACTCCTCCTCCATAGGTTGCGCATGCTAGGATAGATCTTTTTGCAATACTACAAGAATAGTTCCTGAGGAGCATAGGATACTGACTTGAAGTCAGGATAGATCATCTTCCTTCCAGTACCGAAGAATAGATCCAGGGTAACATACCAAACAGGTTTAAATAAATACTGGCCAGCCAGCTCTGCCAACTACTGACCGTTATATTATTTTTTTTATCACACTGGCCGTTTCCCACCAAGGCAGGGTGGCCCGAAAAAAAGAAAAACTTTCACCATCATTCACTCCATCACTGTCTTGCCAGAGGTGCATCTACACTACAGTTATAAAACTGCAACATTAACACCCGTCCTTCAGAGTGCAGGCACTGTACTTCCCATCTCCAGGACTCGAGTCCGGCCTTCCGGGTTCCCTAAATCCCTTCATAAATGTTACTTTGCTTACAGAACCGAGTGAAAAAGGCTTATCAAAATTTGTAAATTAGTAGATCCCTCGAAACCGGACACAGACTTGAAAAAAAATAAATAGAATATAGAAATGTCTAAACAGTAGATCATGCAGATAAAAAGAATAGAACAAATGCACAGAAGGTAAAATAAAATAAATACACCACTAAAACCATGGTACAGGTGGGAATTGAACTCGCGGTTGGCGAGTCGTAAAACTCCAGACCGACGCTGTAGCCGGTTCAATCCTCGCCCGTACTGTGGTTTGTTTGCAATCGTGTCATGAGGATCTCGCGAGTCAAAATAGACCATAGGAATGTGAGAATAGAAATACCTCAGATCCTGACACAAATTACAGCACTAAACTCAGCCACTTGGGTTCGATGGCACATGCTGAGCCCCGGTGCATTATTATTATTATTATAATCAAGGGGAAGCGCTAAACCCGTAGGATTATACAGCGGCACCATCACTCCCTGGCACCATCACTCCCTGGCACCATCACTCCCTGGCACCATCACTCCCTGGCCTGGGGGGGGGGATGTGGAAGGCATTCAGGCTTAATTCGGGGAACTGGAGCACAGATCCAATTCCCTAAATCAAGAGCCCTCACCAACATCAAGGAACCTTCCCTGAGGGGAGCTCCGGTGCAGACTTACAGAAGCCAGCTGCCAGTGCTGACCCAATTTAAATACCACATTGAAACGGGATTATGTAAAGAAAACGCTACTTAGAACAGAGATTTGGAGCTAATACACAGATACATTTACAAAACTTACGTTTCTCTCTTAAATTTAGTAATATATACAGGAGAAGGAGTTACTAGCCCCTTGCTCCCGGCATTTTAGTCGCCTCTTACGATACGCACGGCTTACGGAGGAGGAATTCTGTTCCACTTCCACATGGAGACAGCTGCAAAAACATGGACAATAATCCAGAACAAAGTTAATATTAACATAAAAATGTAAATACTAATCTAAAGCTTAAAATTTAGAGCTTTAAAAACTTGAAGTGCGAGTAAAATGTAAATACGAAGCTTCGAAAGCTTAAAATAGATATAAATACAGATACGAGGCTTCGAAAGCTTAAAATAGAAATAAGTACAGATACTAGGCTTCGAAAGCTTAAAATAGAAATAGATACGAAGCTTCGAAAGCTTAAAATAGAAATAAATAGATACGAAGCTTCGAAAGTTTAAAATAGAAATAAATAGATACGAAGCTTCGAAAGCTTAAACTAGAAATAAATAGATACGAAGCTTCGAAAGCTTAAAATAGAAATAAATAGATACGAAGCTTCGAAAGCTTAAAATAGAAATAAATAGATACGAAGCTTCGAAAGTTTAAAAGAGAAATAGATACGAAGCTTCGAAAGCTTAAAATAGAAATAGATACGAAACTTCGAAAGCTTAAAATAGAAATAAACTACAAATACAAAGCTTCGAAAGCTTAAAATAGAAATAAAATACAAATACAAAGCTTCGAAAGCTTAAAATAGAAATAAACTACAAATACAAAGCTTCGAAAGCTTAAAATAGAAATAAACTACAAATACAAAGCTTCGAAAGCTTAAAATAGAAATAAACTACAAATACAAAGTTTCGAAAGCTTAAAATAGAATTATTTTTTTTTTATTATCACACCGGCCGATTCCCACCAAGGCAGGGTGGCCCGAAAAAGAAAAACTTTCACCATCATTCACTCCATCACTGTCTTGCCAGAAGGGTGCTTTACACTACAGTTTTTAAACTGCAACATTAACACCCCTCCTTCAGAGTGCAGGCACTGTACTTCCCATCTCCAGGACTCAAGTCCGGCCTGCCGGTTTCCCTGAATCCCTTCATAAATGTTACTTTGCTCACACTCCAACAGCACGTCAAGTATTAAAAACCATTTGTCTCCATTCACTCCTATCAAACACGCTCACGCATGCCTGCTGGAAGTCCAAGCCCCTCGCACACAAAACCTCCTTTACCCCCTCCCTCCAACCCTTCCTAGGCCGACCCCTACCCCGCCTTCCTTCCACTACAGACTGATACACTCTTGAAGTCATTCTGTTTCGCTCCATTCTCTCTACATGTCCGAACCACCTCAACAACCCTTCCTCAGCCCTCTGGACAACAGTTTTGGTAATCCCGCACCTCCTCCTAACTTCCAAACTACGAATTCTCTGCATTATATTCACACCACACATTGCCCTCAGACATGACATCTCCACTGCCTCCAGCCTTCTCCTCGCTGCAACATTCATCACCCACGCTTCACACCCATATAAGAGCGTTGGTAAAACTATACTCTCATACATTCCCCTCTTTGCCTCCAAGGACAAAGTTCTTTGTCTCCACAGACTCCTAAGTGCACCACTCACTCTTTTTCCCTCATCAATTCTATGATTCACCTCATCTTTCATAGACCCATCTGCTGACACGTCCACTCCCAAATATCTGAATACGTTCACCTCCTCCATACTCTCTCCCTCCAATCTGATATTCAATCTTTCATCACCTAATCTTTTTGTTATCCTCATAACCTTACTCTTTCCTGTATTCACCTTTAATTTTCTTCTTTTGCACACCCTACCAAATTCATCCACCAATCTCTGCAACTTCTCTTCAGAATCTCCCAAGAGCACAGTGTCATCAGCAAAGAGCAGCTGTGACAACTCCCACTTTGTGTGTGATTCTTTATCTTTTAACTCCACGCCTCTTGCCAAGACCCTCGCATTTACTTCTCTTACAACCCCATCTATAAATATATTAAACAACCACGGTGACATCACACATCCTTGTCTAAGGCCTACTTTTACTGGGAAAAAATTTCCCTCTTTCCTACATACTCTAACTTGAGCCTCACTATCCTCGTAAAAACTCTTCACTGCTTTCAGTAACCTACCTCCTACACCATACACTTGCAACATCTGCCACATTGCCCCCCTATCCACCCTGTCATACGCCTTTTCCAAATCCATAAATGCCACAAAGACCTCTTTAGCCTTATCTAAATACTGTTCACTTATATGTTTCACTGTAAACACCTGGTCCACACACCCCCTACCTTTCCTAAAGCCTCCTGGTTCATCTGCTATCCTATTCTCCGTCTTACTCTTAATTCTTTCAATTATAACTCTACCATACACTTTACCAGGTACACTCAACAGACTTATCCCCCTATAATTTTTGCACTCTCTTTTATCCCCTTTGCCTTTATACAAAGGAACTATGCATGCTCTCTGCCAATCCCTAGGTACCTTACCTTCTTCCATACATTTATTAAATAATTGCACCAACCACTCCAAAACTATATCCCCACCTGCTTTTAACATTTCTATCTTTATCCCATCAATCCCGGCTGCCTTACCCCCTTTCATTTTACCTACTGCCTCACGAACTTCCCCCACACTCACAACTGGCTCTTCCTCACTCCTACAAGATGTTATTCCTCCTTGCCCTATACACGAAATCACAGCTTCCCTATCTTCATCAACATTTAACAATTCCTCAAAATATTCCTTCCATCTTCCCAATACCTCTAACTCTCCATTTAATAACTCTCCTCTCCTATTTTTAACTGACAAATCCATTTGTTCTCTAGGCTTTCTTAACTTGTTAATCTCACTCCAAAACTTTTTCTTATTTTCAACAAAATTTGTTGATAACATCTCACCCACTCTCTCATTTGCTCTCTTTTTACATTGCTTCACCACTCTCTTAACTTCTCTCTTTTTCTCCATATACTCTTCCCTCCTTGCATCACTTCTACTTTGTAAAAACTTCTCATATGCTAACTTTTTCTCCCTTACTACTCTCTTTACATCATCATTCCACCAATCGCTCCTCTTCCCTCCTGCACCCACTTTCCTGTAACCACAAACTTCTGCTGAACACTCTAACACTACATTTTTAAACCTACCCCATACCTCTTCGACCCCATTGCCTATGCTCTCATTAGCCCATCTATCCTCCAATAGCTGTTTATATCTTACCCTAACTGCCTCCTCTTTTAGTTTATAAACCTTCACCTCTCTCTTCCCTGATGCTTCTATTCTCCTTGTATCCCATCTACCTTTTACTCTCAGTGTAGCTACAACTAGAAAGTGATCTGATATATCTGTGGCCCCTCTATAAACATGTACATCCTGAAGTCTACTCAACAGTCTTTTATCTACCAATACATAGAAATAGAAATAACTACAAATACAAAGCTTCGAAAGCTAAAAATAGAAATTACAAATGCAAAGCTTGGGAAGCTTAAAATAGAAATTACAAATACAAAGCTTGGGAAGCTTAAAATAGAAATTACAAATACAAAGCTTCGGAAGCTTAAAATAGAAATTACAAATACAAAGCTTCGAAAGCTTAAAATAGAAATAAACTACAAATACAAAGCTTCGAAAGCTTAAAATAGAAATTACACATACAAAGCTTCGAAAGCTTAAAATAGAAATAAACTACAAATACAAAGCTAAGAAAGCTTAAAATAGAAATTACAAATACAAAGCTTCGGAAGCTTAAAATAGAAATTACAAATACAAAGCTTCGGAAGCTTAAAATAGAAACTACAAATACAAAGCTTCGGAAGCTTAAAATAGAAATTACAAATACAAAGCTTCGGAAGCTTAAAATAGAAATTACAAATACAAAGCTTCGGAAGCTTAAAATAGAAATTACAAATACAAAGCTTTGGAAGCTTAAAATAGAAATTACAAATACAAAGCTTCGGAAGCTTAAAATAGAAATTACGAATACAAAGCTTCGGAAGCTTAAAATATAAATTACAAATACAAAGCTTCGGAAGCTTAAAATAGAAATTACAAATACAAAGCTTCGGAAGCTTAAAATAGAAGCTACAAATACAAAGCTTCGGAAGCTTAAAATAGAAATAACTACAAATACAAAGCTTCGGAAGCTTAAAATAGAAATTACAAATACAAAGCTTCGGAAGCTTAAAATAGAAATTACAAATACAAAGCTTCGGAAGCTTAAAATAGAAATTACAAATACAAAGCTTCGGAAGCTTAAAATAGAAACTACAAATACAAAGCTTCGGAAGCTTAAAATAGAAACTACAAATACAAAGCTTCGGAAGCTTAAAATAGAAATTACAAATACAAAGCTTCGGAAGCTTAAAATAGAAATTACGCATACAAAGCTTCGGAAGCTTAAAATAGAAATTACAAATACAAAGCTTCGGAAGCTTAAAATAGAAACTACAAATACAAAGCTTCGGAAGCTTAAAATAGAAACTACAAATACAAAGCTTCGGAAGCTTAAAATAGAAACTACAAATACAAAGCTTCGGAAGCTTAAAATAGAAATTACAAATACAAAGCTTCGGAAGCTTAAAATAGAAACTACAAATACAAAGCTTCGGAAGCTTAAAATAGAAATTACAAATACAAAGCTTCGGAAGCTTAAAATAGAAATTACAAATACAAAGCTTCGGAAGCTTAAAATAGAAACTACAAATACAAAGCTTCGGAAGCTTAAAATAGAAATTACAAATACAAAGCTTCGGAAGCTTAAAATAGAAATTACAAATACAAAGCTTCGGAAGCTTAAAATAGAAATTACAAATACAAAGCTTCGGAAGCTTAAAATAGAAATTACAAATACAAAGCTTCGGAAGCTTAAAATAGAAATTACGAATACAAAGCTTCGGAAGCTTAAAATAGAAACTACAAATACAAAGCTTCGGAAGCTTAAAATAGAAATTACAAATACAAAGCTTCGGAAGCTTAAAATAGAAATTACAAATACAAAGCTTCGGAAGCTTAAAATAGAAATTACAAATACAAAGCTTCGGAAGCTTAAAATAGAAATTACAAATACAAAGCTTCGGAAGCTTAAAATAGAAATTACGAATACAAAGCTTCGGAAGCTTAAAATAGAAATTACAAATAGAAAGCTTCGGAAGCTTAAAATAGAAATTACAAATACAAAGCTTCGGAAGCTTAAAATAGAAATTACAAATAGAAAGCTTCGGAAGCTTGAGATATAGATCACAGACGAACTTTCAAATGTGAATTAATTCCAAAATTCGAATAAAGACGCATTATATTTTTGCTACAATTTAGTGAACATTATATTATACAATATTTTAAGTCGCCTCTGGTACAGTTTGATAATAATAATAATAATAATAATAATAATAATAATAATATATCAGACACAATGGCAACTCTGATAAATGCTGATGTCTGTTTATTCAGGATCTGGTGCTAGATCAACCAGACTACACAGGAGACCAGACGTTTCGGAACAAAGATAACTAAGACACTTGTGCAACAGTTAGGTATCAGTAACAGCCAGGTTGAGCAGGCAAGCACCAGACGAGCCTAGCCCAAGGCCGCGCTCCGGGAGCTAAATTAACTCAGAAATTATCATAGGTAAGCTATCTCTGCCGTGTATGGGAAACTGATTGATTGTTACTGTCAGAGTTTTAGCGGGTCGTCTGATTCTGCTCAGCAGGGGAGAGCAGGTGTTCGTGGACCTGCGAGTCTGCAATAGGAGTTGTGAAGATAGCTTCTGGTGGAGTGATAATAGTCTTTGGGGGCGTGCCTTAGCTTTATTTGGGTTCTTGTACAGGCGGTGTGTTTAGGCTGCCCTAGCCAGGCCGACGGCCTGACGGGAGAGAGGAAAAGACAGGTCTTCGTTCTAAGCTGTCTGGCATAGTGAGAACTGGCTAGCGTCTCGTGGACTGAAGTCTAGGTAGGCCAGCGAGACGGCAGCACCAACCTAGTGGTATGGCGCGAAATATAAAACCCAGGGTGGTACAGAGTTAATTCCTGTGATGGGTGGGTGGCACTGACTGATGGGCTGCTTTCCATGAAGTTTAATAATTTGGAGTGTTTGGCTGGTGCGGGTGTGCCAGGTGAAGTAGTGGGCTCAGTGACAATGCCTTCGTCTGCTGCACGTCCCTCGCAGTTGTGACCGGGTGTGGACGTGTGAATTGCTCAGTAGTTTGTAATTTGTTCATATTTGTAACCATGTATAGACGTGAAAACGATTCATTACTTTTGTAACTTGGTCATGATTGTGACCAGATCTACCTGGAGTTCATTACCTTTGTAACTAGTTCAGCTATCAAAACTTTGGGGGATCCAGTCTCTGGACCCATTATGTACTTCTGTAATGTTGGTGTACTGTCTCTGGACCCGTTATGTACCTCTGTAATCTTTTGACTACCGCCCACAGGATGGGTATGGGGTGCATAATAAAGATATTAAACTTACCTCGCCTGACGCCGGTATATAAGCGCCAAACTTCATGCCTGTCCTTCGGATTCTTCAAGACTACGATACTCTTCATCAACTCCAAGTTTGAGGGACTGATTACCTCGTTTTCTATATATAATTCTACATTCTTCACATGTCCTTGTATTGATAAGCCACTAGTTGGCGAAACGTCTACAAATAAAGACACCCAAATGTTGTACGTGTGTCTAATTCTTCATCTTGTCGGTACTGTATACCATTCATGTATAAGTTGTTTGGACGTTTGGTGGTAAATTCATCTCTCAGAATTAGTCCCATAACAACCGTCTCTTCACGGGTAGCTCGTTGGTAACAGTACAGGAATAACCCGGACGTGGGAGCCTGAATCTTAGGGCAGTGTTTTGCTCTGATGCGGACCATTAAGAAGTCACACAAGGGTTGATTGATTCGTCAGAAACTCCGTCCTGACACGGGTCTTAATCCTAAGATGACTCGTCTGAGGATCTCCAAGGAGATGTCGATCTAATTCAGTTGATCTGTGGCCGTGATCAGGGTCTTCCTGTGGTCCCTGTGTGTTCCACTGTACAACATTTTATGTACTACATGGGGCTGAGACCATCAGCCTTCCCCCCCCCCCCATCAACGCGTCTGGGTCCTTGAAAATAAACGCATAGACTCTTGTCCATCATGCATATGTTCACGAACGTTTTCACGTTAGTTCTGAGCCTATCAGGTCGTGTATATCGATGAAGCATGTGATTGTCGACATCAGTTGATGGCTCAGAGGTAATATGGAATGTCCTGGTCTGCTCTCTTGGACTACAGTGTTTCTAACCGGTGACTCGTGTGGTGGTAGGGTTTATGCATTGTCTGCAGTCTCCTGCAGCATGGGGCCCGTTGGCTGCCGTTGTCACGTGGGAGCTTGAGCAGAAGTATTGTAAGCTGGCTCATCAAGGACGCGACCCCTTCGCTGATGCTTCCTCTGCTTCCTTTGTTGCTGTGGAAAGTGGCCCTTGATTCCGTAACCCCGTGGCCTCCTCTGGACGAGGCTGCTGCTTAGTGGTGAGGGCTCGGTTTGATGCTGGAGGATGGACAACCGGAGTTTTCCCTGTTGCCTTGACACGGCAGTGCAGGTTCTAAGCATTATGCTTCTTGCCGTAGTTTGGACATCTAGGCTCCGTAGCTTCACCTTTCTTCAGTTTATCCAAGCAGTACTTGGTTGGGTGAAACCCGCTACAGATGCCACATATTTCTTTAAATTGATGACTGGATGCTGAGGTGGTTATACCTTAGGCACCTAAAGCACATCAGAGGTTCTGGGTTGTACGTACTAGCCTGCTATGTTCCCTAGCAACCAAGATCCAATTGAGCTTGGAGTGGTCCTCTATATTGGATCAAGACCTGCTTCGTGTCTCCTGAGTTCAGCTCCATGGAGCCGAACCCTTCTCCAGGCTGAGGGACTGACTCCCTCAAATACTTTTTCTATAAGGTTGATGGACTGATTACGTCATCTTTATTTCATTACTACTACTCACTTTGTATTGACTGAAGAAGCCTACAGTGTAGGCGAAACGTTTCATCAATAAAGCTGCTAAGTGTTGCACATGTGTCTAATTTATCAACATAAACATCAGTCAGGTTCACCTCTTTCAACACTGTTACCAAACTAAATATTTGTAAATTACCAAATTCAAATTAGGTGAAGTTAGAGATAACCAGATCATAGATATGTAATTATGGTACTGTATTTGCAGAAAATACAGCAAGTATCCGCATGAAATATAAAGACACAACTTCAGTTTCTTTGCAGATACAAATAAAATACAAAAACAGACCTTTATGTGTTGTATTTTCAGTTACAACTCCGGATTTGACCGCATCCCTGACTTACAGCAACCTCTTATTTACAGACCAAGTTTGACTCTAAGCAGAGTTTTATAAGACCTTGATAGAGTTTTACTGAATCGAAACTTCTCTCAAAATAAGGTTTACGTATTTTCCGTAACCGTACATGTCGGCCAGTCTTGTTATCCAACAGAATATGTGGATGTTTACGTCTGGCAGGATACGAACGGTCAGGAATAGTGAATAGACGCTGAGGATGTAGTCGAAGAAGAATGTGTATTCTCCTTACCAGAGATGTAGATGAATGGTTCACTGAACCGACACGTTGATAAATTAGACACATGTGCAACTCTTGGGTATCTTTATTAAGGAAACGTTTCGCCACACAGTGGCTTCAAGATACCCGAGAGTTGCACATGTGTCTAACTTGCCAGAGATGCTTGTGCGAGTACATATCCTCTCCACTCACAAACGTAGGGTAAAAAAGTACAGAAATAACCCGCATATAGGAAGAGAGGAGCTTATTCACGGATTATTTGTGTATTGTTCCTGTCACGGTATTGTGCCTTTTTGTTTCAGTATGGATAAAAGGTCGTAAGTAGGACACTTAATAATAATAATAACAATAATCTACTTGTACAAGGCCACGGTACAACTTAAACAGACCTGGTTGGTTATGCAGAACAATTCAAGTAACTTAGGGTAATCTTGTCCTCAGTGATGCGACCCACAACAGTCGACTAACACCCAGGTACCTACTTACTGCAAGGTGAACAGGGGCAGCCGGTGTAAGGAAACATGCCTAACGTTTCCCCAGTACCCGGAAACGTGTCCAATAATAACGAATTAAGTATATACACTTGTGTCATTTCATTCATATTGTTGATATCGTTATAATACTTCCATCCATTGGTTCGCCTTGACAAACCAGAGTCGAGTTACACGACAAAAGGTTCACTGAACACTGTAACAAGCATAGGAATTAGGAAGCGAAGAGGAAAATGGCAGGAAACGAGGAGATTCTACCGTCACCTCGAAGCCGTGTTAGGCAATATGGGAACTCGATAGCTGGTCACCACCAGCCAACAGCAATAGCCTGGTCGGTCATTAGGGAGGCGTGGCCCCAGGTCGGGCAGCAAGAGTAGGAACTCTCTCCATACAGGTCACAGGTAAATCTATAATGCCAAAAGACGTGGCACAGGTCACCAGTAACGAAGTTAAAACAGGTCACCAGTAATCAGTGAAACACAAGCAAAAGCTGGCGTAACTATACCTCGGCAAAAACCTGTTGATTACCTGTTCAAGCAAACTGTTGCTGCTACCAGTACGCTGGTTCACAAATCCGTCACATCTGGCACTTGGTGGAGGCAGTGATCCAGTTTCCTCTTGAAAACTTTAACATTTGTTGCAACAATATTTCTGTCTGCTGGTAGCAGGTTGAAGAGTCTTGGTCCACGCATGTTGACACAGTGTTCTCTTACTGTGTCCATGGTACAACCAGGTTGTTGCTGCCAGTGTTCTCTTACTGTGTCCATGGTACAACCAGGTTGTTGCTGCCAGTGTTCTCTTACTGTGTCCATGGTACAACCAGGCTGTTGCTGCCAGTGTTCTCTTACTGTGTCCATGGTACAACCAGGGTGTTGCTGCCAGTGTTCGCTTACTGTGTCCATGGTACAGCCAGGTTGTTGCTGCCAGTGTTCTCTTATTGTGACCATGGTACAACCAGGTTGTTGCTGCCAGTGTTCTCTTACTGTGTCCATGGTACAACCAGGTTGTTGCTGCCAGTGTTCTCTTATGTGCATGGTACAACCAGGTTGTTGCTGCCAGTGTTCTCTTATTGTGACCATGGTACAACCAGATTGTTGCTGTCAGTGTTCTCTTACTGTGACCATGGCACAACCAGGTTGTTGCTGCCAGTGTTCTCTTATTATGTCCATGGTACAACCAGGTTGTTGCTGCCAGTGTGCTCTTATTGTGACCATGGTACAACCAGGTTGTTGCTGCCAGTGTTCTCTTATTGTGACCATGGTACAACCAGGTTGTTGCTGCCAGTGTTCTCTTATTGTGACCATGGTACAACCAGGTTGTTGCTGCCAGCGTTCTCTTATTGTGACCATGGTACAACCAGGTTGTTGCTGCCAGCATTCTCTTATTATGACCATGGTACAACCAGATTGTTGCTGCAAGTGTACTTTTATTGTGACCATGGTACAACCAGGTTGTTGCTGCCAGTGTTCTCTTATTGTGTCCATGGTACAACCAGATTGTTGCTGCCAGTGTACTTTTATTGTGACCATGGTACAACCAGGTTGTTGCTGCCAGTGTTCTCTTGTGTCCATGGTACAACCAGGTTGTTGCTGCCAGTGTACTTTTATTGTGACCATGGTACAACCAGGTTGTTGCTGCCAGTGTACTTTTATTGTGACCATGGTACAACCAGGTTGTTGCTGCCAGTGTACTTTTATTGTGACCATGATACAACCAGGTTGTTGCTGCCAGTGTACTTTTATTGTACCCATGGTACAACCAGGTTGTTGCTGCCAGTGTTCTCTTGTGACCATGGTGCAACCAGGTTGTTGCTGCCAGTGTTCTCTTATTGTGTCCATGGTACAACCAGGTTGTTGCTGCCAGTGTTCTTTTATTGTGACCATGGTACAACCAGGTTGTTGCTGCCAGTGTTCTTTTGTGTCCATGGTACAACCAGGTTGTTGCTGCCAGTGTTCTCTTATTGTGACCATGGTACAACCAGGTTGTTGTTGCCAGTGTTCTCTTATTATGCCCATGGTACAACCAGGTTGTTGCTGCCAGTGTTCTCTTATGTCCATGGTACAACCAGGTTGTTGCTGCCAGTGTTCTCTTATTATGCCCATGGTACAACCAGGTTGTTGCTGCCAGTGTTCTCTTATTATGTCCATGGTACAACCAGGTTGTTGCTGCCAGTGTTCTCTTATTATGCCCATGGTACAACCAGGTTGTTGCTGCCAGTGTTCTTTTATTATGTCCATGGCACAACCAGGTTGTTGCTGCCAGTGTTCTCTTATTATGTCCATGGCACAACCAGGTTATTGCTGCCAGTGTTCTCTTATTATGTCCATGGCACAACCAGGTTGTTGCTGCCAGTGTTCTCTTATTATGTCCATGGCACAACCAGATTGTTGCTGCCAGTGTTCTCTTATTATGTCCATGGCACAACCAGGTTGTTGCTGCCAGTGTTCTCTTATTATGTCCATGGTACAACCAGGTTGTTGCTGCCAGTGTTCTCTTATTATGTCCATGGTACAACCAGGTTATTGCTGCCAGTGTTCTCTTATTATGTCCATGGTACAACCAGGTTGTTGCTGCCAGTGTTCTCTTATTACGTCCATGGTACAACCAAGTTGTCATACACATGTACTCATTTCTTCATGTATGTGTACTGTATCAGTACGATGTAGGCGTGTGTGTGTGTGTGTGTGTGTGTGTGTGTGTGTGTGTGTGTGTGTGTGTGTGTTTGTGTGTGTGTGTGTGTGTGTGTGTGTTTGTGTGTGTGTTTGTGTGTGTGTGTGTGTGTGTGTGTGTGTGTGTGTGTGTGTGTGTGTGTGTGTGTGTGTGTGTGTGTTTGAGACAGAGAGAAAGAGATCATTACGATGTATGTATAGTGTGTGTGTGTGTGTGTGTGTGTGTGTGTGTGTGTGTGTGTGTGTGTACTGTCTTACTGCATATCATTGTAGTGTGTATGTGTTTTGTATTACTGTATATTAGTCATACATTATTGTGTAGAATGAATGCTCTTAGATATAAGGAACTGTATAAACAGGAGTGCATGTTCATGTACATTGGGTATGTATTAATACGTTCATTGAACTCTTATGGACATGTAAGCAGAGTGCATGTTCCCTTGGGTTAGTGTCTTCGTTTCGTAATGTAGTCTCCGCTCAAGAGAGGTCTTTCATTCTACCCACTGCCTTACGCACCTCCCTCACACTGACAACTGGCTCTTCCTCACTCCTACAAGGTGTTATACCTCCCTGCCCAATGTACGAAATCACAGCTTCCCTATCTTCTTCAACATTTAACAGTTTCTTCTATGTGCAAGTTATTCATCTACTGTAACTTGTCTCTCGCCCACCACGGAAGCTGGTTTTCAAGGAAATTTGTTTCCCCCTATATCACGGGAAACTGAGCTTACTAAAACTCTCACAATTCTTTCATGAGGTTCCTTGATGCTGGTGAGGGGCTCTTGATCTTGGGAATTGGATCTGTGCTCCAGTTCCCTGAATTAAGCTTGAAAGCCTTCTGCTCCCCCCACCCTACAGGTTTAGCACTCCCCCATAAAAATAAGTGGTAATGTAGTCACTCTGGTCTCAGCTTATATTGCCAGAGTGGAAACACCCTGGGAACCAGTCACAGGTATGGTAGTTACTGCAGCGCAGCCTTATAAAAAGAGAGCACAGTGAATTGTCTAAGACATAAGTAGAACTAATAATTATTCTCCTGCCTTTCTCTCTCTCTCGTGTGTATGTGTATATATATATATATATATAACAAGATTGATGGACTGAACACATCGACTCCAGGTTGAGGGACTGATTACCTCATTCTCCTCCTCTCCTTACGCCTTCCTCTTTGTATTGGACTGATGAAGCCACTGTGTGGCGAAACGTTTCCTGAATAAAGATTCCCATATGCTGCATAAGTGTCTCAATCTTCAACTTGTCGGTTTTTCAAACCATTCATCACAACTGTCAGACACGGCAGCATCATGGGGTCTTGTTACAAAGAATTCTTCAACACTTGTTCAACCTTTGGACGAAGACCTACTTCGACTAGTGGATGGTACCACTATGACCCCGCCTCCATCTGCTTCACGTCACCTCACTACAGTATATAAGCCACGTCTACGGCCCTATGCTGTACATTCTACAAGATTGATGGACTGAACACATCGACTCCAGGTTGAGGGACTGATTACCTCATTCTCCTCCTCTCCTTACGCCTTCCTCTTTGTATTGGACTGATGAAGCCACTGTGTGGCGAAACGTTTCCTGAATAAAGATTCCCATATGCTGCATAAGTGTCTCAATCTTCAACTTGTCGGTTTTTCAAACCATTCATCACAACTGTCAGACACGGCAGCATCATGGGGTCTTGTTACAAAGAATTCTTCAACACTTGTTCAACCTTTGGACGAAGACCTACTTCGACTAGTGGATGGTACCACTATGACCCCGCCTCCATCTGCTTCACGTCACCTCACTACAGTATATAAGCCACGTCTACGGCCCTATGCTGTACATTCTACAAGATTGATGGACTGAACACATCGACTCCAGGTTGAGGGACTGATTACCTCATTCTCCTCCTCTCCTTACGCCTTCCTCTTTGTATTGGACTGATGAAGCCACTGTGTGGCGAAACGTTTCCTGAATAAAGATTCCCATATGCTGCATAAGTGTCTCAATCTTCAACTTGTCGGTTTTTCAAACCATTCATCACAACTGTCAGACACGGCAGCATCATGGGGTCTTGTTACAAAGAATTCTTCAACACTTGTTCAACCTTTGGACGAAGACCTACTTCGACTAGTGGATGGTACCACTATGACCCCGCCTCCATCTGCTTCACGTCACCTCACTACAGTATATAAGCCACGTCTACGGCCCTATGCTGTACATTCTACAAGATTGATGGACTGAACACATCGACTCCAGGTTGAGGGACTGATTACCTCATTCTCCTCCTCTCCTTACGCCTTCCTCTTTGTATTGGACTGATGAAGCCA
Organism: Cherax quadricarinatus; assembly: GCF_038502225.1. Lineage (NCBI taxonomy): Eukaryota > Metazoa > Arthropoda > Malacostraca > Decapoda > Parastacidae > Cherax > Cherax quadricarinatus. The sequence goes on along the minus strand of NC_091384.1, from coordinate 5,561,373 downwards.
CTGTGTGGCGAAACGTTTCCTGAATAAAGATTCCCATATGCTGCATAAGTGTCTCAATCTTCAACTTGTCGGTTTTTCAAACCATTCATCACAACTGTCAGACACGGCAGCATCATGGGGTCTTGTTACAAAGAATTCTTCAACACTTGTTCAACCTTTGGACGAAGACCTACTTCGACTAGTGGATGGTACCACTATGACCCCGCCTCCATCTGCTTCACGTCACCTCACTACAGTATATAAGCCACGTCTACGGCCCTATGCTGTACATTCTACAAGATTGATGGACTGAACACATCGACTCCAGGTTGAGGGACTGATTACCTCATTCTCCTCCTCTCCTTACGCCTTCCTCTTTGTATTGGACTGATGAAGCCACTGTGTGGCGAAACGTTTCCTGAATAAAGATTCCCATATGCTGCATAAGTGTCTCAATCTTCAACTTGTCGGTTTTTCAAACCATTCATCACAACTGTCAGACACGGCAGCATCATGGGGTCTTGTTACAAAGAATTCTTCAACACTTGTTCAACCTTTGGACGAAGACCTACTTCGACTAGTGGATGGTACCACTATGACCCCGCCTCCATCTGCTTCACGTCACCTCACTACAGTATATAAGCCACGTCTACGGCCCTATGCTGTACATTCTACAAGATTGATGGACTGAACACATCGACTCCAGGTTGAGGGACTGATTACCTCATTCTCCTCCTCTCCTTACGCCTTCCTCTTTGTATTGGACTGATGAAGCCACTGTGTGGCGAAACGTTTCCTGAATAAAGATTCCCATATGCTGCATAAGTGTCTCAATCTTCAACTTGTCGGTTTTTCAAACCATTCATCACAACTGTCAGACACGGCAGCATCATGGGGTCTTGTTACAAAGAATTCTTCAACACTTGTTCAACCTTTGGACGAAGACCTACTTCGACTAGTGGATGGTACCACTATGACCCCGCCTCCATCTGCTTCACGTCACCTCACTACAGTATATAAGCCACGTCTACGGCCCTATGCTGTACATTCTACAAGATTGATGGACTGAACACATCGACTCCAGGTTGAGGGACTGATTACCTCATTCTCCTCCTCTCCTTACGCCTTCCTCTTTGTATTGGACTGATGAAGCCACTGTGTGGCGAAACGTTTCCTGAATAAAGATTCCCATATGCTGCATAAGTGTCTCAATCTTCAACTTGTCGGTTTTTCAAACCATTCATCACAACTGTCAGACACGGCAGCATCATGGGGTCTTGTTACAAAGAATTCTTCAACACTTGTTCAACCTTTGGACGAAGACCTACTTCGACTAGTGGATGGTACCACTATGACCCCGCCTCCATCTGCTTCACGTCACCTCACTACAGTATATAAGCCACGTCTACGGCCCTATGCTGTACATTCTACAAGATTGATGGACTGAACACATCGACTCCAGGTTGAGGGACTGATTACCTCATTCTCCTCCTCTCCTTACGCCTTCCTCTTTGTATTGGACTGATGAAGCCACTGTGTGGCGAAACGTTTCCTGAATAAAGATTCCCATATGCTGCATAAGTGTCTCAATCTTCAACTTGTCGGTTTTTCAAACCATTCATCACAACTGTCAGACACGGCAGCATCATGGGGTCTTGTTACAAAGAATTCTTCAACACTTGTTCAACCTTTGGACGAAGACCTACTTCGACTAGTGGATGGTACCACTATGACCCCGCCTCCATCTGCTTCACGTCACCTCACTACAGTATATAAGCCACGTCTACGGCCCTATGCTGTACATTCTACAAGATTGATGGACTGAACACATCGACTCCAGGTTGAGGGACTGATTACCTCATTCTCCTCCTCTCCTTACGCCTTCCTCTTTGTATTGGACTGATGAAGCCACTGTGTGGCGAAACGTTTCCTGAATAAAGATTCCCATATGCTGCATAAGTGTCTCAATCTTCAACTTGTCGGTTTTTCAAACCATTCATCACAACTGTCAGACACGGCAGCATCATGGGGTCTTGTTACAAAGAATTCTTCAACACTTGTTCAACCTTTGGACGAAGACCTACTTCGACTAGTGGATGGTACCACTATGACCCCGCCTCCATCTGCTTCACGTCACCTCACTACAGTATATAAGCCACGTCTACGGCCCTATGCTGTACATTCTACAAGATTGATGGACTGAACACATCGACTCCAGGTTGAGGGACTGATTACCTCATTCTCCTCCTCTCCTTACGCCTTCCTCTTTGTATTGGACTGATGAAGCCACTGTGTGGCGAAACGTTTCCTGAATAAAGATTCCCATATGCTGCATAAGTGTCTCAATCTTCAACTTGTCGGTTTTTCAAACCATTCATCACAACTGTCAGACACGGCAGCATCATGGGGTCTTGTTACAAAGAATTCTTCAACACTTGTTCAACCTTTGGACGAAGACCTACTTCGACTAGTGGATGGTACCACTATGACCCCGCCTCCATCTGCTTCACGTCACCTCACTACAGTATATAAGCCACGTCTACGGCCCTATGCTGTACATTCTACAAGATTGATGGACTGAACACATCGACTCCAGGTTGAGGGACTGATTACCTCATTCTCCTCCTCTCCTTACGCCTTCCTCTTTGTATTGGACTGATGAAGCCACTGTGTGGCGAAACGTTTCCTGAATAAAGATTCCCATATGCTGCATAAGTGTCTCAATCTTCAACTTGTCGGTTTTTCAAACCATTCATCACAACTGTCAGACACGGCAGCATCATGGGGTCTTGTTACAAAGAATTCTTCAACACTTGTTCAACCTTTGGACGAAGACCTACTTCGACTAGTGGATGGTACCACTATGACCCCGCCTCCATCTGCTTCACGTCACCTCACTACAGTATATAAGCCACGTCTACGGCCCTATGCTGTACATTCTACAAGATTGATGGACTGAACACATCGACTCCAGGTTGAGGGACTGATTACCTCATTCTCCTCCTCTCCTTACGCCTTCCTCTTTGTATTGGACTGATGAAGCCACTGTGTGGCGAAACGTTTCCTGAATAAAGATTCCCATATGCTGCATAAGTGTCTCAATCTTCAACTTGTCGGTTTTTCAAACCATTCATCACAACTGTCAGACACGGCAGCATCATGGGGTCTTGTTACAAAGAATTCTTCAACACTTGTTCAACCTTTGGACGAAGACCTACTTCGACTAGTGGATGGTACCACTATGACCCCGCCTCCATCTGCTTCACGTCACCTCACTACAGTATATAAGCCACGTCTACGGCCCTATGCTGTACATTCTACAAGATTGATGGACTGAACACATCGACTCCAGGTTGAGGGACTGATTACCTCATTCTCCTCCTCTCCTTACGCCTTCCTCTTTGTATTGGACTGATGAAGCCACTGTGTGGCGAAACGTTTCCTGAATAAAGATTCCCATATGCTGCATAAGTGTCTCAATCTTCAACTTGTCGGTTTTTCAAACCATTCATCACAACTGTCAGACACGGCAGCATCATGGGGTCTTGTTACAAAGAATTCTTCAACACTTGTTCAACCTTTGGACGAAGACCTACTTCGACTAGTGGATGGTACCACTATGACCCCGCCTCCATCTGCTTCACGTCACCTCACTACAGTATATAAGCCACGTCTACGGCCCTATGCTGTACATTCTACAAGATTGATGGACTGAACACATCGACTCCAGGTTGAGGGACTGATTACCTCATTCTCCTCCTCTCCTTACGCCTTCCTCTTTGTATTGGACTGATGAAGCCACTGTGTGGCGAAACGTTTCCTGAATAAAGATTCCCATATGCTGCATAAGTGTCTCAATCTTCAACTTGTCGGTTTTTCAAACCATTCATCACAACTGTCAGACACGGCAGCATCATGGGGTCTTGTTACAAAGAATTCTTCAACACTTGTTCAACCTTTGGACGAAGACCTACTTCGACTAGTGGATGGTACCACTATGACCCCGCCTCCATCTGCTTCACGTCACCTCACTACAGTATATAAGCCACGTCTACGGCCCTATGCTGTACATTCTACAAGATTGATGGACTGAACACATCGACTCCAGGTTGAGGGACTGATTACCTCATTCTCCTCCTCTCCTTACGCCTTCCTCTTTGTATTGGACTGATGAAGCCACTGTGTGGCGAAACGTTTCCTGAATAAAGATTCCCATATGCTGCATAAGTGTCTCAATCTTCAACTTGTCGGTTTTTCAAACCATTCATCACAACTGTCAGACACGGCAGCATCATGGGGTCTTGTTACAAAGAATTCTTCAACACTTGTTCAACCTTTGGACGAAGACCTACTTCGACTAGTGGATGGTACCACTATGACCCCGCCTCCATCTGCTTCACGTCACCTCACTACAGTATATAAGCCACGTCTACGGCCCTATGCTGTACATTCTACAAGATTGATGGACTGAACACATCGACTCCAGGTTGAGGGACTGATTACCTCATTCTCCTCCTCTCCTTACGCCTTCCTCTTTGTATTGGACTGATGAAGCCACTGTGTGGCGAAACGTTTCCTGAATAAAGATTCCCATATGCTGCATAAGTGTCTCAATCTTCAACTTGTCGGTTTTTCAAACCATTCATCACAACTGTCAGACACGGCAGCATCATGGGGTCTTGTTACAAAGAATTCTTCAACACTTGTTCAACCTTTGGACGAAGACCTACTTCGACTAGTGGATGGTACCACTATGACCCCGCCTCCATCTGCTTCACGTCACCTCACTACAGTATATAAGCCACGTCTACGGCCCTATGCTGTACATTCTACAAGATTGATGGACTGAACACATCGACTCCAGGTTGAGGGACTGATTACCTCATTCTCCTCCTCTCCTTACGCCTTCCTCTTTGTATTGGACTGATGAAGCCACTGTGTGGCGAAACGTTTCCTGAATAAAGATTCCCATATGCTGCATAAGTGTCTCAATCTTCAACTTGTCGGTTTTTCAAACCATTCATCACAACTGTCAGACACGGCAGCATCATGGGGTCTTGTTACAAAGAATTCTTCAACACTTGTTCAACCTTTGGACGAAGACCTACTTCGACTAGTGGATGGTACCACTATGACCCCGCCTCCATCTGCTTCACGTCACCTCACTACAGTATATAAGCCACGTCTACGGCCCTATGCTGTACATTCTACAAGATTGATGGACTGAACACATCGACTCCAGGTTGAGGGACTGATTACCTCATTCTCCTCCTCTCCTTACGCCTTCCTCTTTGTATTGGACTGATGAAGCCACTGTGTGGCGAAACGTTTCCTGAATAAAGATTCCCATATGCTGCATAAGTGTCTCAATCTTCAACTTGTCGGTTTTTCAAACCATTCATCACAACTGTCAGACACGGCAGCATCATGGGGTCTTGTTACAAAGAATTCTTCAACACTTGTTCAACCTTTGGACGAAGACCTACTTCGACTAGTGGATGGTACCACTATGACCCCGCCTCCATCTGCTTCACGTCACCTCACTACAGTATATAAGCCACGTCTACGGCCCTATGCTGTACATTCTACAAGATTGATGGACTGAACACATCGACTCCAGGTTGAGGGACTGATTACCTCATTCTCCTCCTCTCCTTACGCCTTCCTCTTTGTATTGGACTGATGAAGCCACTGTGTGGCGAAACGTTTCCTGAATAAAGATTCCCATATGCTGCATAAGTGTCTCAATCTTCAACTTGTCGGTTTTTCAAACCATTCATCACATACTGGCGTCAGGTGGTAAGGGACGGGTAGCAGGTGGGATTTGCCAGTGAAAGTTGGCCGTAATTGAAGGACGGGTCAGTAGCAGTGAAGACGGTTGTGATGTCCTCTGATATTATAATGAAACTGTTTATTCTTTTTCGGGTCACTTGCCTCGGTGGGAGACGGCCGGTGTGAAAAAAAGTGAAAGTCATCTCAGGAGAGGAAAAAAAATGTAAGCAAATATAAGAACATAAGAAAGGAGGAACACTGCAGGAGGCCTGTTGGCCCATACTAGGCAGGTCCTTTACAATTCATCCCACTAACAAAACATTTGCCCAACCCAATTTTCAATGCCACCCAAGAAACAAGCTCCGATGTGCAAGTCCCTCTCAAATCCAACCCCTCCTACTCATGTACTTATCCAACCTAAATTTGAAACTACCCAAAGTCCTAGCCTCAATAACCCAACTAGGTAGACTGTTCCACTCATCAACTACCCTATTTCCAAACCAATACTTTCCTATGTCCTTTCTAAATCTAAACTTATCTAATTTAAATCCATTACTGCGGGTTCTCTCCTGGAGAGATATCCTGAAGTCTTCCAGAGACTACAGGAAAAATAATATAATGTTAATTGGTGACAAATTCCATCAGCTTAGATAAAATGGATGTAGAAGTCAAAACAAGTGCAGATACAAAACACATGTATTGGATAAATACATGAGTGGATGTGGGTGGGTGTGAGTTGGACCTGATAGCTTGTGCTACCAGGTCGGTTGCCGTGTTCCTCCCTTAAGTCAATGTGACCTGACCTGACTAGGTTGGGTGCATTGGCTTAAGCCGGTAGGAGACTTGGACCTGCCTCGCATGGGCCAGTAGGCCTTCTGCAGTGTTCCTTCGTTCTTATGTTCTTATACTTACAGAACATAAGGAACATATGACAGTGTTGGATGACCTTTCGTTTAGAAAACGCATTAGGACAAATAAAAGTGAAAGTAAGAGGGTGGATAATGAGAATCATAAAGATTAGTTAGGACAGTGAATTAACAGTTCAAATCACTTGTGCTCTGTGGTCTGAAATTTTGTTCTGTACTCAGAGTGTAAGGCAAGAGAGACATCAGGTTGTTTACTGCCTCCATATTGTCGGTAATAGACTTAAACTACTGGGGATGTCTCATAGCACTCAAATGTACTCTCTGGAGTTTACCTGGAGAGAGTTCCGGGGGTCAACGCCCCCGCGGCCCGGTCTGTGACCAGGCCTCATGGTGGATCAGGGCCTGATCAACCAGGCTGGTACTGCTGGCCGCACGTAACCCGACGTATGAACCACAGCCCGACTGGTCAGGAACCAACTTTAGGTGCCTCTCCAGTGCCTGCTTGAAGAATGCCGGGGGTCTATTGGTAATCCCCCTTATTTGAAGACAGTAGAACTATGGTGCTGTTCGCACCTACTCCTAGGTTGAGGGACTGATTACCTCAAATCCCCCTTATGTATGCTGGGAGGCCACCGCTGGAGTGAAGAGATACTTGATATATTTACATGGAAGACACTTGAGGGCCTGGTCCTCAATCTACACTACCATGACTGACTGAAGCGAGATAGATATAGAAAGAACATGCAACATATGGGAATCTTGATTGAGGAAACGTTTCGCCACACAGTGACTTCATCAGTCCAATACAAAGTAGAAAGGTGTAAGGAGAGGAGGAGTTTGAGGTAATCAGTCCCTCAGCCTAGAGTCGATGTGTTCAGTCCATCAGTCCTGTAGAATGTACAGCATAGGACCGTAGACGTCGGGTTTTTAAACCATTTATCACTTAGAAGAAAGAACATAGATAAGGAAGATCACTGCAGCAGGCATACTGGCCCATACTAGGCTAGTCTTTCTCGAACCCAAACCCACCAAGAAAAATATTTGCCCAACCCATTTTCAATGCTACCCAGGAAATAAGCTTTGGTAACTGTACAATAAGTCAGTGTAATTAATCGTGTCATTGGCACAGATAACACTGTATCAACAACCGCTGGAATAGTTGATACTCGGAAAAAAAATGAACGACTAGATCAAAGTACTTTATCAGTCAGGTTGTGATGGCTATGTTAGTATGTAGGGTGGCAAGCAGCATTAGTGTGATTGATCAATTAAGAAGGGAGCCTGGCGCGAGGCTGGACTGCGATGGTAGAACAACTCTCGACGTTACATGTGTGTCAAGATAACCTGAGAAGGGAGCTGAAGGTGTCAGCTCTTATTGTGGCCACCTGGCCCTCTTGGCCATTACTGGTGATTGTGGTTACCTGGCCATTACTGGTGATTGTGGTTACCTGGCCATTACTGGTGATTGTGGTTACCTGGCCATTACTGGTGATTGTGGTTACCTGGCCATTACTGGTGATTGTGGTTACCTGGCCATTACTGGTGATTGTGGTTACCTGGCCATTACTGGTGATTGTGGTTACCTGGCCATTACTGGTGATTGTGGTTACCTGGCCATTACTGGTGATTGTGGTTACCTCGCCATTACTGGTGATTGTGGTTACCTGGCCATTACTGGTGATTGTGGTTACCTGGCCATTACTGGTGATTGTGGTTACCTGGCCATTACTGGTGATTGTGGTTACCTGGCCATTACTGGTGATTGTGGTTACCTGGCCATTACTGGTGATTGTGGTTACCTGGCCATTACTGGTGATTGTGATTACCTGGCCAGTACTGGTGATTGTGGTTACCTGGCCCTTACTGGTGATTGTGTTTACCTGGCCAGTACTGGTGATTGTGGTTACCTGGCCATTACTGGTGATTGTGGTTACCTGGCCATTACTGGTGATTGTGGCCACTGCTGGTGATTGTTGTACTGCTGGTGATTGTGGCCACGGTGCACTCCTTGTGGCTATTACTGGTAATTGTGGCCACGTAGCACTCCTTGTGACCACTGCTGGTGATTGTGGCCACGGTGCACTCTTTGTGGCCACTGCTGGTGATTGTGGCCACGTGGCACTCCTTGTGGCCACGGTGCACTCCTTGTGGCCACTGCTGGTGATTGTGGCCACGTGGCACTCCTTGTGGCCACTGCTGGTGATTGTGGCCTCGTGGCGCTTCTTGTGGCCACTGCTGGTGATTGTGGCCTCGTGGCACTCCTTGTGGCCACTGCTGGTGATTGTGGCCACGTGGCACTCCTTGTGGCCACGGTGCACTCCTTGTAGCCGCTGCTGGTGATTGTGGCCACGTGACACTCCTTGTGGCCACTGCTGGCGATGGTGACCACGTGGCACTCCTTGTGGCCACGTGGCACTACTTGTGGCCACTGCTGGTGATTGTGGCCAAATGGCACTCCTTGTGGCCACTGCTGGTGATTGTGGCCACGTGACACTCCTTGTGGCCACTGCTGGTGATTGTGGCCACGTGGCACTCCTTGTGGCCACTGCTGGTGATTGTGGCCACTGCTGGTGATTGTGGCCACGTGGCACTCCTTGTGGCCACTGCTGGTGATTGTGGCCACGTGACACTCCTTGTGGCCACTGCTGGTGATTGTGGCCACGTGACACTCCTTGTGGCCACTGCTGGTGATTGTGGTCACGTGGCACTCCTTGTGGCCACTGCTGGTGATTGTGGCCACGTGGCACTTCTTGTGGACACGTGGCACTCCTTGTGGCCACTGCTGGTGATTGTGGCCACGTGGCACTCCTTGTGGCCACTGCTGGTGATTGTGGCCACGTGGCACTTCTTGTGGCCACTGCTGGTGATTGTGGCCACGTGGCACTCCTTGTGGCCACTGCTGGTGATTGTGGCCACGTGGCACTCCTTGAGGCCACTGCTGGTGATTGTGGCCACGTGGCACTCCTTGTGGCCACTGCTGGTGATAGTGGCCACGTGGCACTCGTGGCCACTGCTGGTGATTGTGGCCACGTGGCACTCCTTGTGGCCACTGCTGGTGATTGTGGCCACGTGGCACTCCTTGTGGCCACTGCTGGTGATAGTGGCCACGTGGCACTCCTTGAGGCCACTGCTGGTGATAGTGGCCACGTGGCACTCGTGGCCACTGCTGGTGATTGTGGCCACGTGGCTGGGTTTTGTCGCTGTCTTGTTTTGTGTTCATTAGAGCGGGTGATTAGTCGGTCAGAAGGGGGATTTAACCCCCTCCTTTTTTTCTTCTCTTTTCTATCCCCTCTATCCTCCATCTCTTCCCTCTTGCCTCTGCTACCTCATTCCTTTGTATACCTCACCTATCCCTTCCACTCTTCTCTCCCTCTTTCCATTTCCTGTTCTCCATTTCGTTCCCTCTCCCTTCTCATTTCTTCCTGTCTTCCACCCCTCTCCCCTCTCATTTCGTCTGTCTTCCACCCCTCTCCCCTCTCATTTCGTCTGTCTTCCACCTCTCTCCCCTCTCCTGTCTTCCACCCCTCTCCGCTCTCATTTCTCCTGTCTTCCACCCCTCTCCCCTCTCATTTCTCCTGTCTTCCACCCCTCTCATTTCTCCTGTCTTCCTCCCCTCTCATTTCTCCTGTCTTCCACCCCTCTCATTTCGTCTGTCTTCCACCCCTCTCCCCTCTCATTTCTTCTGTCTTCCACCCTTCTCCCCTCTCATTTCTCCTGTCTTCCACCCCTATCCCCTCTTATTTTTTCCTGTCTTCCACCTCTCTCCCCTCTCATTTCTCTCTTCCACCCATCTCCCCTTTCATTTCTCCTGTCTTCCACCCCTATCCCCTCTCATTTTTTCCTGTCTTCCACCCCTCTCCCCTCTCATTTCTTCTGTCTTCCACCCCTCTCCCTTCTCATTTCTTTTGTCTTCCACCCCTCTCCCCTTTCATTTCTCCTGTCTTCCACCCCTATCCCCTCTCATTTTTCATGTCTTTCACCCCTCTCCCCTCTCATTTCTTCTGTCTTCCACCCCTCTCATTTCTCCTGTCTTCCACCCCTCTCATTTCTCCTGTCTTCCACCCCTCTCATTTCTCCTGTCTTCCACCCCTCTCATTTCTCCTGTCTTCCACCCCTCTCCCCTCTCATTTCTTCTGTCTTCCACCCCTCTCATTTCTCCTGTCTTCCACCCCTATCCCCTCTCATTTTTTCCTGTCTTCCACCTCTCTCCCCTCTCATTTCTTCTGTCTTCCACCCCTCTCCCCTCTCATTTCTCCTGTCTTCCACCCCTATCCCCTCTCATTTTTTCCTATCTTCCACCCCTCTCCCCTCTCATTTCTTTTGTCTTCCACCCCTCTCCCCTTTCATTTCTCCTGTCTTCCACCCCTATCCCCTCTCATTTTTCATGTCTTCCACCCCACTCCCCTCTCATTTCTTCTGTCTTCCACCCCTCTCCCCTCTCATTTCTCCTGTCTTCCACCCCTATCCCCTCTCATTTTTTCCTGTCTTCCACCCCTCTCCCCTCTCATTTTTTCTGTCTTCCACACCTCTCCCCTCTCATTTATACTGTCTTCCACCCCTATCCCCTCTCATTTTTTCCTGTCTTCCACCCCTCTCCCCTCTCATTTCTGTCTTCCACCCCTCTCCCTTCTCATTTCTTCTGTCTTCCACCCCTCTCCCCTCTCATTTTTTCTGTCTTCCACCCCTATCCCCTCTCATTTCTCCTGTCTTCCACCCCTCTCCCCTCTCATTTCTTCTGTCTTCCACCCCTCTCCCCTCTCATTTCTTCTGTCTTCCACCCCTCGCCCCTCTCATTTCTCCTGTCTTCCACCCCTATTCCCTCTCATTTCGTCTGTCTTCCACCCCTCTCCCCTCTCATTTCTTCTGTTTTCCACCCCTCTCCCCTTTCATTTCTCCTGTCTTCCACCCCTATCCCCTCTCATTTTTCATGTCTTCCACCCCTCTCCCCTCTCATTTCTTCTGTCTTCCACCCCTATCTACCTGAGGGGTATTCCGAGGGTCACCGCCCCCTCCAGGTAGATATCTCCCACAACTGTACGTGTCTCTCCCACACCTGTACGTATCTCACACACCTGTACGTGTCACACACCTGTACGTGTCTCACACACCTGTACGTGTCTCACACACCTGTACGTATCTCACACACCTGTACGTGTCTCACACGTCTGTACACGTGTCTCACACACCTTTACGTGTGTCTCCCACACCTGTACGTCTCACACACCTGTACGTGTCTCTCACACCTGTACGTGTCTCTCCCACACCTGTACGTCTCTCTCACACACCTGTACGTCTCTCACACACCTGTACGTCTCTCACACACCTGTACTGTACGTGTCTCTAACACCTGTACGTGTCTCTCACACCTGTACGTGTCTCTCCCACACCTTTACGTCTCTCTCCCACACCTGTACGCCTCCCACACCTATACGTGTCTCACATGTACGTCTCTCTCCCACACCTGTACGCCTCTCTCCCACACCTATACGTGTCTCACACACCTGTACGTGTCTTTTCCACCTGTACGTGTTCCCCCACACACCTATACGTTTCCCCCCACACACCTATACGTTTCCCCCCACACCTGCATACCATTGTTTTGCATACCTGATTTATTTTTCACGTTCCCTTTCTGACGCACCATTTTCCCCATTCCACCGCCCATTCCCCCCATTCCACCAACCATTCCCCCCTTCCCACCGCCCAGGTTATCCCCTCCCACCGCCCTCATCGCCCCTTCCCTCCCTCCGCCCCTCCATTGATTGATGGCGTCCACTTACCTCCGCGACTCGACACAATTCACTATCACTTAATGCGGTTTATTGCCTCCCCGTTTATCACCGGTGAACATGAAATTGTAATGGTAGTAGAGACAGTCTCAGCACTCCCATTGTTCATGCCGTTATTGTGTGTACTCACCTAGGTGCGTGTGCAGCGGTTGTAAGATTGTTCCAGTGTGTGTGTGTGTGTGTGTACTCACCTAGGTGCGTGTGCAGCGGTTGTAAGATTGTTCCAGTGTGTGTGTGTTTGTGTGTGTGTGTGTGTGTGTACTCACCTAGGTGCGTGTGCAGCGGTTGTAAGATTGTTCCAGTGTGTGTGTGTTTGTGTGTGTGTGTGTGTGTGTGTGTGTGTGTGTGTGTGTGTGTGTGTGTACTCGCCTAGGTGCGTGTGCAGCGGTTGATACATTGTTCCAGTGTGTGTGTGTGTGTGTGTGTGTGTGTGTATGTGTGTATGTTTGTGTGTGTGTGTGTGTGTGTGTGTGTGTGTGTGTGTGTGTGTGTGTCTGTGTGGGTGTACTCACCTAGGTGCGTGCACAGCGGTTGAAAGATTGTTCCTGTGTGTGTGTGTGTGTGTGTGTGTGTGTGTGTGTGTGTGTGTGTGTGTGTGTGTGTGTGTGTGTGTGTGTGTGTGTGTGTGTGTGCACAGCGGTTGAATCAACTGCTGTGTAAACCATACGTAATGTTTGCTATAGACAGAATGTACAGTGGTCATATTCGTTTTCAACACCCCCAAAAATCCATAATGTGAGATACCTTTTTTCTCCGAGGCACAAAATTGTTCAAAATTCGTATACAGTGTAATTAGAATGTGTGTGCGCGTGCGTGTTTGCGCGTGTGTGTCCTGATGTACGCATCTTGCTGTGTGTATAATTGGTTCATAGCTACATTGTGTATGTACTCAGGTAGGTGTGTGTGCAGTGTTTGATCTGTAGATCAATTATGTGTGTTCTGTATATGTACTCGGACAAGCGCAGATGTTTGTACAGGGACTTGGCTAAGGTATTTGACAAATGCAGTCGTGGAATGGAAGCCCATAAAATAATCTCAGTATAGCCAGCAAAGGTAAATTGGAAATTTAGTTTTCTAGGAACTAGAACACGAATAATAGCAGTAAACAAAACAAAGTCTAAACTTAGCAAAGCAAAAAGTTAAGTACCCCAAGGTGCGGTCCTGCTACCTTCACTGTTTCTTATTTTCGTTGTTGACGTAGATAAAACACTCGCCACAGCTTCATACAGTCATTTGCGAACTAGAACAGAATAATCATTAAAGTCGCCTTGCTGAAAATACAGGGAAAATTTTATAAGCAGATATCATCAAACTCTTCCAGAGGACATTAGAAAATCGCATGATGTCTAGTGGCGAGAAATTCCAATGGCGCGGATATGGATAATATGAAGTTCAAAGGAGCACTAGATACCAAATACAGGATGATGAATTAGACACTTGTGTTGCATAAGTGTCTAATTATCATCCTGTCGGCTCTCCGAACCAGGGCCTATGAGGGGGGAAGGGAGGTTCAGCGGTAAATTGGTCCGGGGCCCGGATGTGAATCTCTGAAGGGACCCAGTAACAATGTTTTTTTGGTAATTTCAACATTTTTTGTTTATTTACGAATATAAGAAAAGAACACTGTAGCTGGCCTTTTGGCCCACACTAGACAGGTCTTTCCTTTAGAAAAAAATTCTGTAAAATAAACTTGAACTGGGAGGCTCAGCCTACCCGCAGAGGCCCCAAAACAGTCTTGTTCCGCCTTGCAAAATTTCTCTTGTAGGCCCTCCCTGCTCTGAACCATTTATCCACAGAACGAAGAATGACTGACTCATAGAAGCAAAGGAACAGTTTAAAAACTTGAATATCATAAAGTCAGATGTCCTGTCATGTAGAGAACATAATGTGAGAGATGTCACGAAGGTCAGGAAAATGACAGGGGTGGATAATGAAAACTTAAAAAATAAACGGAATAATGCAAATAGTGACACAGTTCAGATCACTTGGGCTCCTTTCGTTTTAGCAGTGTTCAGTGTTGACGGCTCCGTTCAAGACAGGAGATATCACACCTGGAAGATATATAGAAATCGCTTATCGCTTGCAGGGATCCATAAAAACATTTAAACTACTGTAAACATATCAAAATAATTGAAATTCGCTATATTAAGCGAAGAAGATATATATCTGATAATGTGTGCTGGGAAGATACTATATACGATAGACACTGAAGTGAGAGATACGGGAGGAAGCGTAGAATAAACTCAGTGAAAAGGTTAGAGTAACGTCAACGTAAGTAAACGATTCAGTACTCTTCAACCTGTTACCAGCAGGTAGCAGAAATATTCCCCCGACGAATGTTGACGCTTTCAATAGAAAACTGGATTACTACCAGATCAACCAATCTGTGATGGACATGTGGGCCAGCGGGTCCACATATCCAGCTTGTTTGCTAACAGTAACAGCCTGGTTGAACAGACAACAAATAAATCTCGCTTCAGGTGTGGTTGTGAGTAAAAATACACTCCAAACTGGTGACAGGTATATCAACTAGGTATACATACCTAGTTGTGTGTGTAGGGGTCAGTCTATAGCTCTTGGTCCATGCATATATAAATATTTGTGTATTCGCCTACCTTAACAATCTTTATTTCTCTGCAAAGCTTACAATGTGTGGTTTACATATGAAATATTAGGGGTCAGTTCATAGCTCCTGGCCCCCGTTTATTGAGTCAGTCCTAATCTCGATATTGTGGGTTAGTTGTGAATAATGATAAGGAATTTAGATGGTACTGACGTGGTTCCAGACCTGGTGCCAGGTGATGTAATATGCTGGGGCTCAGGTAGAAGTTTTCAAGAGGAAACTGAAAAAAGTCATGGTCTGTGACCGAGTCTCGAGGGGGGGGGGCAGCGACCCCCGAAGTCTACTGTTAACTACCTTGAGGACGTGCCAGATCAACCAGACTGTGGTAGCTGTGAAGATCTACGAGTGGCATGCACCAAGATGATTCACAGTTACCTTAATAATGGTATAAAATACAGACAAGTTGATAATTAAGACATGTGTGCAACAGTTGCGCATCCTTACTGCGGAAACGTTTCGCCTACACAGTAGGGTTCTTCAGTCAAATACAGAAGCAGCAGGTGTAGTGAAATGAAAATGTAATGAATCCATTAACCTTGAAGACGTACTTTTGTGGTGATCAGTCCCTCAGCCTGGAGAAGAGTTAATTTCCATGGTCTGGAACGATATCTTTCCAGACCACGGCGCTGAACTCTTCTCCAGGCTGAGGGACTGACCACCTCAGATATTTTTTCTCCAAGGTTAATGGACTGATTACATTTTCATTTCACTACTACACCTGCTGCCTCTGTATCTGACTGTTACAATCATCAAGCTGATTCACACCAGTCAAGGAAGTCTGGTCTCAGGCGGAGCTCCTGGGTTACAGTCCTCGAGTACAGTTACTGGTTCGTGATTAGATTTTGTCCTAGTGGACCGTAGTGGCTAGTTTATTATGCACCCCATATCTATCCTGTGGATAGTAGCTCAAGAGCGTATTACACAAAAGGCCTAGGAACTAGGCCTAAAAGGGTTAAGAGTAAATCTGGATGTATATGTAGTTTACCTCATCTGTTGCAAGTAAATTTATATCGGCTTAATATGTATAGTATCTTAATTTTATTAACAAGATACATTACTTTTGATATACCTTTAATGAGTTTCGAGAGTTTTCCTACTCTCGTAGCCAGGGCTAGGACCAGGCTTGTTTTGGTGCTATATCACATAGACATATGTGAAAGAAAGTAGACTGAGAGAAAGTACCTAGCTTTATACAACAGAGTTAAGCCAGTTAAGGTCTTTGGGGAAGTCAAAAATATTTCTGTGAGGTATTTACCTGTGTGAGGCTGACTAGCAGCGTTCCTGGCGGCACCTGCCTTCACCACCAGCCACCCTCTGTATACTACCACACCACTTGACACTTTACCAACACTTGTTACTAGACACTTTACCAACACTTGTTACTAGACACTTTACCAACACTTGTTACTAGACACTTTACCAACACTTGTTACTAGCCACTTTACCAACACTTGTCACTAGACACTTTACCAACACTTGTCACTTGACACTTTACCAACACTTGTCACTAGCCACTTTACCAATACTTGTCACTAGACACTTTACCAACACTTGTTACTAGACACTTTACCAACACTTGTTACTAGACACTTTACCAACACTTGTTACTAGACACTTTACCAACACTTGTTACTAGACACTTTACCAACACTTGTTACTAGATACTTTACCAACACTTGTTACTAGATACTTTACCAACACTTGTCACTAGACACTTTACCAACACTTGTTACTAGACACTTTACCAACACTTGTTACTAGACACTTTACCAACACTTGTCACTAGACACTTTACCAACACTTGTCACTAGACACTTTACCAACACTTGTCACTTGACACTTTACCAACACTTGTCACTAGCCACTTTACCAATACTTGTCACTACACTTTACCAACACTTGTTACTAGACACTTTACCAACACTTGTTACTAGACACTTTACCAACACTTGTTACTAGACACTTTACCAACACTTACTAGACACTTTACCAACACTTGTCACTAGACACTTTACCAACACTTGTTACTAGACACTTTAACAACACTTGTCACTAGACACTTTACGAACACTTGTTACTAGACACTTTACCAACACTTGTTACTAGACACTTTACCAACACTTGTCACTAGACACTTTACCAACACTTGTTACTAGACACTTTACCAACACTTGTTACTAGACACTTTACCAACACTTGTTACTAGACACTTTACCAACACTTGTTACTAGACACTTTACCAACACTTGTTACTAGACACTTTACCAACACTTGTTACTAGACACTTTACCAACACTTGTTACTAGACACTTTACCAACACTTGTCACTTGACACTTTACCAACACTTGTCACTAGACACTTTACCAACACTTGTTACTAGACACTTTACCAACACTTGTTACTAGACACTTTACCAACACTTGTTACTAGACACTTTACCAACACTTGTTACTAGACACTTTACCAACACTTGTCACTAGACACTTTACCAACACTTGTCACTAGACACTTTACCAACACTTGTTACTAGATACTTTACCAACACTTGTTACTAGACACTTTACCAACACTTGTCACTAGACACTTTACCAACACTTGTCACTAGACACTTTACCAACACTTGTCACTAGACACTTTACCAACACTTGTTACTAGACACTTTACCAACATTTGTTACTAGACACTTTACCAACACTTGTTACTAGACACTTTATCAACACTTGTTACTAGACACTTTACCAACACTTGTCATTAGACACTTTACCAACACTTGTCACTAGACACTTTACCAACACTTGTTACTAGACACTTTACCAACACTTGTTACTAGACACTTTACCAACACTTGTTACTAGACACTTTACCAACACTTGTTACTAGACACTTTACCAACACTTGTTACTAGACACTTTACCAACACATGTTACTAGACACTTTACCAACACTTGTTACTAGACACTTTACCAACACTTGTCACTAGACACTTTACCAACACATGTTACTAGACACTTTACCAACACTTGTTACTAGACACTTTACCAACACTTGTTACTAGACACTTTACCAACACTTGTCATTAGACACTTTACCAACACTTGTCACTAGACACTTTACCAACACTTGTTACTAGACACTTTACCAACACTTGTTACTAGACACTTTACCAACACTTGTTACTAGACACTTTACCAACACTTGTCACTTGACACTTTACCAACACTTGTTACTAGACACTTTACCAACACTTGTCACTTGACACTTTACCAACACTTGTCACTAGACACTTTACCAACACATGTTACTAGACACTTTACCAACACTTGTTACTAGACACTTTACCAACACTTGTCACTAGACACTTTACCAACACATGTTACTAGACACTTTACCAACACTTGTTACTAGACACTTTACCAACACTTGTCATTAGACACTTTACCAACACTTGTCACTAGACACTTTACCAACACTTGTTACTAGACACTTTACCAACACTTGTTACTAGACACTTTACCAACACTTGTTACTAGACACTTTACCAACACTTGTTACTAGACACTTTACCAACACTTGTGACTAGACACTTTACCAACACTTGTTACTAGATACTTTACCAACACTTGTTACTAGATACTTTACCAACACTTGTCACTAGACACTTTACCAACACTTGTTACTAGACACTTTACCAACACTTGTTACTAGACACTTTACCAACACTTGTCACTAGACACTTTACCAACACTTGTCACTAGACACTTTACCAACACTTGTCACTTGACACTTTACCAACACTTGTTACTAGACACTTTACCAACACTTGTTACTAGACACTTTACCAACACTTGTTACTAGACACTTTACCAACACTTGTTACTAGACACTTTACCAACACTTGTTCACTAGACACTTTACCAACACTTGTTACTAGACACTTTAACAACACTTGTCACTAGACACTTTACGAACACTTGTTACTAGACACTTTACCAACACTTGTTACTAGACACTTTACCAACACTTGTTACTAGACACTTTACCAACACTTGTTACTAGACACTTTACCAACACTTGTTACTAGACACTTTACCAACACTTGTTACTAGACACTTTACCAACACTTGTTACTAGACACTTTACCAACACTTGTTACTAGACACTTTACCAACACTTGTTACTAGACACTTTACCAACACTTGTTACTAGACACTTTACCAACACTTGTCACTAGACACTTTACCAACACTTGTTACTAGACACTTTACCAAACACTTGTACTAGACACTTTACCAACACTTGTTACTAGACACTTTACCAACACTTGTTACTAGACACTTTACCAACACTTGTTACTAGACACTTTACCAACACTTGTTACTAGACACTTTACCAACACTTGTTACTAGACACTTTACCAACACTTGTTACTAGACACTTTACCAACACTTGTTACTAGACACTTTACCAACACTTGTCACTAGACACTTTACCAACACTTGTCACTAGACACTTTACCAACACTTGTTACTAGACACTTTACCAACACTTGTTACTAGACACTTTACCAACACTTGTTACTAGACACTTTACCAACACTTGTTACTAGACACTTTACCAACACTTGTTACTAGACACTTTACCAACACTTGTCATACTAGACACTTTACCAACACTTGTCACTAGACACTTTACCAACACTTGTTACTAGACACTTTACCAACACTTGTTACTAGACACTTTACCAACACTTGTTACTAGACACTTTACCAACACTTGTTACTAGACACTTTACCAACACTTGTTACTAGACACTTTACCAACACATGTTACTAGACACTTTACCAACACTTGTTACTAGACACTTTACCAACACTTGTCACTAGACACTTTACCAACACATGTTACTAGACACTTTACCAACACTTGTTACTAGACACTTTACCAACACTTGTTACTAGACACTTTACCAACACTTGTCATTAGACACTTTACCAACACTTGTCACTAGACACTTTACCAACACTTGTTACTAGACACTTTACCAACACTTGTTACTAGACACTTTACCAACACTTGTTACCAACACTTGTCACTTGACACTTTACCAACACTTGTTACTAGACACTTTACCAACACTTGTTACCAACACTACTAGACACTTTACCAACACTCACTAGACACTTTACCAACACTTGTTACTAGACACTTTACCAACACTTGTTACTAGACACTTTACCAACACTTGTTACTAGACACTTTACCAACACTTGTTACTGTACCAACACTACTAGACACTTTACCAACACTTGTTACTAGACACTTTACCAACACTTGACACTTTACCAACACTTGTTACTAGACACTACCAACACTTGTTACTAGACACTTTACCAACACTTGTTACTAGACACTTTACCAACACTTGACACTTTACCAACACTTGTTACTAGACACATTCACTAGACACTTTACCAACACATGTTACTAGACACTTTACCAACACTTGTTACTAGACACTTTACCAACACTTGTCACTAGACACTTTACCAACACATGTGTACTAGACACTTTACCAACACTTGTTACTAGACACTTTACCAACACTTGTCATTAGACACTTTACCAACACTTGTCACTAGACACTTTACCAACACTTGTTACTAGACACTTTACCAACACTTGTTACTAGACACTTTACCAACACTTGTTACTAGACACTTCACCAACACCGCGGGGCCCCTGGGCGCTGGTGCCGTGGTCGCTGGGGCCGTGGCCGCGGGCGGGCCCCTGGTGCCGCGCCGCCGCTGCCGGTTGCTGGGCCGCGGGGCCCCTTTGGGGCTGGTGCCGCTGGTGCTGCTGGTGCCGCGTTGCTGCCGCGCCGCTGGTGCTGGTGGGCTGGGCGCTTTGGGCCCCTGCGGGGGCCGCTGGTCCCCGGGTGGGCCGCGCTGCCGTTTTTTTTTGTTGCTGGGGCTGGGCTGTGGTGCCGCTGCGCCGGCCGGTGCCCGGTTGGGGGGTGGCTGGTGCCGCCGCGCCGCTGGGGCCGCCGCCGCCGCGGGGCCGCTGCCAGTGCTGTTTGGGGCCGCTGGCCGGGGCGCTGGGCGGGGCTTTGGGGCGCCGCCGCGGCCGCGGTGCTTTCTGGTGCCGGCCGTGCCGGTGGCTGGTGTTGGGGTGGTGGCGCGGCCGTGGTGTTTGCTGGGCGGCGTTCGGCCCGCGCCGGTGCTCGGTGTGGTGTGCGGTTTCGGGGTTGCTGCTGGCGGGGGCTCCCCCGGGCCCCGGTTGGGGGCCGGTGGCGCCGCCGCTGCCGGTGCCGCTGCCGTGGTGGCCCCCCCGGTGCCCGGGGGCCGCTGCCACCGCCCCGGGG
This sequence comes from Cherax quadricarinatus, assembly GCF_038502225.1. Classification (NCBI taxonomy): domain Eukaryota; kingdom Metazoa; phylum Arthropoda; class Malacostraca; order Decapoda; family Parastacidae; genus Cherax; species Cherax quadricarinatus. The sequence goes on along the minus strand of NC_091384.1, from coordinate 5,539,982 downwards.
CCCCCGGCTGCCGCCGCCGGGCCCTGCCGCCATTGCCGCGCCGCCCCCGCGGGCTGGCCGGCGGTCCGGGGCCGCCCTGGGGGGGCGGTTGGCGGCGCCCCCCGGGGGGGCCCCGCCACCCCCCCGCCCTGGCCGCCGCCGCTGGGCGGGCCGGGCCCTTGCCGGCGCTCGCCGCCGCGCCGCGGCGCCCCGGGCCCCTGGCGCTGGGCCGCTGGGCTTGCGGTCGGGCCCCGGGGGCGCCGCCGCTGCCGGGCGGTGCCCCCGCGGTGGCGGCCCCCGGGGCGCCGCGGGTGGTGCCGCGGGCTGCGCTGGGGGGCGCCGCCGCTGGGGCTGGTGCGCGGCCCCCGCTGCCGCCGCGGTGCCGCCGCCGCTGGGCTGGTGCTGGTGCGCGGTGGGCCGCGGCCGGGCCCGGGCCCGGGCCCGGGGGCTGGGCCGCCGCTCCCCGCCGGGGCGCGCCGCCGCTGGTGGTGCTTGGGTGCCGGCCGCTGCCCCGCGCCGTGGGGCCCCCGCCCCGGGGCGGTCTCGGCGCCGCCGGGGCGTGGGATGGCGGCTGCGGGCTCCGCTTGGGGCCGCCGCCCCGGACGCCGCCGCCGCCGTGCCGCGCGCCGCTGCCGCTGCGCTTTGGTGGGGTGCGCCCTTGGGCCCGGGTGCGGTTGGGTGGGGTGGGGTGGGTGCGGGCCGCGGCGCGCTGCGCCCCGGTGGCCGCCGCCGCCGGGCCCCGGGGGTTTCGCTTGCCGGCCCCGGGGCTGGGTTGGCTGGCCCCGGGTGGGCGGTGGCTGGGCCGGGGTGGCGGGGGCGTGGGCTTCCCGGGCGGTGCCGGCTGGCGCCGCCGGGCGGGCCGTGCGCCGTGCGCTGCGGGCCCGGGGGCCGGTGCCGGGCCGGGGGGCCGGGTGGCGGGCGGGCGGGCCGCGGGCTGGTGCGGTGCTGGGCTGCGCGCCCCCCCGGTGGCCCCGCCGGGTGCCGCCCGGGGCGCCGGTGCCTGCCGCTGGCGGGGCCCCGGGGCGCCCGGGCCCGCTTGCCCGGGGCGGTGGCTGGGGCCGGGCGCCGCGCCCCCGGCGGGGCTGGCGCCGTGGGCCGGGCCGTGCGCGGGCCGCGGGGCTGGCCGGGCGGGCCGCTGGTGGTTGGGGGGTGGGGGCCGCGGGGCTTGCTGCCCGGCGCTGGGGCCCCGGTGCCGCCGGGGGGGGCCGCTGGCGCTGGGCCGGGGGCCGGCGCGCGCTTTGGGCCGGGCCGGGGTGGCTGGCGCCGCTGGTGCCGGGCGCTGGGCGGCCCCCGGGCGCTGGTGCCGGGCCGCGGGCGTGCCCGCTGGTGCGCGGTGGGTTTCTGGCTGGGCCCGCGCTGGTGCTGTGGCCCCTGGGGGTTTGGGCTGGGCCGGGCCGCAGTTGCCGCCGCTGTTGCTGCCGCCGGGCTGCCGCCGCGGGCGGGCCCGGTGCCGGGCCGGGGGCCCCCGGGCGGGCCGCTGGGCGGGCCGGGTGGGGGGCGCTGGGGCTGGTGCGGGCTGGGCCGCTGGGTTGGCCGCTGGGCCGGGGCCGGGCCGCGGCCCGCGGGGTGGTGCCGGTGGGGCCGGGCCCCCTGGGCTGGGGGCTGGTGGGCGGGCGGGCCGCTGGTGGCGGTGCCGTGGGCGGTGCCCGGGGGGTGCCGGGCTGGGGTGGGGGGCCGGGGGTGGTGCTGGGCCGCGGTGCCGGGCGGGCGGTGCGGTGGGCTGCTGGTGCGCGGGGCTCGTTGGGGTGGGGCGCCGCTTTTCGCGGCCGCCGGTGCGGGGTGCCCGGCGGGCTGGCGCTGGTTGCCCAGGGGGTGCTGGTGGTGGGCGGTGGTGCGGGGTGCTGGTGCTGGTGGTGCGCTGGTGCTGTGGTGCTGGTGGTGCTTGGGTGTTCGTGGTGCTGCTTTATGACTGGGAAAAAACGTTATTTAAATTTTATCAAAAGTCATCAAGACCTTTTGGTTAAAGAAAACGAGGTTGCTGGGATAAAACGTGTTGTCTGCGCATAAAAGCATTTTTTTCCCTCATAAAACGGTGTTGTTTTGCCATAAAAAGCAGGTTTTCTGGTCATAAAACGGTGTTTTCTGCGCATAAACGAGGTTTTTCGTCATAAAAAGGGGGTTGTCGCGTCATAAAACGTGTTGTCTGCTCGCGGTTTCCGGGCATAAAACGCATGTTGGTCAAAATAAAAAAACGCAGTGTTGTCGCGTTTTTAAAAAACGAGTGTTGTCGGTATAAAAAAGAGTGTTTTTGGGGCAAAAAAAAACCAGTGTTGTCTGGCATAAAACGCAGTGTTGTCGCGCATAAAACGGTGTTGTCGGTATAAAGAAAAAAGCAGGTTTTTCGGAAAAAAAACGCAGTGTTGTTGCGTCATAAACAAAACGCGGTTGTTGGTTAAAACGCAGTGTTGGCCCTCAAAAACGCATGTTGTTGGCCCAAAAAAAAGCAGTGTTGTTTGCGTCATAAAGAAAACGAGTGTTGTTCGGCATTTAAAAAAAAAATAGTGTTTTCTGCGCTAAAAAAGGAAAAGGGTTGCGCTTATAAAAAAGAGTGTTTTCTGCGCTGGCCGAGGTTGTTTTGCGCCATAAAACCAGAAGGGTTTTCCCCGTCAAAAAAAACGCGTTGTTGCGTCATAAAACGCAGTGTTTTCTGCGTCAAAAAAGCAGTGTTGTCTGCCCAAAACGGGAGGTTGCCCCCGTCATAAAGAAAACGGGAGTGGTTCCGGCCCTAAAAAGCAGGTTTTCTGCGCCTAAAAAAGCAGGTTGTTCCCTATAAAACGAGGTTGCCCCCCCCCATAAAACGCGTTTGGGCTGCGCCCAAAAAAGGGGTTGGGTTTGCGCTAAAAAAAACGGAAAAAGGGGCCCGCGCCCTAAAACGCAGGCTTGTTTTGCGGCCCTAAAAGCAGTGTTGTTCGGGTTCCCAAAAAGCAGGGTCTTGCGGCAAAAAAACGAGGGGTCCCGCGCCCTAAAAAAGCAGTTGTCTGCGTCAAAAGAAAACGGGAGTGTTGTTTGCGGGCATAAAAAAGCAGTGTTGGGTTCGCGGAAAAGAAAACCCTTTTGGGGGCCCGCGCCCCAAAAAAAGCAGGTTGTTGCGTTCAAAGAAAAAGCAGTGTTTTTCATAAAAAGGGGTTGTCTGCGTTTATAAAAAAAAACGGGTGTTTTTCGCGTCATAAAAACACAAAATGGGTTGTTTTGGGGTCAAAAAGAAAACGCAGTGTTGTCCGCGCCCTAAAACGCGGTGTTGTTTGGGGATAAAGAAAACGCGGTTTTTTTCGCCATAAAAACAGTGTTTTGTGCGTCATAAAGAAAACGGGGTTGTTGCGTCATAAAGAAAACCAAGTTTAACAAAAAAAAACGCAGTTTTTGCGTCATAAAGAAAACGGGAATTTTTAAAACGCAGTGTTGTAAAGAAAACGCAGTGATGTCTGCGTCATAAAACGCAGTGTTGTCTGCGTCATAAAACGCAGTGTTGTCTGCGTCATAAAACGCAGTGTTGTCTGAGTCATAAACAAAACTCAGAGCTGTCTGAGTCATAAAACGCAGTGTTGTCTGCGTCATAAAACGCAGTGTTGTCTGCGTCATAAAACGCAGTGTTGTCTGCGTCATAAAGAAAACGCAGTGTTGTCTGCGTCATAAAACGCAGTGTTGTCTGTAAAGAAAACGCAGTGTTGTCTGCGTCATAAAACGCAGTGTTGTCTGCGTCATAAAGAAAACGCAGTGTTGTCTGCGTCATAAAACGCAGTGTTGTCTGCGTCATAAAACGCAGTGTTGTCTGCGTCATAAAGAAAACGCAGTGTTGTCTGCGTCATAAAACGCAGTGTTGTCTGCGTCATAAAGAAAACGCAGTGTTGTCTGCGTCATAAAGAAAACGCAGTGTTGTCTGCGTCATAAAACACAGTGTTGTCTGCGTCATAAAGAAAACGCAGTGTTGTCTGCGTCATAAAACGCGGTGTTGTCTGCGTCATAAAGAAAACGCAGTGTTGTCTGCGTCATAAAACACAGTGTTGTGTGCGTCATAAAGAAAACGCAATGTTGTCTGCGTCATAAAGAAAACGCAATGTTGTCTGCGTCATAAAGAAAACGCAGTGTTGTCTGCGTCATAAAGAAAACGCAATGTTGTCTGCGTCATAAAGAAAACGCAGTGTTTGCGTCATAAAGAAAACGCAATGTTGTCTGCGTCATAAAGAAAACGCAATGTTGTCTGCGTCATAAAGAAAACGCAGTGTTGTCTGCGTCATAAAGAAAACGCAGTGTTGTCTGCGTCATAAAGAAAACGCAGTGTTGTCTGCGTCATAAAGAAAACGGAAATTTAAATAATTCAGTGAACCGATTTTGTTAATTAAATAGTTTTAACACACACACAAATATATATATATATATATATATATATATATATATATATATATATATATATATATATATATATATATATATATATATATATATATATATATAATGTCGTGCCGAATATGTAAAACTCGTCAGTTAGCAAGAACTCATTTAAAATTAAGTCCTTTCTAAAATTTTCTCTTATACATTTAAAGATATATTTTTTCTTTAATGATAATGTAAAAATTTATAATTTTGCACCAAAAGAATCTTAGAAAACTTACCTAACCTTATTATAACAAGAACAATTTGTTTTAGCCTAACCCAACTAAATATATTTTAGATAAGTTTACAATAATTTAATAGTAAACAAACACAGTGAAATATATTTTTTTTCGTTAGGTTCAGAATGATTTTGGCGAAATTATTGCATACACAAATTTTCACTTGTCCTATATGGCAAGATGAGCGTTGCTATTTGAGCCAAGATCGGAAGTTCTGCCTATTCGGCACCCCCCCCACACACACACATACACACACACATACACACACATACACACACACATACACACACACACGTGTACACACACACATATATATATATATATATATATATATATATATATATATATATATATATATATATATATATATATATATATATATATATATATATATGCAAAAAACCGCATGGGGAGTTGAATAATAGTTCTAGGCCTTTCGTGTTGTAGTCACATCTTCAGGAGCTTTGCAGTTTTGCAGAAATTAGTGGGAAATCCAGGTGGATTCGTTCAGAGGAATGACTCAAGCTCGTGTCGTTCCTTTGAGTGACTCTTCCTGGACTTCCTACTCATATTTATAATATTGCAAGCTCCTAAAGATGTATTAATTACAACACGAAAGGCCTAACGTTATCATTCAGCTTCCCCAGTGGTTGTTTTCCATCTGCGTTTTTTTTTTAATTTTCAGAAAAAAAAATTCGAGGCAAAGCTGACCGTATGTGAGTGAATTCTGAATAATATTCATTAGTTTTTAGTTGGTAAAATCCGGGGGAAAAAAAAACAGAGTATCGCGTAATCTTTTGGAGTGCGCGTGTTGACCCAACTCTGTATAATATAACTCTCCTAAGTGCTTTATTCCCTTGTATTCTCTCTCTACTTTATCTCGCTTTATTTTTATTTTCTCGCCCGCTTCTGCCTAAATTGTTAAAAAATTGTTATTAGTTGTTTTTGCTTTGTTTATGTGCTTTGAGTTTTTTTTTTTAAAGTGTTCGTTGTGTGTTTAGCAGAGGCGTGTATTGTTGATAGTGTGTGGACCCGGTTGTGTGGACCAGGTGAATACGAGGTTGTGGACGAAATGAATAGGTTGAGGACGAAATGAATAGGGTATTGAGGACGAAATGAATAGGGTATTGAGGACGAAATGAATAGGGTATTGAGGACGAAATGAATAGGGTATTGAGGACGAAATGAATAGGGTATTGAGGACGAAATGAATAGGTTGAGGACGAAATGAATAGGGTATTGAGGACGAAATTAATAGGATATTGAGTAGGAAATGAACAGTGGTTAAACGGAACATTGAGTAGGAAATGAACAGTGGTTAAACGGAACATGGGTTAAACCCATGTGGGTCATGCAGTGTTGGCAGTAGTGGTGTACAAGGATATGGGTCAGTGTGGTTGTAAAGTTCAGATTACAGTTGGTACAGTGTGTTTACATTAAAAGTCAGCGTTGTAGGTGGGACTTTTGGCAAGGAGGTCAGTTAGGACACTCTAGATGTGGTGTATTGGCAGTGTGACCTGGCACTCTTGGCAGACAGGTGCCGGCCAGTTCTCAGTGTGGAATCTGTGTGTAAGTCGCGTGTGTCTGATTCTTAATTGTGACGAACCTGGCCCATGGCCGGACTCCGAGAGTAGAAAGACTCTCGAAACTCATGAAAGGTATGAGGCTGTAGTTACCCAAACTTGACACTAGGGGGGGGGAAAGGATTGCCAGAAACCTAATTGTGGGTTGATAGAAAACAATTCGTTGTATTCTAACTGTGACCATTGTTGTTCCCAGCAGTTTTGTAGTTGAAAGAGTACTGGAAAATATACCAAGGAATACCACTGAGGGAAACTGAGAGTTCATGAATAGGTGATAGAGTTGCTGAGTCCGTGTGTTCATGGCACTGAGAGTTAGTATTTCCAAGAGTACAAAACAATGAATGACGAGGCAAACATAATTGTAATGTGTATTATAGTAGTGAGATCTATATATAACTCCATGATGCAAAACGATCGTAAACAATCGATCTTAATGCAGAACACACCAAATGGGAATTGATATCTTTAAATCCAGATCTTTCGGACTCTCGTACGTCGTCAGGAGCTCTGTGACATGGGTTACCACTGATAACCCATGTCAGTTGGTGTCTTGTAGCATTGTATATCTCCTGACGACGCACGAGAGTGGATAGATCTAGAGCTAAAGATATCTATCCTCATGTGGTTTGTTCTGCATATAACTCCGTATTAAAATCGCTGGTTATCCGTAGTAAATATCCTTTAATTATTGTCTGGAAAATAGCTGCATTCCTTACGCTTTATGAGGAGAATGTCGATAAGACACAGGTGCAACAGTTAGGTACGTATCTTTGTTCTGAAACATTTCACCTACATAGTAGGTTTCTTTAGTCGAATACAGAGGTGACAGTAGGAGCAGTAGAGATGGAAAGACGATTTAATCAGTCCATCACCCTCGAAGACAGTTTCGAGGTGGTCAGTCCCTCAGTCTTAATCATCAACTTGTTATTTTATACCATTTTCAACAATAAGAGTTGTTATCCTGCCTTAGCTCATTTCAAGATATACTACAATCCCCCCGGTGGATGCCACCCACACCAGTCGACTAACACCCAGATACCTACTTGCTGCTAGGTTCACAGGGACAGCAGGTGTAAGGAAACATGCCCAGTGTTTTCAGTTGGTCTCCTTAGTCTAGTTTGAGATAAGATTATGGGTGAATGTAGGCAAAGAAGGATTTATCTATCAGCTCCCCAAGAAAGATGAGCTAAAGTTTAAATAACCAGGCTGAGTCGACTATGATAGACAGCATTTAGGGAGGTTAAGTGAGGCTTCCCTGACATTCAGCGATCAGAGAGAAAAATCGAGAAATTTAACCCTCTCCTTCGGAGATATGGCAACCATATACAGGCGGGCCCCACTTATACAGCAGGTTACGTTCTGCGCTAAAGTGAATCATAACTTTAACTTTCAAATGCATATATAAGCCTGATAACGTGTTTACATTAACATATATTGAGAAATAGAGGTAGGGGTAAAATAATGTACAGTACACACATTACTTACCGTAAAATATTTTTGTCCTTAGCTTGCAGTGAGTGGTGAATATATTGTAGGAAGTGTGAATCAATGAAGAATAAGCATAATTGAAAAACCACTGCATTAGTAAAATGCCATAAAACGAAGCTAGCGCTGTAAGTCGGTGTTCTGATGTATGCAGGTATTGCTTACATTGTTTTCTAGCTTATTGGGTCGTTCTTGGTAGCGGGGATGAATGATAAGGCTTCGGAGACTTCTTACTTTATTTGCGAAATCTGGATACACAGGCAGTGTGTGCCCATGGCCCCAAGGGGCCATGCCAGCGAGGGAGAGAGGAGTAGGCCTTGTTGACTCTAGGATGCCTGGGCGCCGAGTGAGAGAGGCAGGACGATGCAGGTTAAAGTCGCCATGCCCACTGAAAGGCCTACAGGTGGCAGCACGAGCATGGCGCGAAATATGAACTTAGCTGGCAGACAGCATAGGCTGTCTATGCAGACACTACAGGCTGTCTACAACAAGAGGGATGGTAAGACGTCTTGTGGAAATTACCTGGCATATAACTATCAGAGAGAAAATCTAGAAATTTAACTATCCCTTTCAGGGATACGGGAACCATACAGGTACTGAACGTGGAAAAAGACACGTACAGTTCAGGACATTATAGGGAACATATTACCACGAAACTGTACATAAGTATCTTTGTAATAATATTGGTAGAATTACCGACAATATGTTAGGTAAAAGGACACAGGTGCAGCTAATACGACATTTTATTGTGGTAACGATTGCAAACAAACCATGCCACAATAAAATGTCGCATTAGTTGAACTTGTGTCTTTTTCCAGATTTTGTCAGTATCACCATTTTTCAGGTAGTTATCTGTTTTGTTTTAACACTGGAAAAATCCATGTAAGATAGTCGACTTGGAAACATGATCAGTAGTATAAACCTTGGTAATAGATACCGAGAAGTTGCTTCAGAAAAACACACAGACAAACGGGACATATTAGAACACGTTTCGCCCTGGTACCTTGATCACTAATGATCAAGGTCCCAGGACCGAAACCTTTTCTAATAAGTATGTTTTAGCGTTTTCTTACGTGTTTCTTTTAAACCAGTGATCAGTAATGTATTGGATAGAAACCGCTACCAGTTGAGTCAGAACTTGCATAAACAATGGCTAAAGTCGAGAACAGACATTTATGCAACATTTGGGAATCTTTATTGAGGAAACGTTTCGCCACACAGTGACTTCATAAGTCCAAGAAAAAAACGGTCGAAGAATAGGAGAAGTTTGAGGTAATTAGTCCGTCAACCTGGAGTAGATGTGTTCAGTCCATCAGTCTTGAAGAATGTATCCTCTTTTTCCACCATTCTTCTTTATATTGGACTGAAGAAGCCAATGGCTGGCCAAATGTTGCACAAATGTCTTATTCTGTGTTGACCTCTGTACTATACCTTGTGGAGGATGCAACAAACCAGAAGTAGGGCACACTTCTAGAGGTTTGGGACGAGTTCAAGAGTCTTCTTACTTTCTCGTCCCAGCCTGCGGCCTAGCTTCTCTGGTGCTTCTGTGGTTCACCAGGCTGTTACTGGCTCACATATCCATCACTTGGCAGAGGTAGTAATGCAGTAATGTTCCTTTAATAAATGTCCTAACCTGTAAGTTACCAGTAGTCCATTTTAGGGGGTCACCAGCCCCGAGATCTTAATCTGGTTGCTGGTCTGCGTGACCAGCCACACGCAGACCAACTCAAGGAGCCTAAGTTCCATCCTGATGATAAATAGGAGTCTGTACTTTCCCTTATGCATAAAGAGAGGATGGTTAAGTCTTGGTGTCCCTACACTCATTATCTCTTTTGAGTTCTCATCACGCATTTTTCACTGTCTGCCAGGCCTCTTTCATATGAAGTGATTTAAATATGCAGGTTAGGGACCAATTCCTCCAGATTGGTTCAAAGGATGAAAGTTCTCTGTACATTCTCCAGGTTTTCAATTGCCTCTGCCTTGAAGGTGGCTGTTATTATACAGCAATATTACTCTCTGGTGAGAACAAGTGATTTCCGTACTAATCCTTTTCCAGTTTTAATGAAATATACAATGAAAGAATCTTTCAGTAGAGAGCTCCCCTCAAGGAAGGTTCCTTGATGTTGGTGAGGGGCTCTTGATTTAGGGAATTGGATCCGTGCTCCAGTTCCCCAAATTAAGCCTGAATGCCTTCCACATCCCCCCCAGGCGCTGTATAATCCTCTGGGTTTAGCGCTTCCCCCTTGATTATAATAATAATAATAATCAGTAGAGAGCTGAACTAATTCAAAATAAGTGACATCAGTCAGTATGCGATGATTATTTTATTCTGCGGCCGCTGGCAGAGACAGCATAATTGATCAGGTGTTCAACAATTAAGTGTTTGCCTCAGGCTGGCCGACGAGGGTGTAAAATTCCTGGAAACTAGTTACATGTGCGCTAGGGAAGAGAGGGAGAACGAGAGAGAAATATAGAGCAAGAGGGAGAACGAGAGAGAAATGTAGAGCAAGAGGGAGAATGAGAGATACAGAGCAAGAGGGAGAACGAGAGAGAAATGTAGAGCAAGAGGGAGAACGAGAGAGACATACAGAGCAAGAGGGAGAACGAGAGAGAAATGTAGAGCAAGAGGGAGAATGAGAGATACAGAGCAAGAGGGAGAACGAGAGAGAAATGTAGAGCAAGAGGGAGAATGAGAGATACAGAGCAAGAGGGAGAACGAGAGAGAAATATAGAGCAAGAGGGAGAATGAGAGATACAGAGCAAGAGGGAGAACGAGAGAGAAATATAGAGCAAGAGGGAGAACGAGAGAGACATACAGAGCAAGAGGGAGAACGAGAGGGACATACAGAGCAAGAGGGAGAACGAGAGGGACATACAGAGCAAGAGGGAGAACGAGGGAGGCATACAGAACACGAGAGAGAAATATAGAGCAAAAGGGAGAACGAGAGTGAGATACAGAACAAGAGGGAGAACGAGAGAGAAATATAGTGCAAGAGGGAGAACGAGAGGGACATACAGAGCAAGAGGGAGAACGAGAGGGACATACAGAGCAAGAGGGAGAACGAGGGAGACATACAGAGCATGAGAGAGAACGAGAGAGAAATGCAGAGCAAGAGGGAGAATGGAAAAAGAGAGACAGGAGAAGGAGAGAACCAGAGTGAGAGGAAAAGTGACGGGGAAAAGTGTTCATTTAGAAATGTTTGATCAAACCAGCTTCATTTTGTTGGCAATTTCCTGCGTGCTTTTAGGAGTCGTTGTTAATTACCCCCGAGGAGGGCGGTAATGAGTTGATGCAGGTCATGAGTATACTTGTGAGTCTCACAAGTCTTGACTTCCTACCTGAACATTCTGTACTCTGTTATTACTGACTCGGTCACAAGTGTACTTGTGAGTCTCACAAGTCTTGACTTCCTACCTGAACATTCTGTACTCTGTTATTACTGACTCGGTCACAAGTGTACTTGTGAGTCTCACAAGTCTTGACTTCCTACCTGAACATTCTGTACTCTGTTATTACTGACTCGGTCACAAGTGTACTTGTGAGTCTCAGAAGGCTTGACTTCCTACCTGAACATTCTGTACTCTGTTATTACTGACTCGGTCACAAGTGTACTTGTGAGTCTCACAAGTCTTGACTTCCTACCTGAACATTCTGTACTCTGTTATTACTGACTCGGTCACAAGTGTACTTGTGAGTCTCAGAAGGCTTGACTTCCTACCTGAACATTCTGTACTCTGTCATTACTGTCTCGGTAACAGAACATTGGGTCCATTACCGATGGCTTGTACCTGTGACTAGTTTCGGGGGACTTCCACAATACCTGGTGGGTGTTTCGGGGGTCAGTGCCCCCGCGACTCGGTCCATGACCAGGCCTCGTGGTGAATCAGGGATTGATTAGGCTTGTACTGCTTGCCGCACGCAAACCGACGTGCGAACCACAGCACGGCTGGTCAGGTACTGTTTTAAGGTGCCTGTCCAGCTCCCTCTTGAAGACAGCCTGGGGTCTGTTGGTAATCCCCTTTATGTATGTTGGGAAGCAGTTGAGCAGTCTTGGGCCCCTTAACAGGCTTTATTTCGTAGCTGAATTTTTTTTAGCGTTGTTGCTGACTCAGTTCAGTTTACCTGGAGAGAGTTCCGGGGGTCAACGCCCCCGCGGCCCGGTCTGTGACAGTAGCAGAACATTGGGTGCAAAACCAAAGGGAGATACCTGTGACCAGTTTCGAGAGACTGCCTACTCTCACATCCCGAGCTGGGGGACCAGGTCTTTTTGTTGCTCCCTGGTCATCCAGGCTGTTGCTTTTAGTAGCCTCGCTGGTCCATCACCTCCTGTTTGATCTGACTCTTAGCTACAGTAGTGATCTAGTTTCCTCTTAATATTTTAAAAATTATTTCGCCAGTATTTCTGATGTCTGTTAGTAGCACTTAGATGAGTCTAGGACCAAGGATGTTGATACAGTGTTCTCTTATTTTGCCCGTGGCGAACCACTCTTCACAGGATTTATTTTACACTTCTTCCCCTACCTTTCATTCCAGTATGTTATGATAGTGTGTAGGTTTAAGACAAGGCCCTCAAATACCTTTGACGTGTATATTATCACGTCTCCGCTCTAGGGTATACCTGTCGACAGTTGTTCTTAGGGGATTAGTTTGTAATGCATAGTGTTACCATGGCTTGAGTCTGTGATGTTTTAGAGCCAGAACTAAAGCACTTGAAGAAGGTTCTGCTTCTCACAGTGGAAACGAAGAAACTGGAAATGTTTTTCTATATATTTACTAAATATGAAAGTTAAGACACATGTGCAACATCTGGTTATCTTTATTGTAGACGTTTCGCCCACCAGTGGCTTTATCAATACAAATTCTATGACATAATTATAAGACAGAACTATATACAAAAGATGAGGTAATCAGTCCCTCAGCCTTGGAGTTAGTGTTCACAGCATCGTGGTGGAGGAGAATCTGGAGCAAAGGCAAGAAGACTGGCGGTTATATAGGCGTCAGTGGGTAGGGACGTGTAGCAGACGAGGACATAGTCACTGGTAGGTGGGATTCCCCAGTGGAAGTTGATCCTACCCAAAGAGATGTGTTAGTTGTAGCAGCCGTGAAGAAGGTCTTGTAGATGTCCTCTGAACCAAGACTCCATGATGTTACAGTGTCTGACAAGTTGTGCCTGTAGGTTAAGAGGTACGTCAGCTACCGTCTTATAAGGTGTTATTTTGCCCCTATAATCTACTATCGCATTTGCTTTGTCTGCTTTAATAAGGTGAAGTCTACGATTTTTGACTTAATTCATGGTATAACATCAATCTTTGAGGACAGTTGTATTGCACAATTATGCAATACCATTATCATCAATGATTTGTTAAGTTATGCCATGAATTAAAGAAACCAACTTAACCCACAGTCACCTTCAAACACCTTTTATTACCAATAACTAATAACAACTAACCTCCCAGACGTCAAACCTCAAGCTAACCTTAACAACCCAAGTTCTGATGAATGAGCTCAACCTCTTTACCTCACGTAAACCTTTACCTATCCTAACTATACCTCAATAAATACTTAATGACCTACCCTACTAATAGTCTTACCTGACCCGTGTAGTAAGTTTTAGTATGATAATAAGATGACCTTTTTTAACCTAACTAACAACCTTATAACCTTTAATTATAATAATAATGGACCCAATGGAACTAATCACTGTTCTGACTTTGTTACCCACCTACACATATGCTGCTATATGATAATTCTATGTAACGTTTGTATACCTAAAAAACTCAAACTTAATTTTAACCTAACCTAACCTATCTAGCAGTAAATAAATGAGTATGTAGATTCAATCAAGATATAAACGTTGCTAATAGATCAGGGTTCCAAGACCGAAACGTTTCTAAAATATGTTGAAACATTTGGGAATCTTTATTTAGGAAACGATTCGCCAGCTAGTGGCTTCTTCAGTCCGGTAGAGAGATGAATGGTGGAAGATGAGGAGGAGTTTGAGGTAATCAGTCCCTCAGCCTGGAGTCATTGTGTTCACTCCATCAGAATGATGGACTGAAGACATCGACTCCGTGCTAAGGGACTGACCACCTCAAAATCTATTTCTCCAACGTTGATGGACTAATTACATCATCTTTACTTTGCTGTCAGTGTACTTGACTGAAGAAGCCTACTGCGTAGGCGAAACGTTTCAGTCAGTATAGGTACCCAGCTGTTGCACACGTGTCTTGCTCTTCGACTTGCACCATTGATGAAAATGATTGAAAATGCCGACATTTTGAAGATTAAGACACATGTGCATTGTAGGATTCTTCTGTCCTAATGATTAGGACTGAAGAAGCTACTGGTGGCGAAACGTTTTCTCGAATAAATGTCCTGAACCGTACATAAGTGTCTTTTTTCCACAAATACAGAGAATGGATTGTAAACAGCACAAGTGACGAGGTAAATATGAGGTTATCAGTCCATCATCCTTGGAGAAGTAGTTTGAGGGGGTCAGTCCCTCAGCCTGGACAAAAGTTCAGCTCCATGATCTGGAACAATATTGTTCCAGACCATGCAACTCAACATAGCTGTCTTGAAGAGGAAATTTGGTGAGTACCTCAAGTTAGTTCCTGATCAGCCAGACTGTGGTGCATGTGTTGGACTGCGTGCGACCAACACAAGTCTGGTTGATAAAGCCTGGAGACGGTCTGGGACTACGGGGGTGTTACCCCCCGCCCCGAATCTTTAAACTTAAGGTAACATGATGGGCGGGAGTACCCGGGGTGGGTGGCATGATTCTCTAGGGGGTAGAGGGCAGACTCCCCCAGGGGTGGATGGCATTATCCCCCAGGGGATAGCTCGCTGGTGCTCCCAGGGGTGGATTGCTGGCGCCCCCAGGGGGTGACTGGCTGTGCCCCAGGGCTGGCGCCCCATGAGGGGTGGTCCCGGCACCCTCACGGGGTGGCTGGCTGACACCCAGGGGTGATTTGCTGGCACCCATGGGGTGGCTGCTGAGCCCCAGGGGTGGCTGGCTGGGCCCCATGGGGGTGGCTGGCTGGCGCCCCAGGGAGAGATTGGTTGCGCCATCCCAGACATCACTAGCTCGCTTGTCACCCCAGGTCTACCCTTTACCTGCCATTTCAACTCTCCATTCTTATCTGCCTGGCTTCAGCTGCAGCCCCCACCGGTCAGTATTTAATTACTACAGTCGAGTTAAAATGGCATTGTATGGGATACACATGTAGATGGAACACACCTGGATGTAAACACCTGTAGATGGTAAATGGGGGTTACACTCAGGGGTGGTCTTACATAGACCGATCGTCACTTAGTGTGCTGCTGATCAGCATCCCATCAGTGTGAGTCACGAGTCTGGCTACGATCTGATTCCCATTGGTGGGTCTGGCTGCCTGTGATAACCCAGTGGTGTGGATGGGGGGTGGCTGGCTGGTGCCCCCAGGGGGGTGGCTGGCTGGTGCCCCCAGGGGGGTGGCTGGCTGGTGCCCCCAGGGGGGTGGCTGGCTGGTGCCCCCAGGGGGGTGGCTGGCTGGTGCCCCCAGGGGGGTGGCTGGCTGGTGCCCCCAGGGGGGTGGCTGGCTGGTGCCCCCAGGGAGTGACTGGCTGGCGCCCCCATGAGGGGGTGGCTCCCTGGCACCCCCACGGGGGTGGCTGGCTGGCGCCCCCAGGGGGTGATTTGCTGGCACCCCATGGGAGTGGCTGGCTGGTGCCCCCAGGGGGGTGGCTGGCTGGTGCCCCCAGGGGGGTGGCTGGCTGGCGCCCCCAGGGGGGTGGCTGGCTGGCGCCCCCAGGAAAAGCTGGTAAGAGAGAGTTACGGTGTCGACGCCATCCACTATGACAACATCATTTCCACTTAGTCTCCTCTTTTGTCACTCCCCCCATTCTCTACCCCCTCCCATTTTCAACCTCCTCCCATTTTCAACCTCCTCCCATTCTTATCTGCTACACCACGATCATTACAGCTGCATGTCACCTCTACACTACCTGTCAAGAATATAATTAATTACTAAAGTCGAGTTTAAAATGAGCAGTCATTGTATAGAATGGAATACACACCTGTAGATGGAAATACACACCTGTAGATGTAAATACACACCTGTAGATGTAAATACGAGGAGAGTTACATCTACAGGGTGAGTCAAGAGTCTCATACATAGACCAGATCGTCACTTAATTATTCAATCGCTTGTAAATCACAATCGTGTCATTACGAGTTTTCGTGAGTCACGAAATATGTTCTCTGTGCGCAACATTATACCGAATGTACAATGAATTTCTTCATTCTATTCTTGGTATGAAGGCATCTTGGCACGTCGCCTGTGGAAAGAATAACCCCCTATGTATGAGATGTATGAGTATACGTATATAGCTCTGTATATGTTGTTAGGTAAGACACATATGCAACAGTTAGGTATCTTTATTATGAAACGTTTCGCCTACACAGTAGGCTTCTTCAGTCGAGTACAGAAAAGTTGATAGAAGCAGAAGATACTTGAAGACGATGTAATCAGTCCATCACCCTTAAAGTTTTGAGGTGGTCAGTCCCTCAGTCTGGAGGAGAGCATTGTTCCATAGTATGAAACAATATACACATTAGTGTGTAGGTATGAAAGATATCTGAAGTACACTGTACACTGAAGGACAAACCTTGTTGCAGTTTTGAACTTTGGTATCTGCGTGCCTCTGGCAAGACAGTGAGCGAGTGATAATGAATGTATTTCTTCTCTTTCGGGTCTCCTACCTCGGTAGGAAAAGAAAAAAGAAATCTGAGAGATGGACAGGAATAAGATTAAGGAGAAAAGATACACACACACGTGCAGCTCAGGTCAGCTTACTGATAATGATGAAGAAAGGTTTGTAATTCTTAACACTTATTTTTCTCAGTGTTTATACATGTTACAAGTGATAACCCTTGTAATGAATGGTTAGGCAAGACGGTGTGAACAACTGGAACAACTTTTATGGCAAACATGATATGTATGCAAGGGATGGGGTACATCTCTCTGGGTCAGGGGTGGTAGCACTTGCAGACTCGATTGAGAAGGCCATTGGTGAAATGCCTATGATTTTAAACTGACGGAAGATAGAGGTATGGGTGTGTGTGGGAAACAAGCAGGTTGCAACACTAGGGTTGGAAACAGTAAATGTATAAAAGGCATTCAGCATGAAGTTATAAATAAAGACAATAGAACAGGTCAGCAAACAAAGGGGGACAGCAGAGGGCAGCAAGGGACTAGCTCCCTTAAGGTTTACTATACTAATAGCAGGAGTGTTAGAAATAAGATAGATGAGCTAAGATTAATTGCAAGTGCAGGAAACATAGATATTATTGCTATAACAGAGACCTGGCTCAATCTGAAAGATAGAGAGATGCCCTCTGAATGTCACATACAAGGCTATAAATTATTCCACACTGACAGGGTCAACAGGAAAGGTGGTGGAGTAGCGATGTATGTCAGAGACAATTTAAATTGTTGTGTTAGATAAGATATTAAATTAGAAGCGTCAGCCACTGAATCTGTTTGGTTACAGCTTCTCGAGGGCCGAGAAAAACTAATTTTGGGTGTGATTTACAGGGCCCCAAATCTTGATAGGGAGTGCAGTAAACTTCTATGGGACGAAATTCGTAAGGCATCTACATACGAAAATGTTGTGCTAATGGGAGATTTCAACTATAGACAGATTGACTGGAGCAATTTGACAGGAAATTTAGAGTCAGGTGACTTTCTTGATACGATCCAGGATTGTTTTTTAAAACAGTTTGTGACAGAGCCAACTAGGGGAAATAACCTCCTTGACTTGGTTCTTGCCAGTAGGGAAACACTAATTAATAATCTTGAGGTTAATGATGAGCTTGGGGAGAGTGATCACAAATCACTCAGTTTTAATATATCATGGAATTCCCCTAATAATGGCAATCAAGTCTCCGTCCCTGACTTTCGCTTGGCTGATTTCATAGGACTGAAAAATTACTTAGGTGGGCTGAACTGGAATGACCTGACTAAGGGTCAGGTAGGTGGTGATGGTTGCCGATATGATGCTTTCCAGGGCATAGTTCTAGCTGCTCAGTCAAATTATGTTCCAAATAGGGAAATCAGATCAAACAAAAATGATCCTAAATGGATGAACAATAGATTAAAATATCTGATTGGTCAAAAGAGAGGCATATATAGGCAAATCAAAAGAGGAGAGGGGCAATTAAGAAATCGATATATTCAGTTAAAGAGAGAAATAAAAAAGGGAATTAGAAAAGCAAAAAGAGATTATGAGGTTAAAGTTGCAAAAGAAGCGAAGACTAACCCAAAAGGATTCTTTCAGGTATACAGAAGTAAGATCAGGGACAAGATAGGCCCACTCAAAAGTTCCTCGGGTCAGCTCACTGACAGTGATAAGGAAATGTGTAGAATTTTTAACACATACTTCCTCTCAGTTTTTACACAGGAGGATACCAGCGATATTCCAGTAATGATAAATTATGTAGAACAGGACGATAATAAACTGTGCACTATTAGGGTCACAAGTGACATGGTCCTTAGGCAAATAGATAAATTAAAACCTAACAAATCCCCAGGCCCTGATGAACTGTATGCAAGGGTTCTAAAGGAATGTAAAGAGGAGCTTAGCATACCTTTGGCTAATCTTTTCAACATATCACTACAAACTGGCATGGTGCCAGATAAGTGGAAAATGGCAAATGTGATACCTATTTTCAAAACAGGTGACAGGTCCTTAGCTTCGAACTATAGACCAATAAGCCTAACCTCCATAGTGGGAAAATTTATGGAATCAATAATTGCCGAGGCAGTTCGTAGCCATCTTGAAAAGCATAAATTAATCAACGAATCTCAGCATGGTTTTACAAAGGGGCGTTCCTGCCTTACGAATTTATTAACTTTTTTCACTAAGGTATTTGAGGAGGTAGATCATGGTAATGAATATGATATTGTGTATATGGACTTCAGTAAGGCTTTTGACAGGGTCCCACATCAGAGACTATTGAGGAAAATTAAAGCACATGGAATAGGAGGAGAAATTTTTTCCTGGATAGAGGCATGGTTGACAAATAGGCAGCAGAGAGTTTGCATAAATGGGGAGAAATCAGAGTGGGGAAGCGTCACGAGCGGTGTTCCACAGGGGTCAGTGTTGGGCCCCCTGCTGTTCACAATCTACATAAACGACATAGATGAGGGCATAAAGAGCGACATCGGCAAGTTTGCCGATGACACCAAAATAGGCCGTCGAATTCATTCTGACGAGGACATTCGAGCACTCCAGGAAGATTTGAATAGACTGATGCAGTGGTCGGAGAAGTGGCAGATGCAGTTTAATATAGACAAATGCAAAGTTCTAAATGTTGGACAGGACAATAACCATGCCACATATAAACTAAATAATGTAGATCTTAATATTACGGATTGCGAAAAAGATTTAGGAGTTCTGGTTAGCAGTAATCTGAAACCAAGACAACAGTGCATAAGTGTTCGCAATAAAGCTAATAGAATCCTTGGCTTCATATCAAGAAGCATAAATAATAGGAGTCCTCAGGTTGTTCTTCAACTCTATACATCCTTGGTTAGGCCTCATTTAGATTATGCTGCACAGTTTTGGTCACCGTATTACAGAATGGATATAAATTCTCTGGAAAATGTACAAAGGAGGATGACAAAGATGATCCCATGTATCAGAAACCTTCCCTATGAGGATAGACTAAGGGCCCTGAAACTGCACTCTCTAGAAAGACGTAGAATTAGGGGGGATATGATTGAGGTGTATAAATGGAAGACAGGAATAAATAAAGGGGATGTAAATAGTGTGCTGAAAATATCTAGCCTAGACAGGACTCGCAGCAATGGTTTTAAGTTGGAAAAATTCAGATTCAGGAAGGATATAGGAAAGTACTGGTTTGGTAATAGAGTTGTGGATGAGTGGAACAAACTCCCAAATACCGTTATAGAGGCCAGAACGTTGTGTAGCTTTAAAAATAGGTTGGATAAATACATGAGTAGATGTGGGTGGGTGTGAGTTAGACCTGATAGCTTGTGCTAACAGGTCGGTTGCCGTGTTCCTCCCTTAAGTCAATGTGACCTGACCTGACTAGGTTGGGTGCATTGGCTTAAGCCGGTAGGAGACTTGGACCTGCCTCGCATGGGCCAGTAGGCCTTCTGCAGTGTTCCTTCGTTCTTATGTTCTTAAATGATGCAAGGTAACGTAGTCACTAGTGACATGGTCCTCATATCAGCAGACTAAAACCAACCAGCCTTTAGTAATCTTGGGAATAGGTTCACTTATGACGACTTTCGGTCGGAAACGTTGTCTTGAGTTTCATTCACCTATGTTTGGGTTATTTTGATATTGTTCCAGTCACGGTATTGTACCTTTCTATTCTTTCTTTAACAACCATTTCGATTAGATGTGATGAATGGTTTTGAAAAACCGACAAGTTGAAGAATTGAGACACTTATGCAACACATGGGAATCTTTATTGAAGAAACGTTTCGCCACACAGTGGCTTCATCAGTCCAATACAAAGTTGAAAACGGTAAGGAGAGGAGAAGTTTGAGGTAATCAGTCCCTCAACCTGGAATCGATGTGTTCAGTCCATCACTCTTGTAGGAAATGCAGCATAGGGCCAGAGAGGTGGCTTATATACTGGAGAACGGTGAGGTGAAGCAGGAGGAGGCGGGATCACAGTGGGACCTGCCACTAGTTTAAGTAGGTCGTCGTCCATTTCGATTAGGTTTGGGTTAGAGAAGGACTTGCCTAGTATGGGCCAGTAGGCCTTCTGCAGTGTTCCTCCATTCTTATGTTGTTATTAATTTTAATTTTTAAAGGGGGTGGGGCGGGTAAGCCAGTGGAAAGCCTCGGTCAGATGACCAAAAGCTCCAGTGGCGGGTCAGGAAACACTTGTCCTGTTTCCTGACCGATCTTACCTAACCTAACCTTATGTTCATAAGTCACTCGGCCTTTACGAAATGTTTTCAAGGGTTTTAAAGGCATACAAGGTGGAACATGATTAAACTATTAGCTGTTATCTGCAGTAAATGTATGATGGGAATTATTCCGGGTATGTGGAAATTAGTGAAGGTGATGCCTATTTTGATAGCGGGAGATGGGTTCCTTGTTGCTAGGTACTGCGGGAGATGGGTTCCTTGTTGCTAGGTACTGCGGGAGATGGGTTCCTTGTTGCTAGGTACTGAGCAGTCAGTTTGACCTCCACTGTGGGACAGTGGGAGAAGGGGTCCCTAGCTGCCAAGTGAGCGGTGAGCTTGACCTCCACTGTGGGACAGTGGGAGAAGGGGTCCCTAGCTGCCAAGTGAGCGGTGAGCTTGACCTCCACTGTGGGACAGTGGGAGAAGGGGTCCCTAGCTGCCAAGTGAGTGGTCAGCTTGACTTCCACTGCGGGACAGTGGGAGAAGGGGTCCCTAGCTGCCAAGTGAGTACTGCGGGAGCTGGGTTCCTTGTAGCTAGGTACTGCAGGAGATGGGTTCCTTGTTGCTAGGTACTGCGGGAGATGGGTTCCTTGTTGCTAGGTACTGCGGGAGATGGGTTCCTTGTTGCTAGGTACTGCGGGAGATGGGTTCCTTGTTGCTAGGTACTGCGGGAGATGGGTTCCTTGTTGCTAGGTACTGCGGGAGATGGGTTCCTTGTTGCTAGGTACTGAGCAGTCAGTTTGACCTCCACTGTGGGACAGTGGGAGAAGGGGTCCCTAGCT
This sequence comes from Cherax quadricarinatus, assembly GCF_038502225.1. Lineage (NCBI taxonomy): Eukaryota > Metazoa > Arthropoda > Malacostraca > Decapoda > Parastacidae > Cherax > Cherax quadricarinatus. The sequence continues at coordinate 5,518,610 of NC_091384.1, read as the reverse complement.
GCCAAGTGAGCGGTGAGCTTGACCTCCACTGTGGGACAGTGGGAGAAGGGGTCCCTAGCTGCCAAGTGAGCGGTGAGCTTGACCTCCACTGTGGGACAGTGGGAGAAGGGGTCCCTAGCTGCCAAGTGAGCGGTGAGCTTGACCTCCACTGTGGGACAGTGGGAGAAGGGGTCCCTAGCTGCCAAGTGAGCGGTGAGCTTGACCTCCACTGTGGGACAGTGGGAGAAGGGGTCCCTAGCTGCCAAGTGAGCGGTGAGCTTGACCTCCACTGTGGGACAGTGGGAGAAGGGGTCCCTAGCTGCCAAGTGAGCGGTGAGCTTGACCTCCACTGTGGGACAGTGGGAGAAGGGGTCCCTAGCTGCCAAGTGAGTGGTCAGCTTGACCTCCACTGTGGGACAGTGGGAGAAGGGGTCCCTAGCTGCCAAGTGAGCGGTGAGCTTGACCTCCACTGTGGGACAGTGGGAGAAGGGGTCCCTAGCTGCCAAGTGAGCGGTGAGCTTGACCTCCACTGTGGGACAGTGGGAGAAGGGGTCCCTAGCTGCCAAGTGAGTGGTCAGCTTGACCTCCACTGTGGGACAGTGGGAGTAGGGGTCCCTAGCTGCCAAGTGAGCGGTGAGCTTGACCTCCACTGTGGGACAGTGGGAGAAGGGGTCCCTAGCTGCCAAGTGAGTGGTCAGCTTGACCTCCACTGTGGGACAGTGGGAGAAGGGGTCCCTAGCTGCCAAGTGAGCGGTGAGCTTGACCTCCACTGTGGGACAGTGGGAGAAGGGGTCCCTAGCTGCCAAGTGAGTGGTCAGCTTGACCTCCACTGTGGGACAGTGGGAGAAGGGGTCCCTAGCTGCCAAGTGAGTGGTCAGCTTGACCTCCACTGTGGGACAGTGGGAGTAGGGGTCCCTAGCTTCCAAGTGAGCGGTGAGCTTGACCTCCACTGTGGGACAGTGGGAGAAGGGGTCCCTAGCTGCCAAGTGAGTGGTCAGCTTGACCTCCACTGTGGGACAGTGGGAGAAGGGGTCCCTAGCTGCCAAGTGAGCGGTGAGCTTGACCTCCACTGTGGGATGGGAGAAGGGGTCCCTAGCTGCCAAGTGAGCGGTGAGCTTGACCTCCACTGTGGGACAGTGGGAGAAGGGGTCCCTAGCTGCCAAGTGAGTGGTCAGCTTGACCTCCACTGTGGGACAGTGGGAGAAGGGGTCCCTAGCTGCCAAGTGAGCGGTGAGCTTGACCTCCACTGTGGGACAGAGGGAGAAGGGGTCCCTAGCTGCCAAGTGAGCGGTGAGCTTGACCTCCACTGTGGGAGAATTAATGAACTCCGTAATTACAGGTGCAGTTGAAAACTGATGAGTGAATCTCTGCAGGGTTTTATTCAAGGACTTTCTTGCCTGACGATTTTAATATTTTTGTCACTAAGGTATTTGATGTGTTTGAATTGAACTGAGGCCTTTACTTTTGATATACCTTTGAAGAGTTTCGAGAGTTAATCTGCTTTCTGCGCCCGGTCATGGCCAGGCTTGTCTGGTGCTTGCCTGGTCAACCAGGCTGTTGCTGCTGGAGGCCCGCTGCCCCACACATCCATCACAGCCTGGTTGATCTGACACCTGGTGAAGATACTTGTCCAGTTTTGTCTTGAAGGCTTCTACACATGTTCCAGCAGTGTTTCCGATATTTTCTGGTAAGATGTTGAATAGTCTGGGACCCCGGATGTTGATACAGTGTTCCCTTATTGTGCCCACCGCACCCCTGCTCCTCACTGGGTTTACGTTCAATGAAGTTACACGCAGGAAAGTGGTGAAAAAAGTATCTCCACAGAGTATTAGAGGAAGTCTCTTTTGGATCGAGACATGACTGATCGATAAGTAGTGAATAATACTACTACTAATATTATTACTAGTCTCCAGGTTATACTTTAACTTCATATATCTTAGAAAACCGACAAGTTGAAGAATTGAGACACTTATGCAACACATGGGAATCTTTATTGACTGATTACCTCAAACTTCTCCTCTCTTTACCCATTTCTAGTTTGTATTGGACTGATGAAGCCACTGTGTGGCGAAACGTTTCTTCAATAAAGATTCCCATATGTTGAACATTAAAATGGTATAAAATACCGACAGGTTGTTAGGTAAGACACATATGCAACAGTTAGGTATCTTTATTATGAAACGTTTCGCCTCCAGGTAACCTCCAGGTACACAGTAGGCTTCTTCAGTCAAGTACAGAAAAGTTGATAGAAGCAGAAGATACTTGAAGACGATGTAATCAGTCCATCACCCTTAAAGTTTTGAGGTGGTCAGTCCCTCAGTCTGGAGAAGAGCATTGTTTCATACTATGGAACAATGCTCTTCTCCAGACTGAGGGACTGACCACCTCAAAACTTTAAGGGTGATGGACTGATTACATCGTCTTCAAGTATCTTCTGCTTCTATCAACTTTTCTGTACTTGACTGAAGAAGCCTACTGTGTAGGCGAAACGTTTCATAATAAAGATACCTAACTGTTGCATATGTGTCTTACCTTCCCATATGTTGCATAAGTGTCTCAATTCTTCAACTTCATATATCGTTGGTCGGGAGACACTTAGATTACGACACTCAGCTCTGGTCTCCATTGCTTAATAAATATGCTGGAAAATATACACAGGATGACAAGATTAATCTTATAAAGGTCATGCATTTACACTCTTTACAAAGGTATGAAATCAGTGGCGATATGATTTAAATGTGTAAACCAGAACAACAAAATAGAGGAACAAATAAAGTGCTGAAAATATCTGACCAGGATGGAACTCATTGTCAAAAATTCAACTTGGATAAATTTGGGTAGGCATGAGTGTAGCAATAGAGTTGTGAATGAGTGGAACAAGCTACCAAGTAGCATCATTGAAGTGTGTACTTTGACTAGCTTGAAAACCAGATTGGACAGATGCATGGATGGAGTTGGACCAGCCTAGGCTGGGCCAGTAGGCCTAGTGGGAGATGCACTCGATGTAATATATAACCTTGAAAGGATGTGCTCTGATGTTGCAAAAGATACAGAAACTGGAGTAGTCCTGCCTTTCATATGAGAAATACTACTACTACTGTCAGTAGTATGTATACCGACTAGCCGTTAACGCTAGTCGGTATATACTGGTGTACATCTACAGCTACTACTGTCTACAACTATTACTACTAACTACTGCTTAATACTACCTGTTACTACTACTACTGACTAATTACTGCAAACAGTTACTGCTAATTACTGCTACTACTAATTACTGCTAACTGCTACTACTACTACTACTAATTACTGCTAACTGCTAGTACTACTACTAATTACTGCTAACTACTAGTACTACTACTAATTACTGCTAACTACTAGTACTACTACTAATTACTGCTAACTACTAGTACTACTACTAATTACTGCTAACTACTAGTACTACTACTACTAATTACTGCTAACTACTAGTACTACTACTAATTACTGCTAACTACTAGTACTACTACTAATTACTGCTAACTACTAGTACTACTACTAATTACTGCTAACTACTAGTACTACTACTACTAATTACTGCTAACTACTAGTACTACTAATTACTGCTAACTACTAGCACTACTAATTACTGCTAACTACTAGTACTACTACTAATTACTACTAACTACTAGTACTACTAATTACTGCTAACTAGTACTACTACTAATTACTGCTAACTACTAGTACTACTACTACTAATTACTGCAAACTACTAGTACTACTACTAATTACTGCTAACTACTAGTACTACTACTAATTACTGCTAACTAGTACTACTACTAATTACTGCTAACTACTACTACTAATTACTGCTAACTACTAGTACTACTACTACTAATTACTGCTAACTACTAGTACTACTACTAATTACTGCTAACTACTAGTACTACTACTAATTACTGCTAACTACTAGTACTACTACTAATTACTGCTAACTACTAGTACTACTACTAATTACTGCTAACTGCTACTACTACTACTACTACTACTACTACTACTTACTGCTAACTACTAGTACTACTACTAATTACTGCTAACTACTAGTACTACTAATTACTGCTAACTACTAGTACTACTAATTACTGCTATTACTAACTTCTGCTACTAATGACTGATACTACTACTGATAATAATTATAATTATTATTACTGTAGATGGTTGCTTCACATATTTCTTATGGGTTTTCCCACTTTTTGTCAGTCGTTCATTGTTGAACGTTAATAAGTGTGAGCATTGTTTTAGTGTTGGTGTTGTGAGTTGATCAGAGCATCAGCTGGGAGGGTCGGCCCTAGAGAGTAATGAGCTGGCTAATTGAATATAACCAGCTTTAATTGTATGCCATTTCGGGTCATGTGTACCTTGGTTATGCATGTATTGTGTATGTGTGTGTAGGTATGTGTGTGGACGGGTGTTTGTGTGTGTGTGTGTGTGAGAGAGAGAGAGAGAGAGAGAGAGAGGAACGTGAATGTGTGTGTGTGTGTGTGTGTGTGTGTGAGAGAGAGAGAGAGAGAGAGGAACGTGAATGTGTGTGTGTGTGTGTGTGTGTGTGAGAGAGAGAGAGAGAGAGAGAGAGAGAGAGAGAGAGAGAGAGAGAGAGAGAGAGAGAGAGAGAGAGAGAGAGAGAGAGGAACGTGAATGTGTGTGTGTGTGTGTGTGTGTGTGTTACCAGTTGTCAAAGGCACTTGTCGATAGACACTTGTCCTGTGTGAGGATTTTGTGTGTGTCTGTGTGTATGAGGACTGTGTATGTGAGGGGTGTTAATGTAGCTATGTTTGAGTGTGTGTGAGGGACGTAAATGTGTGTGCGTATGTGTGTGTGTGTGTGCGCGCTTATGTGTGCATGCGTGTAGGTGTGCGTGTACGTGTATGTTTGGGTATATATTGTGAATATTTGCACTGGTGCGCTGCGGCGAGCTATGTGATGCCTGATGCAGTTGGTGTGTAATGTGTGTATAAGCGATGATGCCTTGTTTGACCTCGTGTGATCATGTATAATATATAATGTATAAGAGTGCTGTTGCCACCAGGCTGCTTCTACTGCACCATTATCACCACCAGTCATACTCGTGCAAATTGCAGCATTTCCTGCTTATGTTTAGCCATCGCGCTGCCAGACGTACCCTAGCCGATTTTTTTTTATTTTTTCGGTAAAAGTGAGTTTTTATAGGTTTGAATAAACCAACTATGTCTAAAATAGCCTAATGTAACCTAGATGGACAGTAGTAAAAACTGGCCAGTGGAAATAAAGACGCTCGTGGTAGCAGGGATTATTTTAGTAAAGTGTTCTGTGTTACCAGTGTCTTTATTTAAAGGAGAATCTTCACGACGTTAAACCCACAGTGGAACTTTATCATGTATAAAGCCATAAACACAATTACCACCTAGTAAACCATACAGATTTTCGTCTTGTATTTCAACGTTTAAGAGCGATTTGTGGCATTTTTCTGATACCGAAATTTTAGACACATTATACATACAAATAATTGATGTATTGTGAAAAAAAAAACATAATCATAAGTTTAAATCAAAACAACTTTGAACATCAGGTCGAGTTGTAAAATTTTTGTATTGTCCTGTAATATTTGTGTCATGGGTTTTGCTGATGCATATGTGGCTGCTTCAAGACATCTTCATCTTGTAATGTCTTTTATATATATATATATATATATATATATATATATATATATATATATATATATATATATATATATATATATATATATATATATATATATATATATATATAAATCATTTGTTCTCTTCTTCGTTCACTGAGGTAGATGTGCGGTTTATACTAGACCACGTAGGCATTGTTAGTGAGGTCTAGCTCCCGACTCCTGGCATAAGCTAAGTTTTGTCACCACTGACCTCTCCACAACTATAGAAATTTATACGTGTTACTTGACAAGGTTTTGTTATTTTTTCTTATACTTGAGAAAGCCAAACTGTGAGTAAATGGCATAAAAGTTTCTCCAGCTTAAATTACCTTTGAAATAGTCTAATCTTAGCCAAACTATCCTATCCTATCTTGTCAGTATTGTATACCGTTCTTGTACATCTGTCCTATCCTATCTTGTCAGTATTGTATACCGTTCTTGTACAACTGTCCTATCCTATCTTGTCAGTATTGTATACCATTCTTGTACAACTATCCTATCCTATCTTGTCAGTATTGTATACCGTTCTTGTACATCTGTCCTATCCTATCTTGTCAGTATTGTATACCGTTCTTGTACAACTATCCTATCCTATCTTGTCAGTATTGTATACCATTCTTGTACAACTATGCTATCCTATCTTGTCAGTATTGTATACCATTCTTGTACAACTATCCTATCCTATCTTGTCAGTATTGTATACCATTCTTGTACAACTATCCTATCCTATCTTGTCAGTATTGTATACCATTCTTGTACAACTATCCTATCCTATCTTGTCAGTATTGTATACCATTCTTGTACAACTATCCTATCCTATCTTGTCAGTATTGTATTCCATTCTTGTACAACTATCCTATCTTGTCAGTATTGTATTCCATTCTTGTACAACTATCCTATCTTATCTTGTCAGTATTGTATACCATTCTTGTACAACTATCCTATCCTATCTTGTCAGTATTGTATTCCATTCTTGTACAACTATCCTATCCTATCTTGTCAGTATTGTATTCCATTCTTGTACAACTATCCTATCCTATCTTGTCAGTATTGTATTCCATTCTTGTACAACTATCCTATCTTATCTTGTCAGTATTGTATACCATTCTTGTACAACTATCCTATCTTATCTTGTCAGTATTGTATACCATTCTTGTACAACTGTCCTATCCTATCTTGTCAGTATTGTATTCCATTCTTGTACAACTGTCCTATCCTATCTTGTCAGTATTGTATACCATTCTTGTGCAACTATCCTATCCTATCTTGTCAGTATTGTATACCATTTTTATACAACTATCCTATCCTTACCTAACTTACAATGTTTCTGGATTGCTATTACCTTGCCAGCCTCATTCTGGGCAGAATTCCACACATCACGGCTGAACAACCTCCTCCTCTTAATATCAATAGCCTTTCTTAACATTGTAAGCAACTCTGATTTCTAACCTTGTTGACGTCGTTGCCTCCAGCACTCAGGCACACAATGGATTCATTTCCACTTCCAGCCAGGATATTACTCATCCTGTTCTCAAAATCCCCGATCTCAACACCAGGAAGACAGACTCGCATCCTATTCTTTCTGTTACTGTCAGAAAATGCACGAACCATGTAGCTCACCTGAGTCTCCAACAAGAAGAATGAACCAACTTTTATCATTCCCTCTGCCACTCCTTACCATCGTTTTGGTTTGTTAATATATTGTGTGTATTTCATTGGTAATTAGACATACGTGCAGCACTTACGTACCTTTATTGTGGAAACGTTTCGCCACACACTGGTGTCATCAGTAAAATACGGAGAAGGGTAAAGATCAGAAGGGGATTGAGGTAATCAGTCCCTCAGTCTGGAGTAGATGTAATCAATCTTCAAAGCGATACAGTATATGCGCGAAGTGGATAAACCTTGGTGACACCACCTTGGATAAACCCACAGGTGGTGTCCCCTTGGATAAACCCACAGGTGGTGTCACCTTGGATAAACCCACAGGTGGTGTCACCTTGGATAAACCCACAGGTGGTGTCCCCTTGGATAAACCCACAGGTGGTGTCACCTTGGATAAACCCACAGGTGGTGTCACCTTGGATAAACCCACAGGTGGTGTCCCCTTGGATAAACCCACAGGTGGTGTCACCTTGGATAAACCCACAGGTGGTGTCCCCTTGGATAAACCCACAGGTGGTGTCACCTTGGATAAACCCACAGGTGGTGTCCCCTTGGATAAACCCACAGGTGGTGTCCCCTTGGATAAACCCACAGGTGGTGTCACCTTGGATAAACCCACAGGTGGTGTCCCCTTGGATAAACCCACAGGTGGTGTCACCTTGGATAAACCCACAGGTGATGTCCCCTTGGATAAACCCACAGGTGGTGTCACCTTGGATAAACCCACAGGTGGTGTCCCCTTGGATAAACCCACAGGTGGTGTCACCTTGGATAAACCCACAGGTGGTGTCACCTTGGATAAACCCACAGGTGGTGTCACCTTGGATAAACCCACAGGTGGTGTCCCCTTGGATAAACCCACAGGTGGTGTCCCCTTGGATAAACCCACAGGTGGTGTCCCCTTGGATAAACCCACAGGTGGTGTCACCTTGGATAAACCCACAGGTGGTGTCCCCTTGGATAAACCCACAGGTGGTGTCACCTTGGATAAACCCACAGGTGGTGTCACCTTGGATAAACCCACAGGTGGTGTCACCTTGGATAAACCCACAGGTGGTGTCACCTTGGATAAACCCACAGGTGGTGTCACCTTGGATAAACCCACAGGTGGTGTCACCTTGGATAAACCCACAGGTGGTGTCACCTTGGATAAACCCACAGGTGGTGTCACCTTGGATAAACCCACAGGTGGTGTCACCTTGGATAAACCCACAGGTGGTGTCACCTTGGATAAACCCACAGGTAGTGTCACCTTGGATAAACCCACAGGTGGTGTCACCTTGGATAAACCCACAGGTGGAAACACGTCATGCCTGTAGGTTAGACAATCGTAGAAATTCCGTGTGTCAGTATCCCAAGATATGTTTGACAGAAATGTAGATAGATGGTTCAGAGATAGTTTCTGTACCTTCACTTGGGGGTCAACGCCCCCGCGGCCAGATCTGTGACCAGGCCTCGTGGTGGATCAGGGCCTGATCAACCAGGCTGTTACTGCTGGCTCCACACTTGCCGACGTACGAACCCCAGCCCGGCTGGTCAGGTACTGATTTTAGGTGCCTGCCCAGCGCCTTCTTGAAGACAACCAGGGGTCTATTGGTAATCCCCCTTATGTATGCTAGGAGTACTATTACTAGTGTGTAGTACCGGGGTATATATATTAGAAGAGGTATTCCTTTGGGGAGGGAGGGGGGAACTTTCCAATCCAGTACATGGATGAGGATAATCATAGTACATTTAGTAGTCCAGAGAAAGTAGAAAGACGCTAGTGGCGAAACGTTTCCATAAATAGATGTTTCGCCATCCAGTGGCTTCATCAATATAAATTCAAGGATATAATGGGAAGACTGTAGAACTTCAAAAGACGAGGTAATCAGTCCCTTTACTATTCAAGACCAACTCCGTAGACCCGTTAAGTTAGAGTTGAGGCGGAACAGACTAAACAGCTCCTCTTCCTGGATCTGGATCTCATACTCTTCAGGGATCTGCTCCTCAGGGATATACTCTTCAGGGATCTGCTCCTCAGGGATCTACTCTTCAGGGATCTCTTCAGGGATATACTCTTCAGGGATCTACTCTTCAGGGATCTACTCTTCAGGGATCTACTCTTCAGGGATCTCCTCAGGGATCTACTCTTCAGGGATCTACTCTTCAGGGATCTACTCTTCAGGGATCTGCTCTTCAGGGATCTCCTCAGGGATCTACTCTTCAGGGATCTCCTCAGGGATCTACTCTTCAGGGATCTACTCTTCAGGGATCTACTCTTCAGGGATCTCAGGGATCTACTCTTCAGGGATCTCCTCAGGGATCTACTCTTCAGGGATCTACTCTTCAGGGATCTCCTCAGGGATCTACTCTTCAGGGATCTCCTCAGGGATCTACTCTTCAGGGATCTACTCTTCAGGGATCTACTCTTCAGGGATCTCCTCAGGGATCTACTCTTCAGGGATCTACTCTTCAGGGATCTCCTCAGGGATCTACTCTTCAGGGATCTACTCTTCAGGGATCTACTCTTCAGGGATCTACTCAGTGATCTACTCTTCAGGGATCTCCTCAGGGATTTACTCTTCAGGGATCTAGTCTTCAGGGATCTACTCTTCAGGGATCTCCTCAGGGATCTACTCTTCAGGGATCTACTCTTCAGGGATCTACTCTTCAGGGATCTACTCTTCAGGGATCTACTCTTCAGGGATCTCCTCAGGGATCTACTCTTCAGGGATCTACTCTTCAGGGATCTACTCTTCAGGGATCTACTCTTCAGGGATCTCTTCAGGGATCTACTCTTCAGGGATCTCCTCAGGGATCTACTCTTCAGGGATCTAGTCTTCAGGGATCTACTCTTCAGGGATCTCCTCAGGGATCTACTCTTCAGGGATCTACTCTTCAGGGATCTACTCTTCAGGGATCTCCTCAGGGATGTACTCTTCAGGGATCTCTTCAGGGATCTACTCTTCAGGGATCTACTCTTCAGGGATCTCCTCAGGGATGTACTCTTCAGGGATCTCCTCAGGGATGTACTCTTCAGGGATCTCCTCAGGGATCTACTCTTCAGGGATCTACTCTTCAGGGATCTCCTCAGGGATCTACTCTTCAGGGATCTCCTCAGGGATCTACTCTTCAGGGATCTCCTCAGGGATCTACTCTTCAGGGATCTAGTCTTCAGGGATCTACTCTTCAGGGATCTAGTCTTCAGGGATCTACTCTTCAGGGATCTACTCTTCAGGGATCTACTCTTCAGGGATGGAGATAAGCGATCCTTCAAACTTTCTAGGAAGCCTATTAATAACGACAATTTGTTAGGTTACTTTTCCACCATGACAGGGAAGTCTAGAGGAGTGATCGTCGGTTTCTGCTTCAGAGCATATAGGATTTTCAGCCTTGCTGTCATCAGTGCTTTATTTCTCACTTTACCAGTAATAATCCAAAGTAGCTGTATGAATTGTTGACGCTACTAGCCTTGCTCCATCACCTTTGATATACCTTTGAAGAGTTTCGAGAGTTTCACTACTCTCGGAGCCCGGCCACGGGCCAGGCTCGTCTGGTGCATGCCTGGTTAACTAGGCTGTTGCTGCTGGAGGCCCGCTAATCCACATATTCATCACAGCCTGGTTGATCTGGCACCTGGTGAAGGAACTTGTCCACTTTCCTCTTGAAGACTTCTACACTTGTTCCAGCAGTGTTTCTGATATCTTCTGGTAAGATGTTGAATAGTCTGAGACCCCAGATGTTGATACAATGTTCTCTTATTGTGTCCACGGATGTTGATACAATGTTCTCTTATTGTGCCCACGGATGTTGATACAGTGTTCTCTTATTGTGCCCACGGATGTTGATACAGTGTTCTCTTATTGTACCCACGGATGTTGATACAATGTTCTCTTATTGTGCCCACGGATGTTGATACAGTGTTCTCTTATTGTGCCCACGGATGTTGATACAGTGTTCTCTTATTGTGCCCACGGATGTTGATACAGTGTTCTCTTATTGTGCCCACGGATGTTGATACAGTGTTCTCTTATTGTGCCCACGGATGTTGATACAATGTTCTCTTATTGTGCCCACGGATGTTGATACAGTGTTCTCTTATTGTACCCACGGATGTTGATACAATGTTCTCTTATTGTGCCCACGGATGTTGATACAGTGTTCTCTTATTGTGCCCACGGATGTTGATACAGTGTTCTCTTATTGTGCCCACGGATGTTGATACAGTGTTCTCTTATTGTGCCCACGGATGTTGATACAATGTTCTCTTATTGTGCCCACGGATGTTGATACAGTGTTCTCTTATTGTGCCCACGGATGTTGATACAGTGTTCTCTTATTGTGCCCACGGATGTTGATACAGTGTTCTCTTATTGTGCCCACGGATGTTGATACAGTGTTCTCTTATTGTGTCCACGGATGTTGATACAGTGTTCTCTTATTGTGTCCACGGATGTTGATACAGTGTTCTCTTATTGTGCCCACGGATGTTGATACAGTGTTCTCTTATTGTGTCCACGGATGTTGATACAGTGTTCTCTTATTGTGTCCACGGATGTTGATACAGTGTTCTCCCCCCCTCCCTTTGGGATTTATTGTTCTGTATGGTAGTGAAGATGCTAATAACATCGCTTAAATACTTGCTAAGAGGAGCATTAACGTAACGTAACTTTTAAAGAGCCAGTCAAGAAGAAGAACATCAGGTTAGGTTAGGTAAGGTTTGTCAGAAAACAGGACAGGTGTTTCCTGATGCGGGTCTATGTCATATGATGACCCGCAGCTGGAGATTTTGATTGTCTGACCGAGGTCTTCCAGTAGAAAACCATCAGATGCTCTGTATCTGATGCTGAAGGATTTGGGAGAAACCTTTGGAAATCTAGAGCAACCAGAGAAAGCTCTACTGCGCACTTAAATAAGTTCAGAAAACTGACAAGTTGATAAATGAGACACTTGTACAACATTCGGGTATCTTTATTCTGGAAACGTTTCGCCAGCCAGTGGCGTCTTCAGTCTAGTGCAGAGAAAGGTGGAAGAGGAGGAGTTTGAGGTAATCAGTCCCTCAGCCTGGAGTCGATGTGACTGAACACATCGACTCCAGGCTCAGGGACTAATTACTTCCAACTCCTCTTCATCTTCCACCTTTCTCTGTACTGGACTAAAGAAGCCACTGGCTGGCGTAACGTTTCCAGAATAAAGATACCCGAATGTTGCTTGTCTCATTTACCACTACACGTGCAGTAAAGGGTGACCAGAGCATTGCCTGCGTCGACCACCGTAACGTGCAGTAAAGGGTGACCAGAGCATTGCCTGCGTCGACCACCGTAACGTGCAGTAAAGGGTGACAGAGCATTGCCTGCGTCGACCACCGTAACGTGCAGTAAAGGGTGACCAGAGCATTGCCTGCGTCGACCACCGTAACGTGCAGTAAAGGGTGACCAGAGCATTGCCTGCGTCGACCACCGTAACGTGCAGTAAAGGGTGACCAGAACATTGCCTGCGTCGACCTCCGTAATTCTGTCACTATATAAAGTTTAATGAGGCACGACTGATTATCAGTGAAGAGGAGCTACTCAAACAGCGATCTCTGGAATCCACAATGATTGCAACCACTAACGCTGTCTCCCAGAATACTCGCGGCTTCATTACTTTAAAAGTTTGGGCGAAATTAATTCTAACCCACCAAGATATTGAAGATTACACGAGAGGTGGCCCGACTTCTCTCCTCCAGACTGCACCTTCCTGTGGCCACTAAATGTATGTATATATACCTTGAATACTTTACTCTCTGTATTGATAAGACACATGCAAAAGTTAGGTATCTTTATTCCGAAACGTTTCGCATACACAGTAGGCTTCATCAGTCAGAATAAAGATACGTAACTATTGCACGTCTTATCAACCTGTCGGTATTTATACTATGTTTATATTCACTTTCATCTCTGTACTGGGCTGAGAAGAGGTCATCCTTTCCCTACAGAGCGAAGAATATACCTCTATACCTTCTGTGTTGGTATAACTACCGACAATATGTTAGGTAAAAAGAACACTTGGTATGAACATTTGTAATAGATACCTAGCAATACAGGAGTCGCCTTACCACATTGATTACTTGTTCTCATCCTCACTTTCCGCCTATATATACTGTCTTTTTAACTCTGTGTTAGAAGTGATCACGCTCCCAGGACTGAAACGTTTTCTAAAGTCCTAGTGGCTAACGCGTCGGTCTGGAGTTTTACGACTCTCTAACCGCGGGTTCAAGCCCCGCCTGCTACATGTGTAACATGCGGCATTTTATTGTGGCAACGCTTCGTTCACCAGGAGCTTTTTTCAAGCTGTTGCTGAGTCCTCCCTAATACCTCTATATCTTGTCTAATTTCACACTTGTCGGGATCCTGTACCATCCGTTGCTTCTTTTAATCTCGAGTTTAGTGCCTTTCGTCTCCAGTAATGTCCAGCTGCTCCCTTTTTGTCAACATTGTTATCGTGAAGATTGCTACGAATCCTCGCGTTCTCCTGCCTTAGTTGGCTTCTCTCTCTCTCTCTCTCTCTCTCTCTCTCTCTCTCTCTCTCTCTCTCTCTCTCTCTCTCTCTCTCTCTCGCTCGCTCGCTCGCTCCCTCGCTCTCCTGACCTTTACTTCTTGGTAAAGCTGATTCTGGAGAAGACATTTCTTTAGCTAGCAGTGAATAGCCACTGGGAAAATCTTCACGGGATACCGATCAACTCAGTACTGATACAGGTCAAGTAGTGACCTAACATAAGAGCGAAACTTTGCCACAGTGAAAGTTTCTTCCGAAACGTGTGTCATTTCTTCACCAAACCGTATGTATGAGTCAGGTTCGTTCAAGGTCTTGTCCTGTTGTGGTGTAACTTGTAAAGAATAAAAGGCACAATACCGTGACTGGAACAATACACAACCCGCACATAGGAAAGACGTGCTTATGACGACGTTTCGGTTCGATTTGGGCCATTTACACCATTTAGCATGGCTTTGTAAATGGTCCAAGTTGAACCGAAACGTTGTAAGCTCCTGCGGGCTATTGGTGTATTGTAGCCTGTAAGGTGACGCTGGGGTGAATTTTCTGTTGAGAGACCGGATGAACATTTGATAAAAGCCTCTTCCATCACGTTCACTAAATAACACCGAACACGGCACTGCATTGGATAAATTAGACACATGTGCAACACCTGGGTATCTCTATTGAGTCCTATACAAAGAAGAATGGTTAAGATCAGAAGGAGTTTGAGGTAATCAGTCCCTCAGGGTACTACACTATTGAATGTAAGGATATTCCAGGGAAGTAACGAGATTTGCTTCTCATCAGAATATAAATCACGAGAGGGGAGTATATACGTGAGGTAGGATGTAGTGTTTGTAGATGAATGGTTCAGAGAACCGACATGTTGATAAATTAGACACATGTGCAACTCTTGGGTATCTTTATTGAGGAAACGTTTCGCCACACAGTGGCTTCATCAGTCCATACAAAGGAGAATCTTGAAGAACAGGAGGAGAATGAGGTAATCAGTCCCTCAACCTTGAGTCGATGTGGTCAGTCCATCAATCTTGAATAGAATACGGCATACGTTCGGAGGAGCTTATAAACCGTTGGTAAGAGAGGTGCAGCAGTCATAGGTGGTGTCACATTAGGCAAGGGAATTCTTCGCTTGCCTAATTCTTGGGCACGACCTACTTCCACATTGAACAAATGTGACACCACCTATGACTGCTGCACCTCTCCTACCAACGGTTTATAAGCTCCTTCTCCGCACGTATGCCGTATTCTATTCAAGATTGATGGAATGATCACATCGACTCAAGGTTGAGGGACTGATTACCTCATTCTCCTCCTGTTCTTCAAGTTTATCCTTTGTATGGACTGATGAAGCCACTGTGTGGCGAAACGTTTCCTCAATAAAGATACCCAAGAGTTGCACATGTGTCTAATTTATCAGGATGTAGTGTACACGTAACCTATCCTAATTTTAATAGTATTAATAATTTTTATGTCTACCAGTACATGATACAACTTATACAGGCCTTTTTTTTAGGCGATTCCTGACTTCATTTCATTGATGTTCTCTTTCAACTTACAAATCTTAATTTCTTTAAGTTGGGTTACGTTGAGTTAGGTATTTCTTTAATATTTCGGCTTTTTCAGTCGCGTACAGAAAGTAGACAGGAGCAGTACAGATGTGAAGAGGATGTAATTAGTCCATCACCCTGGTCGACGTAGATTTGAGGTTGTCAGTCCCTCAGCCTGGAGAAGTGTTCTTTTCCAGTGATTACATACTTTCTTCTACTACTCTACACCTCTCCTTCCGACAGTATACAAGCCTCTACACTGTCGCTTGATCTTCACATTGTTTCAGACTATGGAACAGAACTCTTCTCCAGGCTGAGGGACTGACCACCTCAAATCTACTTCTTTAAGGGTGATGGTTTGATTATATAGTCTTCACATCTCTACTTCTCTTGCCTAAATATTTAATAAACCATACAATGGGTGGGGTTTGAACCCGCGGTCAGTGTCTCAAAACTCCAGACCGTCGCGTTAGCCACGGTCTGGAGTTTTGAGACTTTCTGACCGCGGGTTCAAATCCCACCCGTGGTATGGTTTGTTTGTAATCGTGTCATTACGATTTCGTGAGTCATAAATCTTTAATAAATTTGCATCTAATTAATTACAAATAAGCAAATTAAGAGGGCCTTCATACGTCTGGCAACGCACTTACAGAGCACCAGCAGGAAACGTACAAATCTTCGCGCTCATCTCTCATGGTGCGAGAATGAGTTAGTACAACACACGGAGTGGAAATGAAAGCGGGAAAACTTGGGGTGTGGGAGGAGGGGAGAGTTGAAAGGTAGAGGATAGGGATGAAAGGGATGAGAGAGAATGGGTTATGGGTGGGTGGGTCAGTAATTAAGCAAGACTTGCACTAATGTCTGGGCCGCACCGCGTGATGGCCTGCTAAATGTGCTCTACACTCTCCACTTTTTCTGCCATTGAGATAAAGTAGAAGGTTCGCTAGGCGAACTTAAAGGGGAAGGAGAGAGAGCAGCGGCAGCAGGAGGTGCGCACGCCGCTGCGCCTGCTGCTGCTGCGGCCCACTCTCCTACTGCGACTGCTGATTTGGTTGATGTTCCTATTGCAGCAGCAGCTGCTACGAGTGTGGTTGACCTGCAGTTGCGGCAGCTGCTGACACTCCCGCTCTGACTGTTGCTGCTACGATTGTAGCCGACCTACTGCTTCGCCTCCTGCTAACTTAATACTACAGCTCCTGCTGGCTCTCGGGTTCCTGTTACCGCTACATCAACTGCTTGTACTTCCCTGTCTTCTGTTACTCTGGCTTCTGTTTTAGCTGCTGCTGTTTGTCTAGGTCGGCAGTGTCAGTCACAGTCAGCTGCTAAATAGTAGTCAGCTTTAGAAGTTAGGGACCTCCAATTGAGGTCCTTTTCAGCAGACGTTTTGATTCATAATTCTCAAAAGATACATGATGAAAAATATAATGATTCTCCAGTAAATTTATTGTCAATAGAAGTCACTTGTTTAGATTAATGAAAATTGTAAACAATGGTAGCAGCAACAGCCTGGTTATCCAGTCAAGAGGGAAGCCTGGCTTCAGATCGGGCTACAAGGCTAGAACCCTCAAAACTGATCACAGGTATGTCACGGGGAATAGTAATATGAATTACCAATAAAACGTTCAGGAAGAAGCGAGGGTGACAACATACGTACCTTTGATACGCCTTTGAAGAGTTTCGAGAGTTTCACTACTCTCGGAGCCCGGCCATGGGCCGGGCTCGTTTGGTGCTCTCCTAGTCAACCAGGCTGTTGCTGCTGGAGGCCCGCTGCCCCACATATCCAAGACTCTTCAGAGGTTCTAGCTGTCTTTAAGATGGAATTTGATAAGTTTTTCAAATGAGTTGGTAAATCGGGCTCTGGTGTTTATGCTGATTACATGCTGCTAGTACCAACAGCCTTGTTGATCATTAAGACACATGTGCACCAGTTGGGTGTCTTATTGGTGAAACGTTTCACCTACACAGTAGACTTCTTTAGTCAAATACAAAGGGAGCAGTAGAAATTAAATAAACATGACGTAATCAGTCCATCAACCTTGGAGAGAAAGTATTTGAGGAGGTCAGTCCCTCAGCATGGAGAAGAGTTCAGCTCCATGGTCTGGAACAAGGTGGTCAGTCCCTCAGCATGGAGAAGAGTTCAGCTCCATGGTCTGGAACAAGGTGGTCAGTCCCTCAGCCTGGAGAAGAGTTCAGCTCCATGGTCTGGAACAAGGTGGTCAGTCCCTCAGCCTGGAGAAGAGTTCAGCTCCATGGTCTGGAACAAGGTGGTCAGTCCCTCAGCCTGGAGAAGAGTTCAGCTCCATGGTCTGGAACAAGGTGGTCAGTCCCTCAGCCTGGAGAAGAGTTCAGCTCCATGGTCTGGAACAAGGTGGTCAGTCCCTCAGCCTGGAGAAGAGTTCAGCTCCATGGTCTGGAACAAGGTGGTCAGTCCCTCAGCCTGGAGAAGAGTTCAGCTCCATGGTCTGGAACAAGGTGGTCAGTCCCTCAGCCTGGAGAAGAGTTCAGCTCCATGGTCTGGAACAAGGTGGTCAGTCCCTCAGCATGGAGAAGAGTTCAGCTCCATGGTCTGGAACAAGGTGGTCAGTCCCTCAGCCTGGAGAAGAGTTCAGCTCCATGGTCTGGAACAAGGTGGTCAGTCCCTCAGCCTGGAGAAGAGTTCAGCTCCATGGTCTGGAACAAGGTGGTCAGTCCCTCAGCATGGAGAAGAGTTCAGCTCCATGGTCTGGAACAAGGTGGTCAGTCCCTCAGCCTGGAGAAGAGTCCAGCTCCATGGTCTGGAACAAGGTGGTCAGTCCCTCAGCCTGGAGAAGAGTTCAGCTCCATGGTCTGGAACAAGGTGGTCAGTCCCTCAGCATGGAGAAGAGTCCAGCTCCATGGTCTGGAACAAGGTGGTCAGTCCCTCAGCATGGAGAAGAGGTCAGTTCCATGGTCTGGAACAAGGTGGTCAGTCCCTCAGCATGGAGAAGAGTCCAGCTCCATGGTCTGGAACAAGGTGGTCAGTCCCTCAGCCTGGAGAAGAGTTCAGCTCCATGGTCTGGAACGATATCGTTCCAGGGTTGCTGGACTGATTACATCATTTCTACTGCTCCCATTCTATTTGACTGAAGAAGTTGATGTGTATGTGAAACGTGTCATCAGTAAAGATACCCAGATGTTGCACGTGTGTCTTAATCTTCAACTTGTCGGTATTTTATACCATTTTCAGTACCTCAGGTACTAACCAAACTCAGCCTTTCTCATAGTAACAGCCTGGTTAATCAGGCCCTGATCCACCATGATGCCTGTTAACAGACCCGGCCGCGGGGGCGTTGACCCCCGAAATTCTCTCCAGGTATACACCTGTCGCCGGTATATAAGCCAAGACTACGGTTCAACTCCAAGACCGAGGGACTGATTACAGCATCAGCTGTGTATTGATAAAAGCCACTGACTGGCGAAACTTATGCAACACATGGAAATCTTTATTGAAGAAACGTTTCGCCACACAGTGGCTTCATCAGTCCAATACAAAGTAGAAATGGGTAAGGATAGGAGGAGTTTGAGGTAATCAGTCCCTCAACCATTCCCTCAGCACATACCCAGATGTTGCATAGATGTGAAATTCTTCATCTTGTCGGTATTGTATACCATTTATGTACACCGGGTACCGGTAGGTTGGCCAGGATGGGTCCTGGCCCGGGTCTTCTCCCTGCGGTGACCCGGCAGTGGCTCCCCATAGACTGACACACGGATGACAGGGGAACTTCAATTTATAAGGAGGCTGCACCTCAAAACGTGCAGAGGGGTAGAAAGTGTCAGGTGAGCGCGTGGGAGGACAGGTCAAAGACTGGGTGATATTGCAGGTCAAGGACTGGGTGATATTACAGGTCAAGGACTGGGTGATATTACAGGTCAAGGACTGGGTGATATTACAGGTCAAGGACTGGGTGATATTACAGGTCAAGGACTGGGTGATATTACAGGTCAAGGACTGGGTGATATTACAGGTCAAGGACTGGGTGATATTACAGGTCAAGGACTGGGTGATATTACAGGTCAAGGACTGGGTGATATTACAGGTCAAGGACTGGGTGATATTACAGGTCAAGGACTGGGTGATATTACAGGTCAAGGACTGGGTGATATTACAGGTCAAGGACTGGGTGATATTACAGGTCAAGGACTGGGTGATATTACATGTCAAGGACTGGGTGATATTACATGTCAAGGACTGGGTGATATTACAGGTCAAGGACTGGGTGATATTACAGGTCAAGGACTGAGTGATATTACAGGTCAAGGACTGGGTGATATTACAGGTCAAGGACTGGGTGATATTACAGGTCAAGGACTGGGTGATATTACAGGTCAAGGACTGGGTGATATTACCGGTCAAGGACTGGGTGATATTACACAAGGAGGTCAAGGACTGGGTGATATTACAGGTCAAGGACTGGGTGATATTACAGGTCAAGGACTGGGTGATATTACAGGTCAAGGACTGGGTGATATTACAGGTCAAGGACTGGGTGATATTACAGGTCAAGGACTGGGTGATATTACAGGTCAAGGACTGGGTGATATTACAGGTCAAGGACTGGGTGATATTACAGGTCAAGGACTGGGTGATATTACAGGTCAAGGACTGGGTGATATTACAGGTCAAGGACTGGGTGATATTACAGGTCAAGGACTGGGTGATATTACAGGTCAAGGACTGGGTGATATTACAGGTCAGGACTGGGTGATATTACAGGTGACTGGGTGATATTACAGGTCAAGGACTGGGTGATATTACAGGTCAAGGACTGGGTGATATTACAGGTCAAGGACTGGGTGATATTACAGGTCAAGGACTGGGTGATATTACAGGTCAAGGACTGAGTGATATTACAGGTCAAGACTGGGTGATATTACAGGTCAATGACTGGGTGATATTACAGGTCAAGGACTGGGTGATATTACAGGTCAAGGACTGGGTGATATTACAGGTCAAGGACTGGGTGATATTACAGGTCACGGACTGGGTGATATTACAGGTCAAGGACTGGGTGATATTACAGGTCAAGGACTGGGTGATATTACAGGTCAAGGACTGGGTGATATTACAGGTCAAGGACTGGGTGATATTACAGGTCAAGGACTGGGTGATATTACAGGTCAAGGACTGGGTGATATTACAGGTCAAGGACTGAGTGATATTACAGGTCAAGGACTGAGTGATATTACAGGTCAAGGACTGAGTGATATTACAGGTCAAGGACTGGGTGATATTACAGGTCAAGGACTGAGTGATATTACAGGTCAAGGACTAGGTGATATTACAGGTCAAGGACTGGGTGATATTACAGGTCAAGGACTGGGTGATATTACAGGTCAAGGACTGAGTGATATTACAGGTCAAGGACTGGGTGATATTACAGGTCAAGGACTGGGTGATATTACAGGTCAAGGACTGGGTGATATTACAGGTCAAGGACTGGGTGATATTACAGGTCAAGGACTGGGTGATATTACAGGTCAAGGACTGAGTGATATTACAGGTCAAGGACTGGGTGATATTACAGGTCAAGGACAGTGATATTACAGGTCAAGGACTGGGTGATATTACAGGTCAAGGACTGGGTGATATTACAGGTCAAGGACTGGGTGATATTACAGGTCAAGGACAGTGATATTACAGGTCAAGGACTGGGTGATATTACAGGTCAAGGACTGGGTGATATTACAGGTCAAGGACTGGGTGATATTACAGGTCAAGGACAGTGATATTACAGGTCAAGGACTGGGTGATATCACAGGTCAAGGACAGTGATATTACAGGTCAAGGACTGGGTGATATTACAGGTCAAGGACAGTGATATTACAGGTCAAGGACTGGGTGATATTACAGGTCAAGGACTGGGTGATATTACAGGTCAAGGACTGGGTGATATTACAGGTCAAGGACAGTGATATTACAGGTCAAGGACTGGGTGATATTACAGGTCAAGGACTGGGTGATATTACAGGTCAAGGACTGGGTGATATTACAGGTCAAGGACTGGGTGATATTACAGGTCAAGGACTTGGTGATATTACAGGTCGTGCAGGAAAACTTATAATCCAGGTAGGAAGTTCCTCTGTGAGGAAATGTTATTGTGATACCGACAAGATGTGGAGAAAGACACTTACGTACAGTTCAGCTGTATAGCCCTTGTGGTTTAGCGCATATAATAATAATAATATATACAGTTCAGGACATTTATTAAAGGAAACGTTTCGCCACGAGTGGCTTCTTCAGTCCTAATACACAAGTTCTTTTGTGCTATGTAATTCCTGAATTCCCTTCATTTGTGTATCTGCTGAAGAGGATCCTAGAAAGGGGTCGAAATATACAGATTAATTTATTGAGTTTGTCTTCATGTGGGTTAATTATTGATCGTTAATAAGTGTTCATTACTCTTAGTTATTCAGTGTATGTAAATGTACAGAGTGATGTAGGAAAATGTGATAATTTAAATGAAAAAGATACATTTAAAATTATTTTGGATTTGAGAAGGACTTGCCTAGTGTGGGCCAGTAGGCCTACTGCAGTGTTCCTCCTTTCTTATGTTCTTATAAATAGTGGAATTTCCCATTGATTTGGAGTGGGTGATTTGATATACCTTTGACGACTTTCAAGAGTTCTCGTACTCTCAGAGCCCAGCCCTGGGCCAGGCTTGTATGGTGCTTGTCTGGTCAACCAGGCTGTTGCTACTGGCGGATCGCTGGCCTACGTATACATCACAGCCTGGCTGACTCGGCTGTACCTAACATTTATTGAAAATGGATAACACCAAAATACACAGGTACACAAACAATATACTGCCTGAATGACGATCATAAATGAAATCTGTGGAAATTATCAGAGAATTTAGGGGCCCCACGACTAGTGTACTATGTGGAATATGTACAGTCAGATGTCAGATTTTCTGTGCTGCAGTTCTAACAGTGAGATTGAACAAGGGATTGAAAGGAATATAAACTCGATCCTTTACTGACTTCGTTTTACCGAAACAGTGGACTTGATCAAGTCACGAAAAGGGTCTACCTGGAGGTAGACAAATGGTTCAGACAACCGACAAGTTGATAAATTAGACACCTGGCACAGGAGATATTATGATCTCCAGGTAATGTACAATACTTGGGTATCTTTATTGAGGAAACGTTTCGCCACAGTGGCTTCATCAGTCGTATACAAAGAAGAATGGTGAAGATCAGAAGAAGTTTAAGATAATCAGTCCCACAGCGTTGAGTCGACGTAATCAATCCGTCAGTCTTGAAAAGAATACAACATATGCACCAAGAAGTGGCTTATCTACTGTAGACAGGCGAGGTGAAGCAGCCGTAGACGATATGGCAGTGGACAAATGCACATGTGGAAATAGGTCATGCCTGTAGGTGAGGCAAGTGAACAATGTCCTGTATCAAGATCCCAAGATGTTGCTTTGTGTAACATGGATTTGTCCACTGTGACATCGCCTACAACTGCTTCACCTCACCTGTCTACAGTATATACATATATATGGCCTGATAACATCGACTCAAGGCAGAGGGACTGACTACCTCAATCTCTTCTGAGCTTCACCGTATGTCTAATTTATCATAACATTCAATGTTTTTAAATAAAAATAAATTTAACTATATAAGTTGGCCGCTGACAGAAGCAAGCACAATGTTTGGATCATTCACAAGGGATGTATTGGGCGGTGAGATATAGCTGTAATATTACAATGTACCAGTATATACATATTGGGGAGTACAAGTCTGATTCACTTATATATATATATATATATATATATATATATATATATATATATATATATATATATATATATATATATATATATATATATATATATATATGCAATAAGATCACAGTAAACAGGTACATAGTTCCTTGACAGTGTGGGTAGTCATGAAAGCGCATGGAATTCCACTACTCTTTCACAGTGGTTGTTTTGCATATATATATATATAATATATATATTTATATATATATATATATATATATATATATATATATATATATATATATATATATATTATATATAATATATTATTTTTTTTTATTATCACACTGGCCGATTCCCACCAAGGCAGGGTGGCCCGAAAAAGAAAAACTTTCACCATCATTCACTCCATCACTGTCTTGCCAGAAGGGTGCTTTACACTACAGTTTTTAAACTGCAACATTAACACCCCTCCTTCAGAGTGCAGGCACTGTACTTCCCATCTCCAGGACTCAAGTCCGGCCTGCCGGTTTCCCTGAATCCCTTCATAAATGTTACTTTGCTCACACTCCAACAGCACGTCAAGTATTAAAAACCATTTGTCTCCATTCACTCCTATCAAACACGCTCATGCATGCCTCCTGGAAGTCCAAGCCCCTCGCACACAAAACCTCCTTTACCCCCTCCCTCCAACCTTTCCTAGGCCGACCCCTACCCCGCCTTCCTTCCACTACAGACTGATACACTCTTGAAGTCATTCTGTTTCGCTCCATTCTCTCTACATGTCCGAACCACCTCAACAACCCTTCCTCAGCCCTCTGGACAACAGTTTTGGTAATCCCGCACCTCCTCCTAACTTCCAAACTACGAATTCTCTGCATTATATTCACACCACACATTGCCCTCAGACATGACATCTCCACTGCCTCCAGCCTTCTCCTCGCTGCAACATTCATCACCCACGCTTCACACCCATATAAGAGCGTTGGTAAAACTATACTCTCATACATTCCCCTCTTTGCCTCCAAGGACAAAGTTCTTTGTCTCCACAGACTCCTAAGTGCACCACTCACTCTTTTTCCCTCATCAATTCTATGATTCACCTCATCTTTCATAGACCCATCCGCTGACATGTCCACTCCCAAATATCTGAATACGTTTACCTCCTCCATACTCTCTCCCTCCAATCTGATATTCAATCTTTCATCACCTAATCTTTTTGTTATCCTCATAACCTTACTCTTTCCTGTATTCACCTTTAATTTTCTTCTTTTGCACACCCTACCAAATTCATCCACCAATCTCTGCAACTTCTCTTCAGAATCTCCCAAGAGCACAGTGTCATCAGCAAAGAGCAACTGTGACAACTCCCACTTTGTGTGTGATTCTTTATCTTTTAACTCCACGCCTCTTGCCAAGACCCTCGCATTTACTTCTCTTACAACCCCATCTATAAATATATTAAACAACCACGGTGACATCACACATCCTTGTCTAAGGCCTACTTTTACTGGGAAAAAATTTCCCTCTTTCCTACATACTCTAACTTGAGCCTCACTATCCTCGTAAAAACTCTTCACTGCTTTCAGTAACCTACCTCCTACACCATACACTTGCAACATCTGCCACATTGCCCCCCTATCCACCCTGTCATACGCCTTTTCCAAATCCATAAATGCCACAAAGACCTCTTTAGCCTTATCTAAATACTGTTCACTTATATGTTTCACTGTAAACACCTGGTCCACACACCCCCTACCTTTCCTAAAGCCTCCTTGTTCATCTCTTTGTTTCCCTGGACAAAGTTCTTGTCTCCACAGACTCCTCAGTGCACCACTCACCTTTCTCCCCCTCGTCAATTATCAAGAACTCCTTTAAAATTAAGTCCTTTCTAAAATTTTCTGTTATACGTTTAAAGATATATTTTTTTCATTTATGTTAATGTAAAAATTAATAATTTTGTACCAAAAGTACCTTAGAAAACTTACCTAACCTTATTACAAGTGCAATTTAATTTAGGCTAGTCCAACTAAATATATTTTAGATAAGTTTACAATAATTTAATAAACACAATGAAATATATTTTTTTCGTTAGATTCAGAATGATTTTTGCGAAATTATTGCATACACAAATTTTCGCTTGCCATATTCGGCAAGAAGAGAGTTGCTGTTTAAGTCAAAATCGCAAGTTTTACCTATTCGGCATGACATATATATATATATATATATATATATATATATATATATATATATATATATATATATATATATATATATATATATATATATATATATATATATATATATATATATATATATATATACAAACACTGATCTCTGGCTGAAGGAGACTCGAACCTACGAACCTTGGAACAAGGTACGCAGTGCTTTACCAATCTACCCACACTGGACAAATACCTTGGCGTGTAGCATGCACTACACGTTTGATCCAAGGCAGCCAGCTTTCAGGGAGAAGGCTTACAGCTTTTCATCTCACCCCCTGCATGCATCAGCTTTACTAGAGATTTGAACAATGCAAGGAATCAGTGTTTGTGTATATTTCGCCAGCTCTCGCGAATTCCTTGCATTGTTAAAATCTCTAGTAAGGTTGATACATGCAGGGGATGAGATGAAAAGCTGTAAGCCTTCTCCCTGAAAGCTGGCTGCCTTGGATCAAAGTCTAGGGCAAGCTGGACTTCAAGGTATTGTCCAGTGTGGGTAGATTGGTAAAGCACTGCGTACCTTGTTCCAAGGTTCGTAGGTTCGAGTCTCCTTCAGCCAGAGATCAGTGTTTATATATATATATATATATATATATATATATATATATATATATATATATATATATATATATATATATATATATATATATATTAAATAGGGATCGCGGTAGCATGTAGCTGTGACACTTGAACTAATATCGCACTAATTAATTTAGGCCAGGCGAAACACACCTACCGTCTACCTTCATATCTCTGTTATCCCTGGCACAGAATACTCAGGCCATGTATCTGATTTGCGGGTTGCCAGCGTTGAGAATTTTCTTGGTAGTGGAGTTAGTGGCACCTTCTGTCTAGAATAGGTGTGTGTGTTACCTGATCAGTTAATTATCTAATCAGGTCATTAGTTGAATCTAATTCAAGAACCTGTCGTCCCATCCTGGATAACATAGCTCACGAAATCGTAATGACACGATTGCAAACAAATCATACCACGGGTGGAGTTTGAACACGCGGTCAGAGAGTCTCAAAACTCCAAATCGCGGGTTCAAACCCCACCCGTGGTATTTTTTCTTACCTCTGTCTAGACAACCTTCGATAAGTTCCGAGAGTTTAACTACTTCTGGAACCCGGCCATATGCCAGGCTCGCCCAGGGTGTATTTTTGGTATCCTTCATGTTTCAGTGGACGGACCTTCCACTTGGGAAGTAACCCGTTAACATACCTACATATTTACCAGTAATGGTAACAGCACTTACCCCCCTTGGTGCATGAATGTGTGTAGGTGATTAAATCCCTTTAGGAACATCGTGAAATACGTATACAAATCACAGTGTAATACCTGGATTAGTGAGACAAATGGAGTCTTGCCGGTATGGTATATGTGTGACTGTCATGGCTGTCCACCTACGGCTTTCGAGATGTGGGACTATGGAAAAAGACATGTATGGTTCAGGACATTTATTAAAGGAAACGTTTCGACACGAGTGGCGAAACGTTTCCTCATATAAATGCCCTGAAGTGTACATTATCTTTTTTTTTTTTTTACATTTTAGGCATATAACTTGGTTAACGTAATACCAGGTTACTTAGTCTATGTTCCAGGTCTAACTTAATTAAAGTATTTATGAGATAGAGTCGGAGCGTATGAAGTATTTACAGTTAAATTAATCATAAGAGTTCGTCACGGCCACGCTAACTGGAGATTCGTCTGTAAAAACTTGCATTTGTGGTCACAGTGGTGGCCTATGCTAACCTTCCTATGGTGTAGAAATGTACCTAGTTGAACGAATCTTATTGTGGCTAGCTGGTCCAGTGGCTAACGCGACGGTCTGGAGTTTTGAGACTCTGACCGCGGGTTCTAGCCCCGCCCGTGGTATGGTTTGTTTGCAATTGTGTTAGTTACCATTTGGTCCTAGGCGCATGTCGATTAGACACTAGGCCTGTTGTATGTG
The DNA here is from genome assembly GCF_038502225.1 of Cherax quadricarinatus. NCBI lineage: Eukaryota > Metazoa > Arthropoda > Malacostraca > Decapoda > Parastacidae > Cherax > Cherax quadricarinatus. The sequence goes on along the minus strand of NC_091384.1, from coordinate 5,491,301 downwards.
CATGCGTGTGTATGTGTGTGTGTGTGTGTGTGTGTGTGTGTGTGTGTGTGTGTGTGTGTGTGTGTGTGTCATTACGATTTCGTGAGTCATACGATTAAGGTTGGAAAAATAAATACATGAGCAGTATAATGTGTTCCTTTATTGACAACGTTTCGCCCAGAAACTGAGCTTTATCATTATAGGATCACTTTGTTAGGTTAGACATTTGCTTAGGCCGGTGGGGGACTTGGACCTGCCTGGCATGAGCCAGTAGGCCTGCTGCAGTGTTCTTTCTTATGTTATTATGTGTGTAGTTCGTCACTGCCCAACTTGGCCAGGTATACTCAGCTCATTACCTTGACCACTGTCCCCCGGCAGTTACAGGATGTTAGTGTCCTGGTGTGGGATGGGGTGTATGGGAGTAGCATGGTGTGGCCATTAGTCCTCCCATTATGCCATTATGTATTGATAGAACCACTGAATAGCAAAACGTCTACAAATTAGACACATGTGCAACTCTTGGGTATCTTTACTGAGAAAACGTTTTGCCACACAGTGGCTTTATCAGTCCATACAAAGGAGAATCGTGAAGAACAGGAGAAGAATGAGGTAATCAGTCCCTCAACCTTGAGTCGATGTGGTCAGTCCATCAATCTTGAATAGAATACAGCATACGTGCGGAGAAGTCGCTTATATACCGTAGGTAGGAGAGGTGCAGCAGTCGTAGGTGGTGTCACATTTGTCCAATGTGGAAGTAGGTCGTACCCAAGGGTTAGGCAAGCGAAGAACTCCTACACCATGTGCATCATGGTGTGGGCGGGGTGATGTGAGCAGTGTGGTGCAGGCACCATGGTGTGGGCAGGGTGGTATGAGCAGTGTGGTGCAGGCATCATGGTGTGGGCAGGGTGGTGTTAGCAGCGTGGTGCAGGCATTATGGTGTAGGCGGGGTGGTGTCAGCAGTGTGGTGCAGGCATTATGGTGTGGGCAGGGTGGTGTCAGCAGTGTGACGCAGGCATCATGGTGTGGGCAGGGTGGTGTCAGCAGTGTGGTGCAGGCATCATGGTGTGGGCGGCGTGGTGTCAGCAGTGTGGTGCAGGCATTATGGTGTGGGCAGGGTGGTGTCAGCAGTGTGGTGCAGGCATCATGGTGTGGGCGCGGTGGTGTCAGCAGTGTGGTGCAGGCATCATGGTGTGGGCAGGGTGGTGTCAGCAGTGTGGTGCAGTCATCGTGGTGTGGGCATGGTGGTGTCAGCAGTGTGGTGCAGGCAGGGTGGTGTCAGCAGTGTGGTGCAGTCATCATGGTGTGGGCAGGGTGGTGTCAGCAGTGTGGTGCAGGCATCATGGTGTGGGCAGGGTGGTGTCAGCAGTGTGGTGCAGTCATCATGGTGTGGGCAGGGTGGTGTCAGCAGTGTGGTGCAGGCATCATGGTGTGGGCAGGGTGATGTCAGCAGTGTGGTGCAGTCATCATGGTGTGGGCATGGTGGTGTCAGTGCGGTGCAGTCATCATGGTGTGGGCATGGTGGTGTTAGCAGTGTGGTGCAGTCATCATGGTGGGCAGGGTGGTGTCAGCAGTGTGGTGCAGTCATCATGGTGGGCAGGGTGGTGTCAGCAGTGTGGTGCAGTCATCATGGTGGGCAGGGTGTGTCAGCAGTGTGGTGCAGTCATCATGGTGGGCAGGGTGGTGTCAGCAGTGTGGTGCAGTCATCATGGTGGGCAGGGTGGTGTCAGCAGTGTGGTGCAGTCATCATGGTGTGGGCATGGTGGTGTTAGCAGTGTGGTGCAGTCATCATGGTGGGCAGGGTGGTGTCAGCAGTGTGGTGCAGTCATCATGGTGTGGGCATGGTGGTGTTAGCAGTGTGGTGCAGTCATCATGGTGGGCAGGGTGGTGTCAGCAGTGCGGTGCAGTCATCATGGTGTGGGCATGGTGGTGTTAGCAGTGTGGTGCAGTCATCATGGTGGGCAGGGTGGTGTCAGCAGTGTGGTGCAGTCATCATGGTGGGCAGGGTGGTGTCAGCAGTGTGGTGCAGTCATCATGGTGGGCAGGGTGGTGTCAGCGTGGACCAAGCGGCTAAAAGAGTGGAGTAAAGATTGAGCACCAGAAGAGGGGCGGCGACGGCCAGTACTAAGTCCTGGTTACTGAGGACGTGTGCCAGCCAAGTTTAATTTGAAGAGTGAATATTCTTGGCTCTTGTCTCCTTGTGTGCTCCCCAGAGTCCTACTCTGGGGAGCTGGGGAAGGATAAGTGGGGCGGTGGGGAAAATGTGAGAGGTGCCTGGTTGGGGTGAGGAGAGGGGGGGGGGTGCTTAGTGGGAGGAAATGAGTTGTGGTAAGAGGGAGGGGAAGTGAATTGTGGTTAGAGGAAGGGAAGGCATAGTGGGTTGTGGTTAAAGGATAGGGAGCCATAGTGGGTTGTGGTTAACAAGAGGGTCATTGTACTGAGAAGGCTTAACATACTAACATACTGCATTCAGCAGCAACAGCCTGGTTGACCGGGCAAGCAACAGACGAGCCTGGCCCATGACCGCACTCAGAGAGTAGATTAACTCTCGAAACTCTTCAAAGGTAAGGTATAAGTTAAGGTAAGGTACAATAGCCTTGACCCATCAAGTTCACAGTGGAAGAGTCTACCTGGAAGTCCTTCCAAGGGTCAGCATTCCCACAGCCCATTTCTGACCAGGCCTCCAGGTGAATCAAGGCCTGATCAACTAGGCTGTTACTGCTTGCCTCGTATAATCGAACATACGAACCACAACTGGGCTGATCAAGCACTGACTTTAGGTATCTGTCCAGTTCCCTCTTTAAGAAAACCAGTCACGTACCATTTCTCCATGTATTACTCTACATGGGAGAGTGACATATTCCAGGTCTACAGGAAACTCACAAGAACATAAGAATGGAGGAACACTGTACCTAACGTACTGATGCGTATACAGCAAGCCCTTCTGATAACCAACCCAGCCCTTTTCACTTGTATATTTGTCTAATCTGTGTATCAAAAAGGTATACAATACCGACAGGTTGGTAGGTAAGACACATGTGCAACATCTGGATATCTTTATTGTAGACGTTTCGCCCACCAGTGGCTTTATCAATACAGATTCTAGAACATAATTGGAAGACAGTAGAACTATATACAAAAGATGAGGTAATCAGTCCCTCAGCCTTGGAGTTAGTGTTCACAGCATCGTGGTGGAGGAGAATCTGGAGCAAAGGCAAGAAGACTGGCGGTTATATAGGCGTCAGTGGGTAGGGACGTGTAGCAGACGAGGACATAGCCACTGGTAGGTGGGATTCCCCAGTGGAAGTTGATCCTACCCAAAGGGATGGGTTAGTTGTAGCAGCCGTGAAGAAGGTCTTGTAGATGTCCTCTGAACCAAGACTCCATGATGTTGCAGTGTCTGATCTCTTTTTAAAGCTGCATAAGGTTTTTGCCTTTCTCATCCTACTTGATCGACAACTCTGCTTGAAAACCACGGCTATAATGCACTTCTGATGCCATCACGACAGTAGAACCAAGATAGAATGTTTGTAAGGTTTACTAAAGGGTTATAACTGACCATAATTTTTAAAGGGGTAGACCGGTAAGTCAGCGGAAGGCCTCGGTCATATGACCAAAAACTCCAACGGCGGGTCATCATCTGACTAAGACCCGCGTCGGGAAACACTTGTCCTGTTTCCTGATGAACCTTACCTAACCTTGTAGGATCTCTAGATCACAATGCCTGGAAGACTGTTAATATCTTTAACGGACCTTCCTGCACCTTCACTTGCTGTCTCACAACATCAGTAACTGCAGGAAGAGAGCTACTTACATCCTCTACAGGAACAACTTAGACCTCACAACAGACCTACCTATTAAATAATATTTTACACTAGTAACGTGGCTTCTGTGCCATTGCTAGTAACGGATGGTCATATGAACATGGGGGAAGGTCTGGTCAAGTACTGGGTTGCAGGGGGCATTGACCCCTGAAACTCCCTCAAGGTAGGTTACCCGGAATCGTTACCGTAGGTCACCCGGTCCCAGACCAGGCTTGTTTACTGGCCTGAACGAGAAAGAGATTGGTGCCTGCCACCCTCAACTAGCTGATAAAGAACTGTTTTAAGGAATCTGTTAAGGTCCCTCTTGAAGACAGCTAGGAGTTAGTGGGTAATCCTCCTCATACATGAAGAGAGGGTGTTGAAGAGTTAGTTCTTTTATACTTACTGAATTCTCCCTCACTGTACTCATCACTCACCTGATTTTCATGGGAGGTATCCTGCACTGTCACCCCTCTTGTGTTCATTAGCAGTAATTTCGGTTTGGGACCAAGTCCTCCAGTATCTTCCAGGTGTAGATTATGATAAATCTTTCTTCCCTTTGTTCTAAGTATTTCAAGTGCTTCCAGTAATTTAGGTGCTTGACAGAATTTATACAAGTTGTGAAGGTTCTCTGTATGTCTTACCACTCGGCAGTTTCGCCTGCCTTGAATTGGAGACCATTAGTATATAGTATATTCCAGCCTAGAGAAAATAAATGACCTGAAGAGTGCCATTATTGGCTTGGCACCTCTTGTCTTGAAAGTTCTCGTTATCCAACCTATCATTTTTCTTGTAGTTGAAAGAAAAACGTTGTTGTTCTGTTTAAAAGTGAGATCCTCTGACATAACAGGTCTCTCACATTTGACTTAGGTTCTGTTGAGTGGTCTGAGTTTATTACTCCGGTCTTGAAGAATTGAGACACGCAACATATGGGAATCTTTATTGAAGAGACGTTTCGCCACACAGTGGCTTCATCAGTCCAATACAAAGAGGGACTGAACACATCGACTCCAGGCTGAGGGACTGATTACCTCATACTCCTCCTCTCCTTACGCCTTCCTCTTTGTATTGGACTGATGAAGCCACTGTGTGGCGAAACGTTTCCTGAATAAAGATTCCCATATGCTGCACAAGTGTCTCAATCTTCACACAGTGGCTTCATCAGTCCAATACAAAGTAGAAATGGGTAAGGAGAGGAGGAGGGGTTCGAGGTAATCAGTCCCTCAACCTGCATAAGTGTCTCAATTCTTCAACTTGTTGGTTTTCAAAACCATACATCATTACACAATACACAAATAACCCGCACATAGAAGAAAGAAGCTTACGACGACGTTTCGGTCCGACTTGGACCATTTGCAAAGTCACACTAACCAGAAGTGGAGCAGGACGGCTATATATAGGCAGGGAGAGGTAGTTTTTCAACACTACAGCCGTCTCCCACTGAGGCAGGGTAACCCGAAGAAGAAGAGATGTAGAGTCTTCCTTTACAATTGGCAATTATATACAGGAGAAGGAGGTTACTAGCTCATTTCTCCCGGCAATTTAGTAGCTTCTTACGACACACACTGCGTATGGAGGAAGGATTTTTCTCTGCTTCCTGTATAAAAACATCCTGCACATGTGCAACATCTGGGTATCTTTATTGTAGACGTTTCGCCATCCAGTGGCTTTATCAGTACAGATTCTAGGACATCATTTGAAGACAGAACTATGTGCAAAAGATGTCGTAGAATCTGTATTGATAAAGCCACTGGAGGGCGAAACGTCTACAATAAAGATACCCAGATGTTGCACATGTGTCTCAGTTTTCTTCTCTGTTTCCTCATGGAGATTTTAGCAGTTATCTTCTGTGAATAATGATACTGTGCTATGGTTTATGTCCCTGTCTGTGTCAGATATGAGAAAGAGAAGTGGCCTCTAATTTCACTGCTTACTGTTACTCTCCAGCCACTGGATGGTGAACCGTTTCCGGAAAAAGATTCTGAAGTATTGCACGAGTCTCTTATCATCTTGTCGGGTTCCTAGACTATTTATCGACTCGTGAAGCCTGCGGTGCAGGCGAAACGTTTCTGTGCCATTGATAATATGATTACTGTATCATCGACTTTTCGATCATAGGTAATACTTACCGTCAGTACTTGACCAGCCGGCTGTGGTGCATACGTTAGACTGAGTGCGGCCAGCAGTAACAGCCTGGTTGACAGGTCCCTGATCCACCGGGAGGCCTGGTCATGGACCGGGCCGCGGGGGCGTTGACTCCCGGAATACCCTCCAGGTAGACTCCAGGTAGGTAGGGTAGTCGTGTGGCCTCTCCTACCTTCAAGGAGTGTCTTCACCCTGGCGAGGGACTCGTGATGTAGGAGTCTCACCAATGCCACTTTCCCCTTTCTTGGATCAGATCTTATTGCTAACCATTTCACTGGTGTTGTATGACCCCTGTGGGTTTAGCGTTCCACGTGACTATAATATCAAACTCCTTACTGTGTGTCTCTTGCGTTCCATTCCACCTGTTCCTTCCCCTGCTAGAGGTTTCTTGATCAACGGAATTAGAGCGAGCCTCCCTTTGTTGGATCGTACCTAATTAACTCTCATTCCCTGGGTGTTGTATGACCCTACAGCTTTAGTGCTTCCCGGTAATAATAATAATAATAATAATAATAATAATAATAATAATAATAATAATAATGATATAATAATAATAATAAGAATCGTTTCTATTAAACAATTTATATATTTTTTAATGGTAATGGTGGAAGCTCTAGTTACTTTAGTTAGCAGAACCTGGAACTGAGAATACCAACAGCCTGATGGATCTGTTGTCAATGCTTCACAGGTTGAGTGTGAGCTGCCTGGTTTGAATAAATCCTTTAAAAATACAAATCCTTTAAAAAGTCGATGATAGCAAACTGTCGCATCGGTGCTTATTGTATTATGTTGGCTGTCTTAGTGTGTCTGTCTGGGTTTTTTTTTTTTTTGGCTGGTTGATTGACTTGATGTTTGGTTGAATTGGTAGATTTCTGGTTGGTTGGTTTTCCTTCTGGAGTGGAAAGACTCGAAACTCGTCTGAGGTATATCAAAGGTAAGGTAGGTATATGGTTGTCTAGTTGTTAAATTAGATACCTGTGCAACTCTTGGGTATCTTTATTGAGGAAACGTTTCGCCACACAGTGGCTTCATCAATCCATACAAAGGAGAACTGCTGCACCTGTCCTGTCTACGGTTTATAAGCTGCTTCTCCGCTCACATGCCGTATTCTATTCAAGATTGATGGACTGACCACATCGACTCAAGGTTGAGGGACTGATCACCTCATTCTCCTCCTGTTCTTCAAGTTTCTCCTTTGTATGGACTGATGAAGCCACTGTGTGGCGAAACGTTTCCTCAATAAAGATACCCAAGAGTTGCACATGTGTCTAATTTAACAACGTGTCGGTTCTCTGAACCATTCATCTACATGGTTGTCTAGTAGTCAGCTGGGTGTCAGACTTGGTGCTTTTCTGGCTGGCTAACTTACTAGTTGGCTGGCAGGATCGTCCTTGCAGGAATATGTGCTCACTTTGTATATATAACAGCACGTCAGCTACCACGCAAAACTGCCTAACAAATTCCCAGTTGTGGGAGACTAATTGAAACTTGTGTACTGCGTGTCCAGATTATTTAAACATTTGAAGGCTTTTTTTTCAAGAGGTGGATCACATCCTGGTCACGGAGTTGTCAACTGTCATCAAGAAGTTATGTTCAAAGTTTTCATTGCTTGGGTAACTAGTTGAGAGAGGGAGGGGGAGAGATGTGGTAGAGTACGGTGAATTTGGGGAGGTCGGTAGACAACCATCCAGGGAGGTGCTACCCTCCTGTCATGTGTGTGTGTGAAACATGCACTTGGTGTTTGGTTGGTAGACAACCATCCAGGGAGGTGCTACCCTCCTGTCATGTGTGTGTGTGAAACATGCACTTGGTGTTTGGTTGGTAGACAACCATCCAGGGAGGTGCTACCCTCCTGTCATGTGTGTGTGTGAAACATGCACTTGGTGTTTGGTTGGTAGACAACAGCCATCCAGGGAGGTACTATCCACGTACAAAAGTGTGAAACTTGTACATACCTGGTAATACATTGGTAGACAACCGTCCAAGGTGATACTACTCTCCTATGTGAAACATAGACACACGTAGTAGATTGGTAAACAATAATTTGTAAATAGTATACAATATAGACAAGTTGATAAGTAACACATGTGTACACTACTTAAGTATCAATATTGTTGAAAAGTTTGGCCTGCATAGCAGGCTTCTTCGGTTGAATACAGGCGATGATAACACTGGAGACAGTAGAAGTGGAGAGGTAATTTTGAAGTTATCATTCCTTCAGCCATGATGGAAGATGGTCGGTCTTCTAGTCTTTCACAACACTGAATTCATTAAGGGGCACGTAATATCATGTTTATCATGTTTATCACGTAATATCATGTTTATTTTTCCACTATAATTTACCCTGTCCATAATTACTATCGCATTTTCTTTGTCTGTTTCGTAAGGTGGAGTCCAGGATCTTTCCTTAATTCATGGTATAACTTAACAAATATTTGACTTCACCTTACGAAACAGACAAAGCAAATACGATTGTAATTATGGACAAGGTAGATTATAGTTGAAAAGTGAACATGTTATTAGAAGACAGGGGAAATTAGGTGCCTGTTAAGGGTCTAAGAGGCATCTTGAATTTCTCTCGTCAAGTGTATTTTGGATGTCTCACGAACAATGGCACGATGTAAGGAAGTATTTCTTTAGTCTCAGGCGGGTTGAAAAGTGGGATGAATTGGCTGAGGCAGTAGTAGAGACAAGCTCGATACACAGCTTCAAGAGTAGATAGGATAAGACCCAACAGGCCAGAAATCAGTGATGTTGATCAATGCGGTCTAGGAGGCGGGGCCAGGAGCTGAGCCTCGACCCCGGCGAACTTAACTCAGTGCACATGGTGTGTGTGTAGCAGTAGTAGTAGTAGTAACTAGTTATCAAAGGCACTTGTCGATAGACACTTGGCCTGTTGTTGTGGTACGTGTATGTATATTTATATATACCTGTATACACATATAATTTCATAGCAGGTCGGGTGCTCGAACCTGTGGCAGCAATTTAATCAACGCAGTAGCAAGCACACAGGGCCGTGATGGGCTTGAAAATGACAGCCTAAAAAGCCGTCCATCATTTTTAAGCCCAGCATGGCTTAAAATGAGAGAGAGAGAGAGAGAGAGAGAGAGAGAGAGAGGAGTGGGGAGGATGGGAGAGAGAGATAAGAGAAGGGAGAGAGGGAAAAGGGAGAAGAGGGAGAGAGAGAGAAAAAGGGATTAAACTGGAAATGGGACAGGATGATAGAAACAGAAAAGAGAAGCAGGAAAATTTAATAGAGAGGAATGATGAGATGGGAGAATGGAGGTAGAATAACGAAACAGAGAGAGAGAGAGGAACAGAATGTAGAGAGGAAAGAAAGGCGAAGGGGGGGGGGAGAAGACAGAGAAAGGGATGGATATAGAGTAGAGGAGAAATTCTCTTATATGGCTAGATCTGTATGGCTACCTCAGAAGTGATGTCTGTATGGCTATCTCAGAAGTGATGTCTGTATGGCTACCTCAGAAGTGATGTCTGTATGGCTACCTCAGAAGTGATGTCTGTATGGCTACCTCAGAAGTGATGTCTGTTTGGCTATCTCAGAAGTGATGTCTGTATGGCTACCTCAGAAGTGATGTCTGTTTGGCTATCTCAGAAGTGATGTCTGTATGGCTACCTCAGAAGTGATGTCTGTATGGCTACCTCAGAAGTGACGTCTGTATGGCTACCTCAGAAGTGATGTCTGTTTGGCTATCTCAGAAGTGATGTCTGTATGGCTACCTCAGAAGTGATGTCTGTATAGCTACCTCAGAAGTGATGTCTGTATGGCTATCATTGATGGTCACCCATCTAGCCATTCACCCTGCCACTGGCTCCCCTGCCTCCTTCCTTTGCCACCTCGCCCCCTTTTCCCTGCCACCCCTCCCCAGAACCCACGATATTCCTGCCCTCTTCCACTGCCCCTTCCCCTGCCACTGCCACCCCTTCTTACACTTTCCCTGCCACTGCCGGGTTGCCTGATCGGTAGGTCTCCTGACGTGGGTTCTGACGAAGGGGATTGTAAGGGAGAGTTTGGTAAAGGATGGGGGATAGATGGCGGGGCTGGAGGATCATAGCTGTATTGAAGGGACTAGAAAGAGAATGAACTCTAGCTCCTGGGCTCATCCATTCAAGTCATAGCTTAAGGATTCTCTTTCTCACATATTTTGTAAGAAGAAGGGAAAGAAGAAAGAAGAGTTTGAGAATTGGGAGGTAAGGGAGGCATAGAGGGAGAAGATGGGGATAAGAGAAAAATAGGAAAATGGTGAAGAAGGAAGAGGTGGAGTAAAGGGGAAGATGGGAATAAGAAATAGAAAAAGTGAAGAAAAAAGGGAAGCTGAAGGGGGAGAGGGGAAAAAAGGAAGACAGGGAAGAGAAGGTGGAGAAGTTTAAAATGGTATAAAATACTGAAGAGTTGATAAGTAAGACACACGTGCAGCAGTTGGGTATCTTTATTGAATTGTTTCACCTACACAGTAGGCCTCTTCAGTCAAACACAGAGGCAGCAGGTGTAGTAGCAAAGTAAAGATGATGTAATCAGTCCATCAGCCTTGGAGAAATAGTATTTGAGGTGATCAGTCCCTCATCCTGAAGTGTCAGCATAGTTGCTGATCCCCTGTATATGTATATGTTATCTGAGTATCATAGTACCTAACATATATTTTACATAGTTGACCCCTTGCTAGGCTCATTGACTAGCATGTGTGACATCACATGATGCCGCATGTGAGCACTGCGCTCCCGGCTTCCTCCTCACTCCACCCTTAGGTCTACGACAAGGCAACACGGCAAGGCTGGGCGCCCCCTTTTACACTCTGCTAATATAAGTGTTACCATCCACAAGTGTGTTTAACTCCATCATATCTCCACAAACCCTCTCAACAAATGGTGGCAGCGGTGGGATTTGCTTCCATGAGAGATTTCCCTATTGTGCTCGACCCTTACTGATGGCATGCCCAAATTGATGACTTGATCGTTCCATTTTGGGGTTACCAGCTTGGATCCGAGATCTGCCATACTGCTGCAGAGTATGACGTTCAGATTAAGTCCTTACAAGCCAGTGCATTTTCTATTAGCATACCCAAGCGGTCAGGCACTGGTAACTCTGTCACTCCCATCTGTGTTTCACCTACACCTTCAGACATGCAAGATAGTGTTCAGTTGCCTCAGGTGTCCGAGGACGCTCAGACTGCCTTGAGTGCTCAGCCTATCCCTGCAATGTCTGCTAGTTTGAGTAGTAGTTTCTCCACAGGGGACACCTTGTCGGAAAACGATTACTTGAAACTAGTAATGCCATCTCTTGTTGATGTCACATGCCGCCTGCAGAAAGACGTTTCTGTCGTGGCTAGTGCCCTCACTAGTGTGTCTGTTGTTCCTAGTGTTCCAGATGGTGATAACGTCCTAGTTGACAATGATTCCTGCAAAGTCAAGGGTTTATTTGCCGAGCCATCCTTACATGTTGTAAGAGATAGTAAGATCCATTTATTCCTTGCTAACACTTCTGGTAACAGTGTTCATCTCAGAGCAAATACCACTCTTGTTGACCTTGTTCATTATCCTTACCCTGTTCAGGTAGAGGATGAGTTGTCACCTGACCAGTGGGTCGGCGCTATTTCTATCGGGGAGACCTCATCCAGTTCACTGGATCAATCCATTCCACCAGTTGAGGAGAAAGATTTAGCTCCCACTGACTTCCCAGACGAGGTCAAGCGTTTGTTGACTCTGTTGAACAAACGTCGTAAAGCCATTGCCGTACCAGATGAGAAGATGGGTATAACGAACTTATTGTCCCATCGTATCCCACTTGAACCTGGTACTAGACCCTTCTATATACCTGGGTACAGAATGCCTCATTCCCAGGTTGCTGTCGCAGAAGAATTGATCAATCAAATGCTTGATGATGGAGTTATTGCACCTAGCAATTCACCTTGGAATGCACCCTTGATCCTAGTACCTAAGAAGGATGGTACTTGGCGCCCGGTGATTGACTTTAGGAAGTTAAATGCGAAAACTATTCCAGATCGCTTCCCACTTCCTGTACTGGGTGATCTTTTACATAACATTGGAGATAAAGTCTTTTCGACCCTGGACTTGTTACAAGGGTTTTGGCAAGTCCCTCTTCATGAGGACATCCAAGAGCTAACTGCATTCTCCACTCCTACAGGTCATTATCACTTCCTCCATATGGCCTTTGGGTTACGATCTTTCCCTATCTCTCAAGGCTCATGACTAATATCTTTAGAGGTCTCATAGGTAATGCACTTATGGTGTACTTAGTTGACGTAATCGTCATGTCTAAAGACGTGGATACACACTTGAAAAGACTTGATGTAGTACTTGGTAAGCTTGAAGAAGCCAATTTAAAGATCAAACTGTCTAAATGTCAATTTTTCAGATCAGAAATTAAGTTTCTTGGTCACGTAGTCACTCCTAGAGGGGTTACGACTGACCAAAGTAAAGTAACTGCAGTATTAAATTTTCCAACTCCCAAAACTGCTGATGCCGTAAGATCCTTTGTGGGCTTAGCAGGTTTTTATAGATCTTTCATTGCCAATTTTTCTTCCATAGCTGCTCCTCTAACTGAGTTGCTTAAGAAAGATGCCCCTTTTGTTTGGACCTTCCGTCAAGAAAGAGCATTCCAAACTCGAAAAGAAAAGCTAACTTTGCTCCAATTTTTAAATTTCCAGATTTTTTTAAGCCCTTCTATCTGACAACTGATGCTAGTTCTATTGGCATAGGTGCCGTACTAGCTCAGAAGACTGATGGCAAGGACAACGCAGTTGCATTTGCTAGCCGAGTCCTTACGAAGGCTGAACGTAATTATACAGTAACCGAGCAAGAAGCTTTAGCAATAGTATGGTCTTTAAAGCACTTCCGAGACATTATTTATCAGTACTCTGTTCATGTCTTGACAGATCTGCTTGGAGAAATAGTATTTGAGGTGATCAATCCCTCATCCTGAAGTAGAGTTTAGTTCCCTTGTCTTGGAACTTCAGTGGAGAGAGAGAGAGAGAGAGAGAGAGAGAGAGAGAGGTACATGATAATATATACGTGGAGGGTGTTAGAGGGCCTGGTCTAAAATCCTCACACTGCCATGACCTTTACCTCACAGGTTGGCTCAGCCTGAACTCTTCTCCACAAGTCTTTATACTCACAGAAATTCAATTTTTGAACTACTCTGGATCAAAAAGACATTCCCCTGTAAACGCTGCCTGGAGGGTGTTCCAGGGTTCAACACCCCCGCGGCCCGGTCCACGACCAGGCCTCCTGGTGGATCAGGACCTGAGCTTCGCTCAGACCTCTACAACACAATTGTCCTCAAAGATTTGTTAAGTCATACCACGAATTAAAGATTCTAGAATTCACCTTACGAAACAAAGTCAATGCGATAGTAATAATGGACTGGGTAGATTATAATGGAAAAATGAACATGTCACTAGAAGACAAGGGTAGTTACATGCCCCTTAATTAAATCTGGGCGGGAATTAGAAAGGAAACAAGACTTCATCCAGGCACATAAACAGGTATAATTTTTCACAGTTAGATCAGATGGATCCATAAGAATGAAGGAACACTACAGGTCTGCTGGCCCAAACTAGGCAGGTCCTCTAAACCAACCATTCCCACCCACCCACTTCAAGCTTTTCCAAAAACATCCCATGAATTAGCTTCAATACCTCAGGTATTAATCAAACCCAGTTCTTCTCTCTCATATATTTGTCTAAATCTCTTCTTTAAAGCTACCCAAGGTCTTAGCCTCTATTACTCTTGCCTTAACCCCGTTGAAGCCAGAACCTCACCCACCTGAGACAGCAACTGACTTTTCCCACATTATAGAGTTACCTAAATAGAAATGTGTCCATGGCTGTTGTGCTGTCAGAAATATCCCTTCACCAGAGATATAAAGGCATTCGCAACTTTATCGTTCAACAACTTAATGGCGCTGAAAAAAATAGATTTCGAAGAGACATAGGAAATCATTGTTTGGTAATAGAGTTGTAGGTTAATGGAAGAAACTTCCGAAGCTAAATCATTAGTAGCTTTAAAAATAGGTGAGGCAAGTACATGAGTGGGTGTGCATAACTGTGAGTTGGATATGTTCAGCATGGGCCAGTAGGCCTGTAGCAGTGCTTCTTGAGTGGGTGTGACTTGGACCTGCCTATCATGGCCAGTAGGCCTGTAGTACTCCTCAAGTGGGTGTGACTTGGACCTGCCTATCATGGCCAGTAGGCCTGTAGTACTCCTCAAGTGGGTGTGACTTGGACCTGCCTATCATGGCCAGTAGGCCTGTAGTACTCCTCAAGTGGGTGTGACTTGGACCTGCCTATCATGGCCAGTAGGCCTGTAGTACTCCTCAAGTGGGTGTGACTTGGACCTGCCTATCATGGCCAGTAGGCCTGTAGTACTCCTCAAGTGGGTGTGACTTGGACCTGCGTATCATGGCCAGTAGGCCTGTAGTACTCCTCAAGTGGGTGTGACTTGGACCTGCCTATCATGGCCAGTAGGCCTGTAGTACTCATCAAGTGGGTGTGACTTGGACCTGCCTATCATGGCCAGTAGGCCTGTAGTACTCCTCAAGTGGGTGTGACTTGGACCTGCCTATCATGGCCAGTAGGCCTGTAGTACTCCTCAAGTGGGTGTGACTTGGACCTGCCTATCATGGCCAGTAGGCCTGTAGTACTCCTCAAGTGGGTGTGACTTGGACCTGCCTATCATGGCCAGTAGGCCTGTAGTACTCCTCAAGTGGGTGTGACTTGGACCTGCCTATCATGGCCAGTAGGCCTGTAGTACTCCTCAAGTGGGTGTGACTTGGACCTGCCTATCATGGCCAGTAGGCCTGTAGTACTCCTCAAGTGGGTGTGACTTGGACCTGCCTATCATGGCCAGTAGGCCTGTAGTACTCCTCAAGTGGGTGTGACTTGGACCTGCCTATCATGGCCAGTAGGCCTGTAGTACTCCTCAAGTGGGTGTGACTTGGACCTGCCTATCATGGCCAGTAGGGCTGCTGCAGCACTTATGTTCTTAATTATGAATAAACAATGTATTCAACAACTGTATAAATCCAGGTTGAGTAGCAGTACGAGTGTTGAACACTGAGGAAGGTGATAAATTAGACACATGTGCAACTCTTGGGTATCTTTATTGAGGAAACGTTTCGCCACACAGTGGCTTCATCAGTCCATACAAAGGATAAACTTGAAGAACAGGAGGAGAATGAGGTAATCAGTCCCTCAACCTTGAGTCGATGTGGTCAGTCCATCAATCTTGAATAGAATTGATGGACTGACCACATCGACTCAAGGTTGAGGGACTGATTACCTCATTCTCCTCCTGTTCTTCAAGATTCTCCTTTGTATGGACTGATGAAGCCACTGTGTGGCGAAACGTTTCCTCAATAAAGATACCCAAGAGTTGCACATGTGTCTAATTTATCAACATGTCGGTTCTCTGAACCATTCATCTACAAACACTACATCCTACCTCACGTATATACTCCCCTCTCGTGATTTATATTCTGATGAGAAGCAAATCTCGTTACTTCCCTGGAATATCCTTACATTCAATAGTGTAGTACCCTGAGGGACTGATTACCTCAAACTCCTTCTGATCTTAACCATTCTTCTTTGTATAGGACTCAATAGAGATACCCAGGTGTTGCACATGTGTCTAATTTATCAACATGTCGGTTCTCTGAACCATTCATCTACAAACTGAGGAAGGTGTTACTGGCCTTCGTGCACCATCCTCACCTAGCTTTTTAAAACTTACGACATGTTTGACAGGTAATTTTCCCCGCTCACTTTGGCCTTGGGTACAGTATTTCATTAGTTCTTTATTGAAAGGCTCTCATCACATGCGTGTTTAATGAGTTTTTCTAACCGTACTTATTTCAAGTCATTTCTCTTTATTTTCAGAGTTTTATTCCACACGCACATACAAGTGCACGCTCTCTCACTCTCTCACTTTTAGCATACCGGCTGTCTCCCACGGAGGCAGGGTGACCCGAAAAAAAAATGATTTCACAATCATTCCATCACTGTCTTGTCAGAGGCGTGGCTATACTACAGTTCGGTTAGGTTAGGTTAGGTTGGGTTAGGTTGGGTTAGGTTAGGTTAGGTTGGGTTAGGTTAGGTTAGGTTGGGTTAGGTTAGGTTAGGTTGGGTTAGGTTGGGTTAGGTTAGGTTAGGTTAGGTTAGGTTAGGTTGGGTTAGGTTAGGTTAGGTTGGGTTAGGTTAGGTTAGGTTAGGTTAGGTTAGGTTGGGTTAGGTTAGGTTAGGTTAGGTTAGGTTAGGTTAGTGTCTCCACTCCTCCTTTAGAGTGCAGGCACTGTGCTTCCCTTCTCCAGGAGTCAGGTTCGGCTTACCAGTTTCCCTGAATCCCTTCATGTTAACTTGCACAGACTCTAACAGCACGCTATGTCATAAAAGCTGCTTGCTTCCACTCCTGTCTAATATGCTCACACACGCCTGTTGGATGTTCAAGCCCCCTTGCATGCAAAACCTTTACTACCCCTCCTAACCATTCCTAGGATGTTAAGTAAAAAGACACAAGTGTAACTAATGTGACATTATATTGTGGCAACGTTTCGCTCTCGAGGAGCTTTGTCAAGCCGTTAACAGCTTGAAAAAACTCCTGGAGAGCGAAACGTTGCCACAATAAAATGTCACATTAGTTGGATGTTTTGTCTCCACAGATGCCTCAGTGCACCACCCTTTCCCCCTCCATCATATTAATGGCTCACCTCGTCCTTCATAGACCCATCTCGTACGTTGGACTCCGTGCGGCCAGCAGTAACAGCCTAGTTGATCAGGCCCTGATACATAAGGAGGCCTGGTCATGGACCGGGCCGCGGGGGCGTTGATCCCCGGAATAACCCCCAGGTAACCTCCAGGTAATCTACCAACAATGGGGCACATGTCAGAAGGAACCATACAACATCGTCTCCAGAAATAATTTGAGATGTCATCTCAAACTCCTGCCAAGACGACTCTTCTAACCAAACAGATGTAAGCCAAACGATGTCAGTTTGCAATCCAGTGTAAACAGTAGACTACTAAACGCTGCATTAAACCTGCTACTCTTAAACTACACAACTAAAACATGAAACGCTGAGTGATGTTAGAACATAAGAACGTACACTACAGTAGGCCTGTTGGCCCATAGTGGGCAGGGCCTGTTTTAAAGGATTTAAGCACCGGAGTGGTGTGTACTTCCTGTCCCAAAACAATAATTTACAGCACTTGTAACGTAGATGTGGTATAAACCTTGGTAATAAATACCTTCTTACTGGTTTAGAAAAACATAAGGCAGTAACAGCCTGGTTGATCAGATTTTGATCCATCACGAGGCTTGGTCTCAGACCTAACCGTGGGGGCGTTGACCCCCGAAACCCTTTCCAGATATACCCTCCAAGTATGAGGGTGACCTGGTTGTGGTCATGGCGTCCTGCAGAGATGGTCATCTAGCGCCTCAAACATATGGCTGCCGCCGTGCGCATATGATATTTTAAATAAAATACTTGTCACTAAAAGAGAACAAGTCCTGGACAATGCTTATACAATTAGCGATTTAAAAGAATAACAACTCTTAAGATAACAGAGGAAGTGCAAAACAGACGAGCCTGGCCAATGGCCAGGCTTCGAGAGTGGCTAAACTCTCGGAATTCTTCAAAGGTATATCAGACCTATAGAAAAGCAGGGCACTGTGCGCACAATAAGGGAAACTTGTGTCAACATGCGTGGTCCAAGACTCTCCATCCTGCTACCAGAGATATAAGAAATGTTGTTGGATATAAATGAAATCTTCGTTATTTCTGTCAAGTAGCATCAGCCAGGCTGTGAGGAATATGTGGGCCATTATCCCACCAGCAGTAATAGCTTGGTTGAATGGATACTCAACAGAAAAGTCAGGCCTCAGGGTGGTTTACGAAGCTAAAATACTTTGGAAACTTGTCATAAGTACAGAGTATATATAACCTTGTCGTTTAGTAAGTCTCTGTGAATATAATAATGACTGAGATTAAGACACATGTGCAACATCTGGGTATCTTTATTGTAGACGTTTCGCCCACCAGTGGCTTTATCAATACAAATTCTAGGACATAACTTGAAGACTGTAGAACTATGTACAGAAGATGAGGTAATCAGTCCCTCAACCTAGGAGTAGGTGCGAACAGCACCACGACTACGGTGCTGTTCGCACCTACTCCTAGGTTGAGGGACTGATTACCTCATCTTCTGTACATAGTTCTGTCTTCAAGTTATGTCCTAGAATTTGTATTGATAAAGCCACTGGTGGGCGAAACGTCTACAATAAAGATACCCAGATGTTGCACATGTGTCTTAATCTCATCTTGTCGGTATTATATACCATTCGTACACATAATAATGACTCTTACGGGTTTAATGCTCGTCCATCACAGTAATAACAGTCATTACTGGGACTGATGAAGCGAGAAAGCAGTGTTAGTATGTTAATGTAGTCAGTAGAGCTATGTGAGTTACTGTTTCCATCCATCACACTGAATTGTTCCCATCCTGCACACTATATGTATAGTGTGTATTGCCTTTATGAACCCCCTACTGGCACCTCTTATACCCCCATTACAGGTACTTGTGACCCCCCTCCCGTACTGGCTCCTGTGACCCCTCCCATACTGGCTTCTGTGACCCCTCCCATACTGGCTTCTGTGACTCCTCCCATACTGGCTTCTGTGACCCCTCCCATACTGGCTTCTGTGACTCCTCCCATACTGGCTTCTGTGACTCCTCCCATACTGACTCCTCTAACTCCCATTCTGTGATATCCTCTATTGGCACCCAGCTCTGATGTTACTGGCACATGACATATAGCTCAAATGTTTCTCGTTGGCACCACACACACTGCTGGCACACAGCACTGACATCTTCCTCACTGGCACCACAAACACACTGCTGGCACCCAGCTCTGATGTCTTCCTTACTGGCACCACACACACTGCTGACACCCAGCTCTGACGTCTTCCTCACTGGCACCATACACACTGCTGGCACTCAGCTCTGACGTCTTCCTCACTGGCACCACACACACTGCTGGCACTCAGCTCTGACGTCTTCCTCACTGGCACCACACACACTGCTGGCACTCAGCTCTGACGTCTTCCTCACTGGCACCACACACACTGCTGACACCCAGCTCTGACGTCTTCCTCACTGGCACCACACACACTGCTGACACCCAGCTCTGACGTCTTCCTCACTGGCTCCACACACACTGCTGGCACTCAGTTCTGACGTCTTCCTCACTGGCACCACACACACTGCTGACACCCAGCTCT
Organism: Cherax quadricarinatus; assembly: GCF_038502225.1. NCBI lineage: Eukaryota > Metazoa > Arthropoda > Malacostraca > Decapoda > Parastacidae > Cherax > Cherax quadricarinatus. Next base: position 5,472,065 of record NC_091384.1, on the reverse strand, counting down.
GGCGTCTTCCTCACTGGCACCATACACACTGCAGACACCCCGCTCTGACGTCTTCCTTACTGGCACCACACACACTGCTGACACCCAGCTCTGACATCTTCCTCACTGGCACCACACACACTGCTGACACCCAGCTCTGACGTCTTCCTCACTGGCACCACACACACTGCTGGCACCCAGCTCTGACGTCTTCCTCACTGGCACCACACACACTGCTGGCACCCAGCTCTGACGTCTTCCTCACTGGCACCACACACACTGCTGACACCCAGCTCTGACGTCTTCCTCACTGGCACCACACACACTGCTGACACCCAGCTCTGACGTCTTCCTTACTGGCACCACACACACTGCTGGCACTCAGTTCTGACGTCTTCCTCACTGGCACCACACACACTGATGACACCCAGCTCTGACGTCTTCCTCACTGGCACCACACACACTGCTGGCACTCAGCTCTGACGTCTTCCTCACTGGCACCACACACACTACTGACGCTCAGCTCTGACGTCTTCCTCACTGGCACCACACACACTGCTGACACCCAGCTCTGACGTCTTCCTCACTGGCACCACACACACTGCTGACACCCAGCTCTGACGTCTTCCTCACTGGCACCACACACACTGCTGACACCCAGCTCTGACGTCTTCCTCACTGGCACCACACACACTGCTGACACCCAGCTCTGACGTCTGTAGTGACCTATTTTGCATTCTTATATGAATATAACTGTGCAAAAATTGTTGAATAAAAACACAAGTAAAAACATACAATTTTTTTGTATGGAATACATTTGCATACAGTGAAAGGCTCTGTTCTCTAAGGCACAGTACTTACACTGCTTTTCCATTCTTATATCCAGCATTACAAGAACATAAATCACAGCAGTGTAACATTGTTTGTTGATAACACCAGAATCTGTATGAGAGTGTCGTCCCTCGAAGACACAGTGAATCTTCAGGCGGATATAAATCAAGTCTTCCAGTGGACCTCAGACAACAATATGATGTTTAACAAGGACAAGTTTCACTTGTTCTGTTATGGAAGAATGGAGGAAATAAAGACTGTAACAGAGTACAAGACAAACTATAATTATTCAATAGAGTGAAAGTACCATGTGCGAGACTTAAGAGTAATTATCAGAACCGTAGCTCGATTGGTAGCGCACTCAACTCACTGAGTGTCCGTGGTTCGATCCCCGGTACGGGTGAAAACATTGGGCGTGTTGCCTTACACCTGCTGGCCCCGTTTACCTTGCAATAAGTAGGTACCTGGGTGTTAGCCAGCGGGTGTGGGTGGCATCCTGGGGGATGGTAGTATATCTTAGGACTGGGCTTTAAAATGATCTGAGGCAGAATAACAGCTCTTACCCATAAAAATTGACCACAAGAACGTTGCTGTTACTACCGCTAAGAAAATGACAGACTAGATAACCAAACTTTGAAGATAGAGATGTTGAGCCAATGATGACATTGCTCAAGTCACTTGTTCTCTCCAGGTTAGAATGCTGCTGCATACTAACAGGCCCCTTTAAGACAGGAGAGACAGCTGAGTAAAATTGCAGGGAGATACAAGAGAAGTGTTTCAGTGAGCAGTGGAGAAAAACATGATGTTTAGTGGTGACATGTTCAAACTGCTTCGATATGAAAAGAATGAACTCAGAACGCAAGAGGATTACCAGATAAAATGGACGAAACATGTGAAGAATCTAATTGTAATGTCAGCTGATGTTTACTTAAAAGATCATAAGGCAGGTATCACGACGGCCAGGATGATGATGGGGTGGGTAACGGAGCAGAGGGGAGGGAAAGAGAGAGAGAGAGAGAGAGAGAGATACATGATAATGTGTATGGTCATAATATACTGGAGTGAGAGGCATGGGGGAATAAGCCCAGTGAAAGGCAGAGGCACCGTGGGCACAATAAGAAAGCACTGTATCAACATCCTTATTCCCAGACTTATTAACGTTTACCGGAAGATATCAGAATACTGCCTGAACAAGCGTAGAAGTCTTCAAGAGAAAACTTAACAATTCCCTCTGCCAAGTACCGGATCAACCAGGCTGTGAAGAATGTGGCCAATGGGCTACCATCTGCACCAGACAAGCCCGACCTAGGGCTGGGCTTTGTGAGTAAGAAAACTCTCGAGGGTAGAAAATATGAAGTAAACTTTGACTGCTTGTATACTTTCAAACATCTGAAGTACATACAACACCTGACAGACCCTTCAGTTGTTTTCCTTAAAACACAGACAAGAAAATTACGTAATAATTTACACATGGAAGTCCTGAAAGGACTGATCTCGACCCTGAACACTGAAACCACTCAAGGGTGATGGACTGATTACATCGTCTTTACATCTCTACTGCTTCTACTGACTCCTCTGTATTCGACTGAAGAAGCCTACTGTGTAGGCGAAACGTTTCGGAATCAAGATATCTTAACTTTTGAACAGGTGTCTTATTTATCAACTGTCATAATTGTGTACCATTATCATAAACCATACCACGGGCGGGGATAGAACCCACGATCAGTCTGGAGTTTTATGACTCTGATCGCGGGTTCTATCCCCACCCTTGGTATGGTTTGTTTGCAATCGTGTCATTACAATTTCGTGAGTCATGATACCATTACCATATTCAGGCACCACCTTGTATCAGGACGTACCTGATTTAAGGGGAATATTTAGAACTGTTTCTAAGAGTAACTGTATGTGAATTCCTGGGTAATCAGTGGCTACACAAGGCAGTATTACCGACAGCTTGGTTACGTTGTGATTGGTGACCTCATGACTTAAGAAATCGTAATGACACGATTGCAAATAAACCATACCCCCGGCCGGGATTGAACCCGCGGTCATAGAGTCTCAAAACTCCAGCCCGTCGCGTTAGCCACTAGACCAGCTAGCCACAATAAGATTCATCCAACTAGGTATATTTCTACACCATAGGAAGGTTAGCACAGGCACCTCTGTGACCACAAATGCAAGTTTTTACAGACGAATCTCCAGCTAGCGTGGCCGTGACGAACTCTAGCTCAAGTCCCTTCACTGCCGTCAACATGACGGGCTGGAGTTTTGAGACTCTATGACCGCGGGTTCAATCCCGGCCGGGGGTATGGTTTTTTTGGTGACCTCACGCTGCAGTAACACTGCTAAGCCTCATCACACGAGGATGTGATGTAAGTGGATTAGAAAACCAACGAGGCGATGAATAAGATACTTCTGCAGTGCTTGGGAATCTTTATCGAGGAAACGTTTCGCCAGTCAGTTGCCTCTTCAGCCCAACAAGTAGAAGAATGGTGGAAGATGAGGAGGAGAATGAGGTATAAGTTATATAATGCAACTTAATAGACATTTGAGTAATTCATTTAAGTATTTAATACAGATACACAAATGAACTATAAGTCAATCACGAGTCGTGGATGAAACTATTTACAAAAGAAAAGTTAAGAGAATGTAACCCGCTGCGCACACAGGCCACAGTCTGTCGGAATTCAGAGTTCATGAGAGATGTAAGACAAAGGTCTTTAGAATGTCTGCTTCCGGATAAAGATCTTTATCCCGATTGTGTACACACACACACGCACACACACACACACACACACACACACACACACACACACACACACACACACACACACACACACACACACACACACACACACACACACCTGAAAGTTGAAAATTCGGATGAGTCATAGGGATGTTAGGAAGTATTTCTTTTATCTTAGAGTTGTCAAAAAAGTGAAACAATTTGGAAAGTGATGTAGTGGAGGCAGGATCCATATATAGCTTTAAGGAGAGGTACAATAAGGCTCTTGGAGCGGGGAGAGAGTGACTTAGTAGCGACTAGCGAAGACGACCCCTACAACCAGATACAATGAGTACATTACATATATATATATATATATATATATATATATATATATATATATATATATATATATATATATATATATGCAAAACAACCACTCTGAAAGAATAGAGAAATTCCAAGCGCTTTCGTGACTACTCACATTATCAAGGAACTAATAGTTCCTTGATAATGTGAGTAGTCACGAAAGCGCTTGGAATTTCTCTATTCTTTCCGAGTGGTTGTTTTGCATATTCTGAAATCACCTGTTTACTGTGATCTTATTGCATATATATATATATATATATATATATATATATATATATATATATATATATATATATATATATATATATATATGTATATGTCATGCCGAATAGGCAGAACTTGCGATCTTGGCTTAAATAGCAACGTTCATCTTGCCATATAGGACAAGCGAAAATTTGTGTATGGAATAATTTCGCAAAAATCATTCTGAACCTAACGAAAAAAATATATTTGATTATGTTTGTTTAGTATTAAATTATTGTAAACAAATTTAAAATATATTTAGTTGGGTTAGGCTAAAATAAATTGTTCTTGTTATAATAAGGTTAGGTAAGTTTTCTAAGATTCTTTTGGAGCAAAATTAAGAATTTTTACATTAACATTAATGGAAAAAAATATATCTTTAAACGTATAAGAGAAAATTTTAGAAAGGACTTAATTTTAAATGAGTTCTCGCTAATTGACCAGTTTTACATATTCGGCACGACATATATATATATATATATATATATATATATATATATATATATATATATTGTGGCATATTTCACATGAACATAATATATTTCACAACGGTCCCTGATATCTTGCAAGAAAATATCAGTTTATCACTAAATTCAGTTTCTGAGAGATTGGTTTTTAGTTCAATCTGAGGAGATGTCACCTCCACAGTTATCTCAGTCTTCTACACGGACACTCATCGCATTATTTAATTTCTCTCTCCTTCCTGGGCTGTCGTCACCAGTCCTTTCAGTCTGGCACACATTTTCACCTATCAGAGAAATAATAAAAATATTACTGTCTTCGTCTCACAAGAGCGAACACACACACACACACACACACACAGTCATAGAGTGGTCAGGAACAGTCTGGCAAGTGATGTAGTGGAGGCAGGAACCATACATAGCTTTAAGACGAGGTATGATAAAGCTCATGGAGCAGGGAGAGAGAGAGGATCTAGTAGCGTTCAGTGAAGAGGCGGGGCCAGGAGTTGAGTATCGACCCTTGCAACTACAATTAGGTGAGTACACACACACACACTGTCACTGACATGTATAGTATGCAAAGTCATGGAGAAGATTATCAGGAGAAGAGTGGTGGAGCACCTAGAAAGGAGTGGGCTTATCAGTGACAACCAGCACGCTTTCAGGAATGGGAAATCCTGTGTCACAAACCTACTCGAGTTCTATGCCAGGGTGACAGCAGTAAGACAAGAGAGAGAGGGGTGGGTAGATTGCGTTTTCTTGGACTGGAGGACCAGGCAGGTATAACAGGGAAGGCACGGCAATGGATCAGGGAATACCTGTCGGGAAGACATCAGCGAATCATGGTACATGACGAGGGGTCAGACCAGAGGGTTCCACAGGGGTCAGTCCTAGGACCGGTGCTGTTTCTGGTATATGTGAACGACATGACAGAAGGAAGATACTCAAAAGTGTCCCTGTTTGCAGATGTGAAGTTGATGAGACGAATTCAGTTGGACGAGGACCAGGCAGAACTACAAAGGGATCTGGACAGGTTGCAGGCCTGTTCCAGAAATTGGCTCCTGGAGTTCAACCCCTCCAAGTGCAAAGTTATGAAGATTGGGGAAGGGCAAAAGAAGACCGCAGACGCAGTGCAGTCTAGGGGGCCAGAGACTACAAACCTCACTCAAGGAAAAAGATCTTGGGGTGAGTATAACACCAGGCACATCTCCTGAGGCGCACATTAACCAAATAACTGCTGCAGCATATGGGCGCCTGGCAAACCTAGGACTAGGATTCAGACATCTCAATAAGGAATCGTTCAGGACTCTGTACACCGTATATATTAGACCTGTATTGAAGTACGCAGCACCAGTTTGGAACCCACACCTAGCCAAGCATGTAAGGAAATTAGAGAAAGTGCAAAGGTTTGCAACAAGACTAATCCCGGAGCTGAGGGGCATGTCCTGCGAAGGAAGGTTAAGGGAAATAAACCTGACGACACTGGAGGACAGGAGAGATAGGTGGGATATGATAACGACGTATAAAATACTGAGAGGAATTGACAAGGTGGACAGAGACAGGATGTCCCAGAGATGGGACACAACAACAAGGGGTCACAGTTGGAAGTTGAAGACACAGATGAATCATAGGGATGTTAGGAAGTATTTTTTCAGAGTTGTCAGCAAGTGGAATAGTCTGGGAAGTGATGTAGTGGAGGCAGGATCCATACATAGCTTTAAGAAGAGGTATGATAAAGCTCATGGAGCAGGAAGAGTGATCTAGTAGCTACCAGTGAAGAGGTCGGGCCAGGAGCTGTGATTCAACCCCTGCAACCACAACTAGGTGGGTACACACACCAGGAACTATGAGTCGACCCCTACAACGACACACACAGATGAGTACATACACCCACACCCGCCCACCATATTACTGACCATATCGTACTGGTCCAGTAGTTGTGAGAGGCAGGAGTGACCATCCAAGACCATATCGTACTGGTCCAGTAGTTGTGAGAGGCAGGAGGGACCATCCAAGACCATGTTATACTGGTCCAGTAGTTGTGAGAGGCAGGAGTGACCATCCAAGGCCATGTTGTACTGGTCTAGTAGTTGTGAGAGGCAGGAGCGACCATCCAAGACCATGTTGTACTGGTCCAGTAGTTGTGAGAGGCAGGAGTGACCATCCAAGACCATGTTGTACTGGTCCAGTAGTTGTGAGAGGCAGGAGCGACCATCCAAGACCATGTTGTACTGGTCCAGTAGTTGTGAGAGGCAGGAGTGACCATCCAAGACCATGTTGTGTTGGTCCAGTAGTTGTGAGAGGCAGGAGTGACCATCCAAGACCATGTTGTACTGGTCCAGTAGTTGTGAGAGGCAGGAGCGACCATCCAAGACCATGTTGTACTGGTCCAGTAGTTGTGAGAGGCAGGAGTGACCTGTTCTAAACCCATGTTGACCTGGGTTATACAGTTGTGATTCCATGTGTTTAACAATCTTGCTTCTTAAAACCCAAAGAGTTTGATATGGAGACGTCAGTGCTGTCAATCTATAGTGTTATGCGATTATTTTACTGTCAAATTTGTGGAGTATGACTATGTCATTGGTTTTAAAGGGCTATGGGATGACTCCAGTGTGCAGACTCCCTCTCCATAGGATGTTCACTGTATACCAGAATTTTCATTTTTCAATTCCCGATGAATGGAGTATGACGTGTGTGGGTAGAGTGTTATTCTGTTACAGTGACCCACTTATTTTTTCTGCTGTGGTTACCGTGTACTATTTCTTCTTTTATTACGACTTTTAATGTTTTTCTGCCGTCGAAACTCATCAAAGGTTTATCAGAGGTTATCCATTCACTGTTTTATCTGTTTGGTTACCCAGTCACTGTTTTTTCCTGTTTGGTTATCCATTTTTTTTCCTGTTGGTTACCCACTCACTGTTTTTTTTATTTTTTCAATAATTAGCTTTTATGCCATAGCCACTTATTCTTTTCTGTTTGGTTACGAGAATACTGTTTAGTTACCCATTCACTTTTTTCTGTTTAATTACCTATTCATTTGTTTGCAATTTCTGTTTTCGTGCCATAGTTATCCAGTTATTGTTTGGTTACCCATTTACTGTTATTGCAATAGTGTTTTTTTTTCTGCTATGGTTACCTATTTGTTGTTTTTTTAAGGTTAATGTTAGATGCTTAGTGTTTTTCTGATATTATTTTCTGATTCTTCGTTAGTCACTTATACTGTTTACTGGACACATTATACTGTTTACTGGGCACATTATACTGTTTACTGGACACATACTGTTTACTGGACACATTATACTGTTTACTGGACACATACTGTTTACTGGACACATTATACTGTTTACTGGACACATTATACTGTTTACTGAACACATACTGTTTACTGGACACATACTGTTTACTGGACACATTATACTGTTTACTGGACACATACTGTTTACTGGACACATTATACTGTTTACTGGACACATTATACTGTTTACTGGACACATATTGTTTACTGGACACATTATACTGTTTACTGGACACATTATACTGTTTACTGGACACATACTGTTTACTGGACACTTTATACTGTTTACTGGACACATTATACTGTTTACTGGACACATACTGTTTACTGGACACTTTATACTGTTTACTGGACACATACTGTTTACTGGACACATTATACTGTTTACTGAACACATTATACTGTTTACTGGACACATTATACTGTTTACTGGACACATATTGTTTACTGGACACATACTGTTTACTGGACACATTATACTGTTTACTGGACACATTATACTGTTTACTGGATACATTATACTGTTTACTGGACACATTATACTGTTTACTGGACACATGCTGTTTACTGGACACATTATACTGTTTACTGGACACATTATACTGTTTACTGGACACATGCTGTTTACTGTCGGTCCTATTCCTGCCCCCGCGGCCCCATACTTGACTCAGCTTCCTCATCAGACAGTCGATTGTTTACCTGTCACTTAATTACTGTGTTTACCCAGGTGAGAATCACCTATGTCACCTGTTTGTGAACTAGTCATATATTTACCTGTCAGCGAGTCACCTGTTTACCTATCAGTCAGTCAGATATTTAACTCAGCGAGTCACCTGTTTACCTATCAGTCAGATATTTAACTCAGGGAGTCACCTGTTTACCTATCAGTCAGTCAGATGTTTAACTGTCAGCGAGTCACCTGTTTACCTATCAGTCAGTCAGATGTTTAACTCAGCGAGTCACCTGTTTACCTATCAGTCAGATATTTAATTCAGCGAGTCACCTGTTTACCTATCAGTCAGTCAGATGTTTAACTGTCAGCGAGTCACCTGTTTACCTATCAGTCAGTCAGATATTTAACTCAGCGAGTCACCTTTTTACCTATCAGTCAGATATTTAACTCAGCGAGTCACCTGTTTACCTATCAGTCAGATATTTAACTCAGCGAGTCACCTGTTTACCTATCAGTCAGATATTTAACTCAGCGAGTCACCTGTTTACCTATCAGTCAGTCAGATGTTTAACTGTCAGCGAGTCACCTGTTTACCTGACAACGAGTCACAGGTGATAGACAATAATGTCCTAATTAATAGCCGTGAGTGATGGGCCGGGTGGGCTGGCGATGCATCAAAGGCAGCCGTGTTTGGCAATACGTGCACCAAAAACGGCCTTTTGAAGAACCTATTGGTCCATAGTCAATTTTCCTCTGCTCATGTCTGTTTAATTTGCAGCGAAAATGAACACTATTTTTACGAATTGTTCTTTTTTTTATGACTGTGTGGATGTGTGTGTGTGTGTGTGTGTGTGTGTGTGTGTGTGTGTGTGTGTGTGTGTGTGTGTGTGTGTGTGTGTGCGTGTGTGTGTGTGTGCGTGTACGTTTTTTTTCAGGGGGACGGGGGTATATTGGAGTTGTGTTGGTAAGCTGTGTTTGGGAGGGAGGGAGAGAGAGAGAGTGGAGAGAGAGAGAGAGAGAGAGAGAGAGAGAGAGAGAGAGAGAGAGAGAGAGAAAGAGAGACGGGGGAGTGGGATTTAGAATGATGAGGGGTACGAACTTGTCCTTTCATGGTTGTACTTGCCCAGTTGTGTTGGCTGGGGTTGTTTCGATCTGGCCTCGCTGGCCTCGCCTCTGTAGCTTCACGGACCGGTATGACTGACTGCTTACCTCATGAGCCATGTCGTATCTACTCATGAAACTATGTATGGAAATGTCTACCTGGAGGGTGTTCTGGGGGTCATTGCCCCCGCGGCCCAGTCCTTGACCAGGCTTCCTGGTGGATCAGAGCCTGATCAACCAGCCTGTTACTGCTGGCCGCACATAATCCAAAGTACGAACCATAGCCTGGTTGGTCAGGTACTGACTTTAGGTATCTCTCCAGTTCCCCCTTGAAGGCAGCCAGGGGTCTATTGGTAATTCCCCTTACGGCTGGTGGGAGACTGTTGAACAGTCTTGGGCCCCGGACACTTATTGTGTGTTCTCTTAGTGTAGTAATGGTGCCCCTACTTTCATTGGGGTATGTTGCATCGCCTGCCAAGTCTTTTGCTTTCGTTGGGAGTGATTTCTGTGTGCAGATTAGGGACCAGTCCCTCCAGGATCTTCCAGGTGTAGATTATGATGTATCTCTGTCGCCTGCACTCCAGTGAGTACAAGTCAAGCGCTTCCAGGCGTTCCCCTTAGTTAAGGTATTTGATGGCACTTATATGTGCAGTAAAGGTTCTCTGTACATTCTCTAGCCCTGCAATTTCACCTGCCATGAATGGGGATGTTAATGTACAGCAGTATTCCAGACTAGAGAGAATAAATGACTTAAGAATTATTGGCTTGGCATCTGATGGGTGTGTTGCACGTTGTGTTGTGTATTCTCTGATGGGTGTGTTGCACGTTGTGTTCTCTGATGGGTGTGTTGCACGTTGTGTTGCATATTCTCTGATGGGTGTATTGCATGTTGTGTTGCGTATTCTCTGATGTGTGTATTGCATGTTGTGTTGCGTATTCTCTGATGGGCGTGTTGCATGTGTTGTGTATTCTGTGATGGGTGTATTGCATGTTATGTTGTGTATTCTCTGATGGGTGTGTTGCATGTGTTGTGTATTCTCTGATGGGTGTGTTGCACGTTGTATATAGACTCTTCAAAGATTTTCTGTTGACATTCCTGAAGAATAGTCTGAGAATGATTCGCTTCTTGTTGTTTGAGTCACACGTTTTATGTGCTCATCCAGGGATATGTTTGATGCCATGTTTACCCCAGACCCTTTTCTTTCATAGTTAACTGTAGTTTCTCACCTTCCAGCATGGATTCCGTTTCGGGACTTCTTTCTATTTCACAAAATGTTATGACATTTCACTTAATACATGCAAATCCATTGTGTGAGAGAGAGAGAGAGAGAGAGAGAGAGAGAGAGAGAGAGAGAGAGAGAGAGAGAGAGAGAGAGAGAGAGAGAGAGAGAGAGAGAAAGAGAGAGAGAGAGAGAGAGAGAGAGAAAACATGCATCCATGCATACACTCCCCTATTTGCGAGAATGTGTGTATGACCGTGTGTATGTGTGTGTATACGACTGCGTTTGTGTGCCAGTTTGCGAATGAGGCGAGAAAGAGGATTCAAGTGTACTTGCTTTCAATTGCGTTCGTTGCTGGAGTGTATTGTCCTTCACATGTCCCCAGTTACTCCATTGTTTAAAAATATTAGATAAATTTTATCGAGAGTGGGAGAGAGGCAGCGAGAGTGCATAGTGTTTGTGGGGGGGATGTGTATTTGTGTACTCACCGATTTGTGCTTGTCTGAGGTCGAGTCTTAGCTCCTGGGCCCCGACTATTGAGTTTTCTTAGCATTACTAGTTTCCGGCCACCAACGCCCTGGTATATGTACTATCGAAGCTGAGTAAATTATTTGCCACCTTTTCATCCACTGTATTTGACACACACATAATCCACACGTGGGAACTCTTGACGCTTCAGTCCGACTTAGACCATTATCACAAGCGCGAAGGGAAGGCACTCTTGTGTCACTACTACTACTATGACTACTACTACTACTACTACTACTATACTGAACACATCGACTCCAGGCTAAGGGACTGATTACTTCAAACTCCTCCCTCATTTTTCACCGGTTTTCTCTGTATTGGACTGAAGAAGCCACTGGCTGGTGAAACGTTTCCTCAATAAAGATTCCCCAGTATAGCACAAATGTCACATTCTTCATTTTAACTCTGCAGTGTGTTCAAGCGTTCTTGGTGTGTCTGTCCCTCAGGTTATGTTCCAGTGATACATAGTCTTCAGTGTCCCTCAGGTTATGTTCCAGTGATATATAGTCTTCAGTGTCCTCTGGCAGGTTATGTTCCAGTGATACATAGTCTTCAGTGTCCTCTGGCAGGTTATGTTCCAGTGATACATAGTCTTCATTGTCCTCTCAGGTTATGTTCCAGTGATACATAGTCTTCAGTGTCCTCTGGCAGGTTATGTTTCAGTGATACATAGTCTTCAGTGTCCTCTGGCAGGTTATGTTCCAGTGATACATAGTCTTCAGTGTCCTCTCAGGTTATGTTTCAGTGATACATAGTCTTCAGTGTCTTCTGGCAGGTTATGTTCCAGTGATACATAGTCTTCAGTGTCCTCTCAGGTTGCTTACATACACCAGACTTTGGAAGTTTGATAAGTTTTGTGTGTTAGAAGTGATTAAGGTCCCTAACCCGAAAGGTTTTATGTATCCTAGTGTTTGCTTACGTGTCTTTTCCAAACTAGTTTGTGGGTATGTATTACGAAGGATTATACCACCCGAAGCACTGGTTCTTGAGGGACCCCATTCATCACCAGTGCCCACTCCGCCTTCTTCCTTACCCTTCTGTCCCAGTCTGTTATAGTTTGTATTAGAGCCTCTGGCTCGTTGCACTCAAGTGCTTTCAGTCGAAGATACAGTCTACCCAACTTTCTTTGGGTGTGAGCTGGACCTGACTATCTTGGGCCAGTAAACCGGCTGCACTGCATCACCTTACGTTCTCTCTTACTTGGGAGAATGAAAAGGAGGAAGGTGTTGGGATGGGAAGAGGATTGTGGGAGCGTGGGCGTGGGTGGGTGGGCGGGCGTGCCCACTGCGCCCCTGGAGTCAGAGTCACGTAATGCATGTGGCGGCCGCCCGTATATTTTCCCGTGTATTTGTCACCAGCTTAAATTTGGTGCAATTGCCTGGCATATATTTGTGTTGGATATTACTGCATTGTGGAGTTTATGTGCTAGTGTGCTTGGTTACTGGTTGTTGTGTGTTGGTGGACTACCTGTGTTGTTGGTGGACTACCTGTGTTGTTGGTGGACTACCTGTGTTGTTGGAGGAGTACCTGTGTTGTTGGTGGACTACCTGCATTGTTAGTGGACTACCTGTGTTGTTGGAGGAGTACCTGTGTTGTTGGTGGACTACCTGTGTTGTTGGTGGACTACCTGCATTGTTAGTGGACTACCTGTGTTGTTGGAGGAGTACCTGTGTTGTTGGTGGACTACCTGTGTTGTTGGTGGACTACCTGTGTTGTTGGTGGACTACCTGTGTTGTTGGAGGAGTACCTGTGTTGTTGGTGGACTACCTGTGTTGTTGGAGGAGTACCTGTGTTGTTGGTGGACTACCTGTGTTGTTGGTGGACTACCTGCATTGTTAGTGGACTACCTGTGTTGTTGGAGGAGTACCTGTGTTGTTGGTGGACTACCTGTGTTGTTGGTGGACTACCTGTGTTGTTGGTGGAGTACCTGTGTTGTTGGTGGACTACCTGTGTTGTTAGTGGACTACCTGCATTGTTGGTGGACTACCTGTGTTGTCAGTGGACTACCCGCGTGTTAATGTACTACTTATGTTCGGTGACTATCGCGTCTGTTAGTGGATCATGTGTGTGTGCTTGTAGACATACAAGCACAAGAGCTGGTCTACCTGGAAAGCACTCGAGGGTCTGGTCCCAAATCTACACACTGCCATAACAACTTACTGGAGTAAGAGAGATACGAGGAAGTGTAAAATAAACCCAGTGAAAAGAAAGCGTGCAGTATACACAATAAGGGAACACTATATCAACATCCGTGGCCCCAGATTATTCAACATCTTACCAGAAGATATCAGAAACACTGCTGGAACAAGTGTTGAAGTCTTGAAGAGGAAACTGGACAAGTAGCTTCACCAGGTGCCAGATCAAACAGGCTGTGATGGATATGTGGGCCAGCGGGCCGCCAGCAGAAACAGTCTAGTTGACCAGACTAGCACCAGACGAGCTCTAGGAGTAGAAAAACTCTCGGAACTTATCAGAGGTACCAAATATCAGATCAGGCAGGTTGTGATGGCTGTGGACCAGCTGGCAGCTAACAGCATTGGCCTGGTTGAACAGGCAATCAGCAGGGAACCCTGGCCTCAGGTCGGGCTGCGTTTGTGTGTACTCAGTGGTGGTTGCAGGGGTCGAGTCATAGCTCCTGGCCTCTTTCGTGTATGTAAACTACCTCTGTGTGGCTGTTGAAAAAACGTATATGAGAGTCGGCTTGAGTGCGCATACTCAACTAATTGGGTTGTATTTTGAGAAGCTAAGCTCTGGTTCTTGTGCTCCCCCTTTGTGGTGCATGCGTTGGTCTGCGTGAGTCTAGTACCAAGAGCCTGGTTGATCAGGTTGTCCACCGAGAGGCCTGGTCTGGGACCGGGCCACGGGGGCGTCGACCCCCGGAAGACACTCCAGGTATTTAGAGTTGTGGTTTATGTAAATTACTTAATTAATATATGTCATCGTAGCGAAAAGATGAGTTGAAGAACAAGCTTTGATTTTGACGTTTCGCTCTGTTTAGAGTTTTATCGTGTCGTGATAGAGCTCTACATTGAGCGAAACATTGCTCTATGAAAAGCTCATGTAATCTGTCTTAACTAGTGTAGGCAGTAAGATATTTCTGTCCAGAATTCACAGTACTGCAGCTGGAAGAATTAGGACTGAAGAAGCCGCTAGGGGCGAAACGTTTCCTCTCGTAAATGTCCTAAACTGGACATATCTTCTTGCACATCTCGACGGTATCACCACACCATCTTCCTGTTAATTACTGATCCACAATTTAGAGAGGGAATCGTAGACAGTATTTCGGTCTAAACGTTCTTAACTGCTGCTTAGAATTTTCCGACGTTTCGGTCAGCCAGTAAATACGATTTTTCCCACTTTTGTCAATGACAAGAGAGAAAGAGAGAGAATTCTCTGATAATGGGTATGTATAATCTGGAGAATACCTGGAGGGTGTTCCGGGGGTCAACGCCCCCGCAGCCCGGTCCTTGACCAGGCCTCACGGTAGATCAGGACCTGATCAACCAAGCTGTCATTGCTGGCCGCACGTAGTCCAACACACGAACCACAGCCCGGCTAATCAGGTACTCACCGAAATATCTGAACAATCCTCACCATCAGTTCGTGTCTGGAATTTTACGACTCGCTTGCCGCGAGTTCAATCCCCACCCGTGGTTGATCAGTGTATTATTTAGTTTAGTACACAATACAATTTTTCCCTTCCCCAGGGTTTTCCCTCGATGATGCCGGACATAAAACCGGGTTTTAATGTTTGTTCGACTGCGTTGTGTTTATGGTGTTGTTAACATCATTATATATGCGCTTTTGTGTTGTTGACACAGCGTAATGTTGTTTTATGCTTCCCAATTGAGAAATTAATAATGCACAGCAAAAATCTACAGAAAAAATGGTTTAATATTTAATTCATCCATTGGTGAGTTAAATTATCATTTATCGGTACGTCAGTGTGATTGATTCTGTGACAGGCGTTGTGTGTGTGTGCAGCCATTATGGTAATTACACCAGAGTGGCCTTTTAATTCCTTCACGGCGTTGAGGTGTGCCTCTGGTGTTGACAATTGCTTGTGTATTGGTATTGTAGGTTGGTGGTGTGTTCGCGTGGTGGGTTGGTTATGTGTTGTGTGGTGGGTTGGTCGTGTGGTGGGTTGGTCGTGTGTTGTGTGGTGGGTTGGTCGTGTGTTGTGTGTTGGGTTGGTCGTGTGGTGGGTTGGTCGTGTGTTGTGTGTTGGGTTAGTCGTGTGGTGGGTTAGTTGTGTGTTGTGTGGTGGGTTGGTCGTGTGTTGTGTGGTGGGTTGGTCGTGTGTTGTGTGGTGGGTTGGTGGTGTGTTGTGTGGTGGGTTGGTCGTGTGTTGTGTGGCGGGTTGGTGGTGTGTTGTGTGGTGGGTTGGTAGTGTGCTGTGTGGCGAGTTGATGGTGTGTTGTGTGGTGGGTTGGTCGTGTGTTGTGTGGCGGGTTGGTGGTGTGTTTTGTGGTGGGTTGGTGATGTGTTGTGTGGTGGGTTGGTCGTGTGTTGTGTGGTGGGTTGGTCGTGTGTTGTGTGGTGGGTTGGTCGTGTGTTGTGTGGTGGGTTGGTCGTGTGTTGTGTGGTGGGTTGGTCGTGTGTTGTGTGGTGGGTTGGTCGTGTGTTGTGTGGTGGGTTGGTGATGTGTTGTGTGGTGGGTTGGTGATGTGTTGTGTGGTGGGTTGGTCGTGTGTTGTGTGGCGGGTTGGTCGTGTGTTTTGTGGTGGGTTGGTCGTGTGTTGTGTGGTGGGTTGATGTGTTGTGTGGTGGGTTGGTGATGTGTTGTGTGGTGGGTTGGTCGTGTGTTGTGTGGCGGGTTGGTGGTGTGTTGTGTGGTGGGTTGGTAGTGTGTTGTGTGGCGAGTTGATGGTGTGTTGTGTGGTGGGTTGGTCGTGTGTTATGTGGCGGGTTGGTGGTGTGTTTTGTGGTGGGTTGGTCGTGTGTTGGGTGGTGGGTTGGTCGTGTGTTGTGTGGCGGGTTGGTGGTGTGTTGTGTGGTGGGTTGGTAGTGTGTTGTGTGGCGAGTTGATGGTGTGTTGTGTGGTGGGTTGGTCGTGTGTTGTGTGGCGGGTTGGTGGTGTGTTTTGTGGTGGGTTGGTCGTGTGTTGGGTGGTGGGTTGTGTGATGGGTTGGTAGTGTGTTGTGGTGGGTTGTGTGGTGGGTTGGTTGTGTGTTGTGTGGTGGGTTGGTTGTGTGTTGTGTGGTGGGTTGGTTGTTGTGTGGTGGGTTGGTGGTGTGTTGTGTGGTGGGTTGGTGGCGTGTTGTGTGGTGGGTTGGTGGTGTGTTGTGTGGTGGGTTGGTCGTGTGTTGTGTGGTTGGTTGGTTGTGTGTTGTGTGGTGGGTTGGTTGTTGTGTGGTGGGTTGGTGGTGTGTTGTGTGGTGGGTTGGTGGCGTGTTGTGTGGTGGGTTGGTGTGTTGTGTTGTGGGTTGGTGGTGGGTTGTGTGGTGGGTTGGTTGTGTGTTGTGTGGTGGGTTGGTTTACCTGGAGTTTACCTGAAGAGAGTTCCGTGGGTCAATGCCCCCGCGGCCCGGTCTGTGACCAGGCCTCCTGGTGGATCAGAGCCTGATCAACCAAGGTGCTGTGTTGTGTGGTGGGTTGGTGCTGTGTTGTGTGGTGGGTTGGTTGTGTGTTGTGTGGTGGGTTGGTTGTGTGTTGTGTGGTGGGTTGGTGGTGTGTTGTGTTGGTGGGTTGGTGCTGTGTTGTGTGGTGGGTTGGTTGTGTGTTGTGTGGTGGGTTGGTTGTGTGTTGTGTGGTGGGTTGGTGGTGTGTTGTGTTGGTGGGTTGGTGGTGTTTTGTGTGGTGGGTTGGTTGTGTGTTGTGTGGTGGGTTGGTGGTGGGTTGGTTGTGTGTTGTGTGGTGGGTTGATATTGTGTATTGTACTGGGGTGTGATCATGTGTGTTGTACTGGGGTGTGATCATGTGTGTTGTACTGGGGTGTGATCATGTGTGTTGTACTGGGGTGTGATCATGTGTGTTGTACTGGGGTGTGATCATGTGTGTTGTACTGGGGTGTGATCATGTGTGTTGTACTGGGGTGTGATCATGTGTGTTGTACTGGGGTGTGATCATGTGTATTGTACTGGGGTGTGATCATGTGTGTTGTACTGGGGTGTGATCATGTGTGTTGTACTGGGGTGTGATCATGTGTATTGTACTGGGGTGTGATCATGTGTGTTGTACTGGGGTGTGATCATGTGTATTGTACTGGGGTGTGATCATGTGTATTGTACTGGGGTGTGATCATGTGTATTGTACTGGGGTGTGATCATGTGTATTGTACTGGGGTGTGATCATGTGTGTTGTACTGGGGTGTGATCATGTGTGTTGTACTGGGGTGTGATCATGTGTGTTGTACTGGGGTGTGATCATGTGTGTTGTACTGGGGTGTGATCATGTGTATTGTACTGGGGTGTGATGTCGAGTAAGCTCTATCTCACCTTCAGTTCATAGTTATTCCCTGTTGTTTCCTCTCCTTAAATCTCATGCACCCTGCCTCCATCTACTCTATTTAATACCCTTAATACTTTATATACCGTCATCATGATCCCACTAGTCCTCTCTCCTGGTGTTGTTAAAATTTTTCAAGTCTGTCGTTCTTTCTGAATGCTTGAAGAATTTCGGAAGTATGTTTACCGGGAGTCAACATCCCTGAGGCCCGGTCCTAAACCAGGCCTCCTGGTGTTATTAAGGCCGATCACCAGGATGTTATTGCTGGCTGCAAGCAGTCCTAAATACTAGCCACAACCCGACTGGTCAGGAAATGACCTAAGGAACTTGTCAAGACTCACGAAATCGTAATGACACGATTGCAAACAAACCATACCATACCATAAAACTTGCATTTGTGGTCACAGTGGTGCCTATGCTAACCTTCCTATGGTGTAGAAATATACCTAGTTGGACGAATCTTATTGTGGCTAGCTGGTCCAGTGGCTAACGCGACGGTCTGGAGTTTTGAGACTAACCGCGGGTTCTAACCCCACCCGTGGTATGATTTGAACTTGTCAAGGTCCTTCCTGAAGACAGCCAGGAGTTTGTTAGCAATCCCCCTTAAGTATGCTGGGAGGCTGTTGAGCCATCATAGGCCCCATTGAGATACAACACTTACCGAGCCTGTTACTGTCGTAGGGAGCGATTTCTGTGGGTAGATTTGGGGCGAATCCCTTTAGGATTTTACAGGTGTAAATTATAGTATATATTTCTTGCCTGCGCTACAGGAAGTACGGGTTGAGGGACTTCAAACATTCCTATTAATAGGGGTACTTTACCACGACTAGTTTTGTCGCGAACCTTTGAGTCTTCTACAGTTTCGTTGTTTGCTGAGAAATGGAAGATGGAACTTAATCCTGATCATTCCCTAAAATCTTTGTTCCTTTGACGAGTTTCGAGAGTCTGCTCCCGGAGAAAACCATGGACCAGGCTATTCTGGTGCTAGCCTGTTGTAGTGTTGGGTATTGTGTGGTGGGACGATGTTGTGTGTGGTGTTGGGTATTGTTTGGTGGGACGATGTTGTGTGTGGTGTTGGGTATTGTGTGGTGGGACGATCTTGTGTGTGGTGTTGGGTATTGTGTGGTGGGACGATCTTGTGTGTGGTGTTGGGTATTGTGTGGTGGGACGATCTTGTGTGTGGTCTTGTTTGGTGTTGGTTATTGTGTGGTGGGACGATCTTGTGTGTGGTGTTGGGTATTGTGTGGCTGGACGATCTTGTGTGTGGTGTTGGATATTGTGTGGTGGGACGATCTTGTGTGTGGTGTTGGATATTGTGTGGTGGGACGATGTTGTGTGTGGTGTTGGATATTGTGTGGTGGGACGATCTTGTGTGTGGTCTTGTGTTTGGTGTTGGTTATTGTGTGGTGGGACGATCTTGTGTGTGGTGTTGGGTATTGTGTGGTGGGACGATGTTGTGTGTGGTGTTGGGTATTGTGTGGTGGGACGATCTTGTGTGTGGTGTTGGGTATTGTGTGGTGGGACGATCTTGTGTGTGGTGTTGGGTATTGTGTGGTGGGACGATCTTGTGTGTGGTCTTGTTTGGTGTTGGTTATTGTGTGGTGGGACGATCTTGTGTGTGGTGTTGGGTATTGTGTGGCTGGACGATCTTGTGTGTGGTGTTGGATATTGTGTGGTGGGACGATCTTGTGTGTGGTGTTGGATATTGTGTGGTGGGACGATGTTGTGTGTGGTGTTGGGTATTGTGTGGTGGGACGATCTTGTGTGTGGTGTTGGGTATTTTGTGGTGGGACGATCTTGTGTGTGGTGTTGGGTATTGTGTGGTGGGACGATCTTGTGTGTGGTGTTGGGTATTGTGTGGTGGGACGATGTTGTGTGTGGTGTTGGGTATTGTGTGGTGGGACGATCTTGTGTGTGGTGTTGGGTATTGTGTGGTGGGACGATGTTGTGTGTGGTGTTGGGTATTGTGTGGTGGGACGATCTTGTGTGTGGTGTTGGGTATTTTGTGGTGGGACGATCTTGTGTGTGGTGTTGGGTATTGTGTGGTGGGACGATCTTGTGTGTGGTGTTGGGTATTTTGTGGTGGGACGATCTTGTGTGTGGTGTTGAGTATTGTGTGGTGGGACGATCTTGTGTGTGGTGTTGGGTATTGTGTGGTGGGACGATCTTGTGTGTGGTGTTGGGTATTGTGTGGTGGGACGATCTTGTGTGTGGTGTTGGGTATTGTGTGGTGGGACGATCTTGTGTGTGGTGTTGGGTATTGTGTGGTGGGACGATCTTGTGTGTGGTGTTGGGTATTGTGTGGTGGGACGATCTTGTGTGTGGTGTTGGATATTGTGTGGTTGGACGAACTTGTGTGTGTTGTTGGGTATTGTGTGGTGGGACGATGTTGTGTGTGGTGTTGGGTATTGTGTGGTGGGACGATCTTGTGTGTGGTGGTGGGTATTGTGTGGTGGGACGATATTGTGTGTGGTGGTGGGACGATGTTGTGTGTGGTGGTGGGACGATGTTGTGTGTGGTGGTGGGTATTGTGTGGTGGGTTGCAGTGGTGTGGTGGTGGTTTGTGCGTTGGTTTAATCTTGAAGAACAAAATGGTACAACACCATGACTGGAACGGTACACGAATAAGTAAGATATGGGAGTATTAAAATGGTATAAAATACCGACAGGTTGTTAGGTAAGACACTCCTGCAACAGTTAGGTATCTTGTTTTTCGAAACGTTTCGCCTGCACAGTACGTTTCTTCAGTCGGGTACAGAAACGTTGGTAGAAGCAGATGTGAAGACGATGTAATCAGTCCATCACCCTTGAAGACGTAGGTTTGAGGTGGTCAGTCCCTCAGCCTGGCTGAGGGACTGACCACACAACTACTACACAACTACCACACAACTACCACAGAACCACCACACTACCACAGAACCACCACACTACCACAGAACCACCACACTACCACAGAACCACCACACTACCACACAACCACCACCACACCACCACACAACCACCACACAACCACCACACAACCACCACACAACCACCACACCACCACCACACCACCACACAACCACCACACAACCACCACACAACCACCACACTACCACACGACTACTACACAACCACCACACAACTACCACACAACCACCACACCACCACCACACCACCACACAACCACCACACTACCACACGACTACTACACAACCACCACACAACTACCACACAACTACCACACAACCACCACACAACCACCACACTACCACACAACCACCACACCACCACCACACCACCACACAACCACCACACAACCACCACACAACCACCACACAACCACCACACTACCACCACACTACCACACGACTACTACACAACCACCACACAACTACCACACAACCACCACACCACCACCACACCACCACACAACCAGCACACAACCACCACACAACCACCACACAACCACCACACCACCACCACACCACCACACAACCACCACACAACTACCACACAACCACCACACAACCACCACACTACCACCACACTACCACACATCCACTACACAACACAACTTGTGGTAACGTCAATGTATTCTATAGTTAGTGATTAATACCATTAAAGAGGGGTTGCAACCGGCCGCCATGAATATGCAGCTGGTGTGTGGAGTGCGGACACAAACAACCTGGTTGATTACGGAGACTAGCTAGAGGGTAGGGGGCGGTCCAGGCACTCTTGCATCCTGCTAAACTCTAAGTAATGGCCTAAAGGTAACTTGCATTTGCATATGTTGGCTGTGACGCACCTGTGAAAGATTTCAAGTGTTTTACGCAAGATTGAAGTGTTCTACGTAAGAGTGAAGTGTTCTACGTAAGATTGAAGTGTTCTACGTAAGATTGAAGTGTTCTACGTAAGAGTGAAGTGTTCTACGTAAGAGTGAAGTGTTCTACGTAAGATTGAAGTGTTCTACGTAAGATTGAAGTGTTCTACGTAAGATTGAAGTGTTCTACGTAAGATTGAAGTGTTCTACGTAAGATTGAAGTGTTCTACGTAAGATTGAAGTGTTCTACGTAAGATTGAAGTGTTCTACGTAAGATTGAAGTGTTCTACGCAAGATTGAAGTGTTCTACGCAAGATTGAAGTGTTCTACGTAAGATTGAAGTGTTCTACGCAAGATTGAAGTGTTCTACGTAAGATTGAAGTGTTCTACGTAAGAAGTGTTCTACGTAAGATTGAAGTGTTCTACGTAAGATTGAAGTGTTCTACGTAAGATTGAAGTGTTCTACGTAAGATTGAAGTGTTCTACGTAAGATTCAAGTGTTCTACGTAAGAGTGAAGTGTTCTACGTAAGATTAAAGTGTTCTACGTAAGATTGAAGTGTTCTACGTAAGATTGAAGTGTTCTACGTAAGATTGAAGTGTTCTACGTAAGATTGAAGTGTTCTACGTAAGATTCAAGTGTTCTACGTAAGATTGAAGTGTTCTACGTAAGATTGAAGTGTTCTACGTAAGATTCAAGTGTTCTACGTAAGAGTGAAGTGTTCTACGTAAGATTAAAGTGTTCGCAAGATTCAACTGTTTTTCTGAGCAAGACTAGAATGGGCGAAACGTTTCGACAATATTCTAAAGTGTTGCACAAGTGTCTCATTCTTCTCCCTGTGTATTGTTATTGATCACTGGCAAGTGTTTATTACACTTTCTTCAGTTTCTAACGTCACTTGTGTTCAGTGTCTAGTAGTGATACACCAGACGAGCCTGGCCTATGGTCGGGCTCAGGGGGCAGAAAGACTCGCGGAACTCCTCTCCTTTCCTGTTGAGGAAAAAGACGTGTGCAAAACAGGTTAGGTTAGGTTAGGTTAGATTAGGTTAGGTTAGGTTAGGTTAGGTTAGGTTAGGTTAGGCTAGGTTAGGATAGGTTAGGTTAGGTTAGGATAGGTTAGGTTAGGTTAGGTTAGATTAGGTTAGATTAGGTTAGGTAAGGTTAGGTTAGGTTAGGTTAGGTTAGGTTAGGTAAGGTTAGGTTAGATTAGGTTAGGTAAGATTAGGTTAGGTAGATTGGGTTAGGTTAGGTTAGGTTAGGTTAGGTTAGGTTAGGCTAGGTTAGGATAGGTTAGGATAGGTTAGGTTAGATTAGGTTAGATTAGGTTAGGTAAGATTAGGTTAGGTTAGATTAGGTTAGGTTAGGTTAGGTAAGGTTCGGTTAGATTAGGTTAGGTAAGATTAGGTTAGGTTAGATTAGGTTAGGTTAGGTTAGGTTAGATTAGGTTAGGTAAGGTTAGATTAGGTTAGGTTAGGTTAGGTTAGATTAGGTTAGGTAAGGTTAGGTTAGGTTAGGTTAGATTAGGTTAGGTAAGGTTAGGTTAGATTAGATTAGGTTAGGTTAGATTAGGTTAGATTAGGTTAGGTAAGATTAGGTTAGGTTAGGTTAGGTTAGGTTAGGTTAGGCTAGGTAAGGTAAGGTTTGTCAGGAAACAGGACAGGTGTTTTCTGACGCGGGATTTGAGTCATATGATGTCCCGCAGCTGGAGCTTTTGGTCATCTGACCGAGGCCTTCCACTGGCTTATCCCTCCATCCCTTTAATAATTATGGTTATGATTATAACCTTATATATATATATATATATATATATATATATATATATATATATATATATATATATATATATATATATATATATATATATATATATATATATATATATATATATATATATATATAGTGCTAAACCCTGCGAGTTTAGCGCTTGGTTTTGCTTATAATAGGTTTTAGGCAGTAGAAGTGAGGAGGTAAAGATGATATAATCAGTCCGTCCGCCACGTAGAAAAAGGTTGAGGTGGTCAGTCCCTCAGTCTGGTATTTTAAATTATTTTCAACAAACCTCCTTCCCGTGTTTTTTATGTGTAGGATAAAATGAGAGTGTGGAGGGGGGGGGAGGCCATTGTGAGGATGAAGGATGGTGAGGTTGATCATGTGTGGAGGGGGGGGGAGGAGGCCATTGTGAGGATGAAGGATGGTGAGGTTGATCATGTGTGGAGGGGGGGGAGGAGGCCATTGTGAGGATGAAGGATGGTGAGGTTGATCATGTGTGGAGGGGGGGGAGGAGGCCATTGTGAGGATGAAGGATGGTGAGGTTGATCATGTGTGGAGGGGGGGGAGGAGGCCATTGTGAGGATGAAGGATGGTGAGGTTGATCATGTGTGGAGGGGGGGAGGAGGCCATTGTGAGGATGAAGGATGGTGAGGTTGATCATGTGTGGAGGGGGGGGAGGAGGCCATTGTGAGGATGAAGGATGGTGAGGTTGATCATGTGTGGAGGGGGGGAGGAGGCCATTGTGAGGATGAAGGATGGTGAGGTTGATCATGTGTGGAGGGGGGGGGAGGCCATTGTGAGGATGAAGGATGGTGAGGTTGATCATGTGTGGAGGGGGGGGAGGACAGTGTGAGGATGAAGGATGGTGAGGTTGATCATGTGTGGAGGGGGGGAGGAGGCCTTTGTGAGGATGAAGGATGGTGAGGTTGATCATGTGTGGAGGGGGGGGAGGCCATTGTGAGGATGAAGGATGGTGAGGTTGATCATGTGTGGAGGGGGGGGGAGGAGGCCATTGTGAGGATGAAGGATGGTGAGGTTGATCATGTGTGGAGGGGGGGGAGGAGGCCATTGTGAGGATGAAGGATGGTGAGGTTGATCATGTGTGGAGGGGGGGGGAGGAGGCCATTGTGAGGATGAAGGATGGTGAGGTTGATCATGTGTGGAGGGGGGGGAGGAGGCCATTGTGAGGATGGTGAGGTTGATCATGTGTGGAGGGGGGGAGGAGGCCATTGTGAGGATGAAGGATGGTGAGGTTGATCATGTGTGGAGGGGGGGGGAGGAGGCCATTGTGAGGATGGTGAGGTTGATCATGTGTGGAGGGGGGGGAGGAGGCCATTGTGAGGATGAAGGATGGTGAGGTTGATCATGAATGATGGCAAGAGTCCAGCCTCTTGATGAAACATATTGATCTGCCTTCATTCTGGCTGCCTTCATGTTGGCTGCCTTCATTCTGGCTGCCTTCATGTTGGCTGCCTTCATTCTGGCTGCCTTCATGTTGGCTGCCTTCATTCTGGCTGCCTTCATGTTGGCTGCCTTCATTCTGGCTGCCTTCATGTTGGCTGCCTTCATTCTGGCTGCCTTCATGTTGGCTGCCTTCATTCTGGCTGCCTTCATGTTGGCTGCCTTCATGTTGGCTGCCTTCATTCTGGCTGCCTTCATGTTGGCTGCCTTCATTCTGGCTGCCTTCATGTTGGCTGCCTTCATTCTGGCTGCCTTCATGTTGGCTGCCTTCATTCTGGCTGCCTTCATGTTGGCTGCCTTCATGTTGGCTGCCTTCATGCTGGCTGCCTTCATGTTGGCTGCCTTCATGTTGGCTGCCTTCATTCTGGCTGCCTTCATGTTGGCTGCCTTCATTCTGGCTGCCTTCATGTTGGCTGCCTTCATGTTGGCTGCCTTCATTCTGGCTGCCTTCATGTTGGCTGCCTTCATGTTGGCTGCCTTCATGTTGGCTGCCTTCATGTTGGCTGCCTTCATGTTGGCTGCCTTCATGTTGGCTGCCTTCATGTTGGCTGCCTTCATTCTGGCTGCCTTCATGTTGGCTGCCTTCATGCTGGCTGCCTTCATGTTGGCTGCCTTCATGTTGGCTGCCTTCATGTTGGCTGCCTTCATGTTGGCTGCCTTCATGTTGGCTGCCTTCATTCTGGCTGCCTTCATGTTGGCTGCCTTCATGTTGGCTGCCTTCATGCTGGCTGCCTTCATGTTGGCTGCCTTCATGTTGGCTGCCTTCATTCTGGCTGCCTTCATGTTGGCTGCCTTCATGTTGGCTGCCTTCATGTTGGCTGCCTTCATGTTGGCTGCCTTCATTCTGGCTGCCTTCATGTTGGCTGCCTTCATGCTGGCTGCCTTCATGTTGGCTGCCTTCATGTTGGCTGCCTTCATGTTGGCTGCCTTCATGTTGGCTGCCTTCATGTTGGCTGCCTTCGTGCTGGCTGCCTTCGTGCTGGCTGCCTTCGTGCTGGCTGCCTTCGTGCTGGCTGCCTCCATGTTGGCTGCCTTCATGCTGGCTGCCTTCGTGCTGGCTGCCTTCGTGCTGGCTGCCTTCGTGCTGGCTGCCTTCATGCTGGATGCCTTCATACTGGTGAAGAGCTCTCATTCCAAGGAAGTAAAGCCATCCTTCCCTGTCTTGGATGAAGGCTGATAGCCTTACATTCCCAAGATCTGGCCCATGGCCGGGCTCTGGGAGTAGCAAGACTCTGAGCTCATCAAAGGTATGACACACACAATTGCACCAAGGGTTAACTCAGTAAGTGTAAAGAGACCAAGACTCTTCAACGTCCTCCTCTCATACATAAGCTAAATTACCAACACACCCCAAGCTGCCTTCAAGAGGAAATTAGATAAAGTCATCAAGTTCCTGATCAGCCAGGCTATGGTGCATACGTTGGACTGATTGCCAGGCCATCCACTGGGATGCCTGGTCTGGGACCAACCCGTAGGGCCGTTGACTCCGCACTCCAGATAGACACTAGATACGATAAAAAATTTAATAATAATAATAATAATAATAATAATAATAATAATAATAATAATGGTAATTGTGTTCTCATTTTGGATATTCCTTTGCCTGTGATATGTCTTTGATTAGTTCCGAGTCTTTCTACTCCTGTAGCCCGGCCATGGGCCAGACTCGTCCGGTGCTTGCCTGGTCAGTTAGGCTGTTGCTGCTGGTGGCACACTAACCCACATGTCTATCTTTTATTTTCCATTATCCAGTGTTACTTTTTTCATGATTTTATCCATTTTTATCACCACCTTGTACTTTCTCTCTCTCTCTCTCTCTCTCTCTCTCTCTCTCTCTCTCTCTCTCTCTCTCTCTCTCTCTCTCTCTCTCTCTCTCTCTCTCTCTCTCCTTCACTGATGTTCCTTATTTTTTGTCTCTTTGTATGTTCTTTTGTGTACAGTCTCGGCCTCTCTGTTTCGAAGGTAGAAACGCCGACAAGAATGTGGAGAAAGAGATGTGCAGCAGTGTGTTTTGCCCTCAGAGGGAAACGTTGTCTCAGCGAAGGTTTGAGTATGTCTTGTGTTGTTTATGTGTGTAGGAAGACACATGGAGCTGAGGACACTGTTGTAGTATACAGTGTTAGAGGTTTCTCAGGGCCAGACGTTGTTTATCATGTCTTAGTATCGCAATACCTATACAGTGGACCCCCGGTTAACGATATTTTTTCACTCCAGAAGTATGTTCAGGTGCCAGTACTGACCGAATTTGTTCCCATAAGAAATATTGTGAAGTAGATAAGTCCATTTCAGACCCCCAAACATACACGTACAAATGCACTTACATAAATACACTTACATAATTGGTCGCATTCGGAGGTGATCGTTATGCGGGGGTCCACTGTATTTACATATTGTTGTTTTCTTGTCTTTTAACTTCCTCCCAATCTCTTATCTCATTATTTTCTGTTTCTCTTCATCTTACGTTGCCTTCGCTTCGCTATTCATTATATCAGTTCCTCCTCTTCCTTTATTCTTACCCTGTCCTACTTTTCCATTTTCCATTCTTCTGTGTTGTCTTTTCCCACTATTTTCCTCATTTCTCCCTTATCATGGTATTTCACGTTTGTCCCTTCAAGGTTGTCATGTCTTCCTCTTCCCCACTGTCTCTATTTCTCCCCTTCCCTTATACTTGCCCTATCATGGTATCCCTCGTTTATTCCTTCCATCGCGGTTGTCTTCCTCTTCTCCACTAACCTCGGTACTCAAGCACGAGAAAATTATAATTAACTTTACACCAACGTCCCAAGTTACGTAATTTCTCAGCGTTGTCTGCTCGTGCGAGATTATGCTCATGCATAGCAGAGCTGCGGCTGCTGTCTTGGGGACTGTCACCCCAGATGACTGAGGTGACAGTCTCCGAGGTGGGTGGGTGTGGGTCACCAGGATGACCAGGTGTGGGTCACCAGGATGACTGGGTGTGGGTCACCAGGATGACCAGGTGTGGGTCACCACGATGACCAGGTGTGGGTCACCACGATGACCAGGTGTGGGTCACCACGATGACCAGGTGTGGGTCACCACGATGACCAGGTGTGGGTCACCACGATGACCAGGTGTGGGTCACCACGATGACCAGGTGTGGGTCACCACGATGACCAGGTGTGGGTCACCACGATGACCAGGTGTGGGTCACCACGATGACCAGGTGTGGGTCACCACGATGACCAGGTGTGGGTCACCACGATGACCAGGTGTGGGTCACCAGGATTAACTACACACTTCAGTGTGTAGTTTTAGTCCGGAATTCACTAACTATGAGAGTGACACTGTAGATCTGTCCACACTGTAGTTCCAATAGTATTTTAATTGGTCTGGGACCTGGTGTCAGGACGGTGACCTAATGAATCAGGTAGTTTTACGAATCACACACTAGTTGATGGTTCAAGGCGGACCGAAACATCGTAATTTTCTCTAATCTTGCGGGTTATTCAAGTTTGATTATCCGCCTTTCTCTGTCTGGCCACTGTGGGTTTAACGCTTTTCTGCGAGGGTCGAGGCGTTTTTTATGGATCTTCCTGGTTAAAGACTGAGATTCTTGTACAGTATTTGGGAATCTTCACTGAGGAAACGTGTCGCCAGCCAGTGACTGACCCCCAACTCCTCATCTTCCACCTTCTCTGTATTGGACTAAAGAAGTCACTGGCTGGCGAAACGTTTACTCAGAGTTTCCCACATATCGCACAAGTGTCAGATTCTTCAATTTATCGTTTTTTCTAGACCATTTACAACACCTATGGTCCTTCCTGTCCTAGAAATTTCACGGACATTAGATGGTTCTTAGATCTTCATGTTAGAAGTGTGTGTGTGTGTGTGTGTGTGTGTGTGTGTGTGTGTGTGTGCGTGTGTGCGTGTGTGTGTGTGTGTGTGTGTGTGTGTGAAACATTAGTAATTTAGAATTGTGTTACACTTGTAAACGTGACTCGATAGCGCTCTCCACTCACACATTAAGTATCCGTGGTTCGATCCTAGGTACAGATGGAAACAGTAAGTAGGTACCTGGGTGTTAGCCGACTGTTGTGGGTTGCATCCTGGGGAGAAGATTAGCCTAAGTTGTCCGAAATTCTTTCCGTAACCAGTGACTTTCTATATAGCATGTCATTGATGTCAGCTATGGTCTGTTTAAGTTGTATCATGTACTTGTGGAAATAGATTATTATTATTATTATTATTATTATTATTATTATTATTATTATTATTATTATTATTATTATTATTATTATTATTCCCCTCTTGTTCTAGGGAATTGGATCGGTGCTCCAATTTCTTGAATTATGTCTGAATGACTTTTCGCCCCTCCCCAGGCGCTGTATAATCCCTACGGGTTTAGCACTCCCATAGTATTAAAAGAAGAGCTAAACCCGTTTAGGTCAAACAGCGCTGAAACACACAGGGAGAGAGAGACTAGCAGAGTATGGATTGCTGGGGAGGTAAGAAGGTAAATGTTTGGTGGTCTCACCCAGGGTATCGACCTGTGGTGTGAACATTAAGACGCGGATAATTGCTCCACCCGGAGTACTGTAGACTAATGTAACCTGTAGTGACATGGGTCGTTACCTGAAGGTTACTTGAAGACGATTCCGGGGGTTATTGCTCTCAAGACCTGGTCCCAGACTAGGGTGTTGGTGCTAGGCTCTCGTAGGCACTACAGCCTGTCTGATCAGGAGCTGACCAGAGTAACTTGTCAAGACGCCAGGCCTGTGCCTTTGCCTACTGAACTTTTTCCTTTGCTAGGGCTATCTGAAGATACTTTCGGGGGTCAAGGCCTGATCAACCAGGCTGTTAGTGCTGGCCGCAAACAGTGCAACATAGAAACCATAACTTGGCTTGTCAGGAACTTGTCCAGATTCCTCTTGAATACTGTTAGAGGTCTGTTGGTAATTTCCCTTACGTGGCTGTGGCTCAGTTTTCAACGCTCTTGCCTCACAGACTGAGTATTTGTGGTTCAATCCCCGGCACAGGTAGAAGCGTTGGGCACGTTTCCTTACCCCTGCTGGCCCTGTTTACTTAGCAGTAAGTAGGTACCTGGGTGTCAGTTGACTGTTGTAGGTCGCATCCTGGGGGACATGATTGAAGGACCCCAATGGAAATAAGACAGTTCTTGATGACACATTGACTGTCTAGGGATATCCTGGGTGGTTAACCCTCCCCGGGTTAAAAATCCGAAAAAATCTTATGCACGAAGAGAGGGCGTTGAAGAGTCGGGGATCACTGACACTCAATGACTTCTCTATCAATGTACTCCCTGTGTAAATTATAAAGTATCTTTTCGCCTGCATTCCAGGGAGTACAGTTCGAGGTGTTGTACGGGGTTCTTAAAGGAGATACGAGGGTTGAAGGTAAACACCTGGTTGGATGGTAACACTATATATTGTCAGACTGTGATAAGGAATGGATGAGCCCAGCCTGCCGTGTCACTGCCTGGATGTCTATACGCCGACTGAGAGCGAGGCAGCTCGTCTCACTGCCTCAAGCTGTACCCCGTGACGTCATACAGTCACAGGCCTAAGGGATCTTCTATATAAAGCACATGGATGGTACTATAATACGCTATACAACACATATAAGGGGATCAGCAACTATGCAGACAGAGGGACCTAAAATGTTCCAAGTAATTTAGATCCTTGACTGAATTTATATGAGCAGTGAAAGTTCTCTGTACATCATCTGTTCTCTGTACATCATATCTGCGGAGAAGTAGCTTATATACCGTAGGCAGGAGAGGTGCAGCAGTCGTAGGTGGTGTCACATTTGTCCAATATGGAAGTTAGTCATACCTAAGGGTAGGCAAGTGAAGGTATGCTGTATTCTTTTCGAGATTGATGGACTGACCACATCGACTCAAGACTGAGGGACTGATTACCTCAAACTCCTCCTGTTCTTCACCATTCTCCTTTGTATGGACTGATGAAGTCATGTGTGGTGACACGTTTCCTCATTAAAGATACCCAAGAGTTGCACATGTGCCTAATTTATCAACATACTCATATATTACACATGTATCCAGTTTTCCATTGGATTTAATCTACACTTCACACGTGTCATACACCTGTCATCCTCTTCAGTCATAACAGCGAAGCAAGAATTGCAAAGTCTACCCAGGTAACTTGGCGTCTAGCGCTCTGGAATTAATTACTCGGCCCAAAATCCTGGCCACAGACACATCGCCAGCCTTGGCCGGTGAGCAAAAGGTTAATTGAGAGTGGGTTCATGCAGGCAGCTGGCGAGTGTTTTAAAGCAGAGTTTTCAAAGTGATGTGAAAATGGCATTTCAATTTCTGAATAATCCTTTGATGAAGAACGTTCGTAAAATAAAAAAAAAATACGGAAACTTGTAATTATTCTTTTTATCACTGCAAAATTCAAGGAAAAGTATTGTGTACACAGAAAGAGAGAGAGAGAGAGAGAGAGAGAGAGAGAGAGAGAGAGAGAGAGAGAGAGGAGAGATACCTGATAATATATAAAGAATAAAAAAGTACAATACCATAATTGGAGTATTTGTTTGGACTATTAACAAAGTCACGCGTGACTTTGTAAATGGTACAAGTCGGACCGAAACGTCGTCGTAGGCTCCTGTGCGGGTTGTCTGCTGATAATATACAGCTGGAAGATGCTGTAGTGAGAAGGTCCCAGATCTACACTACTATAATGTCCTGGAGTGAGAGATGTGGATGTGTAAGAGACAGTGAAAAGTAGGGACGCCATGGGAACAATAAGAGAACACTGTATCAACATTCTGCTAGCAGCAACAGCCTGGTTTCACCATGGTCACAATAGGAAAACACTGTGTCAGCATGTGGGGACCAAGACTTTTCAACCTGCTACCAGCAGATATAAGAAATATTATCTCAACAAATATTGTAGTTTTCGAGAGGGGACTGGATTACTACCTCCACCAAGTGCCAGATCAACCAGGCTGTGATGAATATGAGAGCTGGTTGCCAGTAGCAACAGCCAGAGTGAACAGGCAATCAGCATACTGTTGGAGAACAAAGAAGAATCTATCTCTTTCTCACTGGAATTTAATGAAATTAGCCTGGTTGATCTCTCTCTCTCTCTCTCTCTCTCTCTCTCTCTCTCTCTCTCTCTCTCTCTCTCTCTCTCTCTCTCTCTCTCTCTCTCTCTCTCTCTCTTTACTATCCTTGACTTGTACACCAAGATAATATACGATAGTTCTTAATCTTAGAAATAGATACTTCTCAGCAAATAGCTTGCGTGTGGACCTCCAAGTCAGGTCTCCACCCTCTCTCTCTCTCTCTCTCTCTCTCTCTCTCTCTCTCTCTCTCTCTCTCTCTCTCTCTCTCTCTCTCTCTCTCTCTCTCTCTCTCTCTCTCTCTCTTTACTATCCTTGACTTGTACACCAAGATAATATACGATAGTTCTTAATCTTAGAAATAGATACTTCTCAGCAAATAGCTTGCGTGTGGACCTCCAAGTCAGGTCTCCACCCTCTCTCTCTCTCTCTCTCTCTCTCTCTCTCTCTCTCTCTCTCTCTCTCTCTCTCTCTCTCTCTCTCAGGTACTATATATAAAGACAAAGCAGCTTTCCATAAGAGTGGCATTATTTTTGAAGGTTGTAAAAACATACAGTAAGTGTTAAGCTCTTAAAACGCTTCACCGCCTCCATCCTCACCACAACATTGTTGTTCCCTCATTGTCATAATATGATTTCTGGTTTTTTTTCTCACGTTTTTTCGTCGATTTATCCTTTACTGTGCCATACCTGTGGCTTGGTTCAAGGGTTCTATCCTCGTTGTATCACCTGAGGGCCAGGCTTCCCTATTGAATACTTGTTCAACCTGGCTGTTGCTATCACCATATCCCAGTTTATATTTTACATGTTTTTGTATTCACGAATACTCGAAGGGGAGTCTTAAGTTGTTGCCGGGTTTTTTTTCTTCCTCCTCCACGTAGGTTCATCCAGTCGGGTTCATATTTATAATGAAGATTTACAGCAAGTAGAGAGAGGTTCATGCAACCTTTGACTTGTGTTGTTGTACTGTGACTTGTGTTGTTGTACTGTGACTTGTGTTGTTGTACTGTGACTTGTGTTGTTGTACTGTGACTTGTGTTGTTGTACTGTGACTTGTGTTGTTGTACAGTGACTTGTGTTGTTGTACAGTGACTTGTGTTGTTGTACAGTGACTTGTGTTGTTGTACAGTGACTTGTGTTGTTGTAGTGACTTGTTTTCTTGTACAGTGACTTGTGTTGTTGTACTGTGACTTGTGTTGTTGTACAGTGACTTGTGTTGTTGTACAGTGACTTGTGTTGTTGTACTGTGACTTGTGTTGTTGTACAGTGACTTGTGTTGTTGTAGTGACTTGTTTTCTTGTACAGTGACTTGTGTTGTTGTACTGTGACTTGTGTTGTTGTACAGTGACTTGTGTTGCTGTACAGTGACTTGTGTTGTTGTACAGTGACTTGTGTTGTTGTACTGTGACTTGTGTTGTTGTACTGTGACTTGTGTTGTTGTACAGTGACTTGTGTTGCTGTACAGTGACTTGTGTTGTTGTACAGTGACTTGTGTTGTTGTACTGTGACTTGTGTTGTTGTACTGTGACTTGTGTTGTTGTACTGTGACTTGTGTTGTTGTACTGTGACTTGTGTTGTTGTACTGTGACTTGTGTTGTTGTACTGTGACTTGTGTTGTTGTACTGTGACTTGTGTTGTTGTACAGTGACTTGTGTTGCTGTACAGTGACTTGTGTTGTTGTACAGTGACTTGTGTTGTTGTACTGTGACTTGTGTTGTTGTACTGTGACTTGTGTTGTTGTACAGTGACTTGTGTTGTTGTACAGTGACTTGTGTTGTTGTACTGTGACTTGTGTTGTTGTACTGTGACTTGTGTTGTTGTAATTTGACTTGTGTTGTTGTACTTTGACTTGTGTTGTTGTACTTTGACTTGTGTTGTTGTACTTTGACTTGTGTTGTTGTACTTTGACTTTGACTTGTGTTGTTGTACTTTGATTTTGACTTGTGTTGTTGTACTGTGACTTTGACTTGTGTTGTTGTACTTTGACTTGTGTTGTTGTACTGTGACTTTGACTTGTGTTGTTGTACTTTGACTTGTGTTGTTGTACTGTGACTTTGACTTGTGTTGTTGTACTTTGACTTGTGTTGTTGTACTTTGACTTGTGTTGTTGTACTTTGACTTGTGTTGTTGTACTTTGACTTTGACTTGTGTTGTTGTACTTTGACTTGTGTTGTTGTACTTTGACTTTGACTTGTGTTGTTGTACTTTGACTTGTGTTGTTGTACTTTGACTTGTGTTGTTGTACTTTGACTTGTGTTGTTGCACTGTGACTTGTGTTGTTGTACTTTGACTTGTGTTGTTGTACTTTGACTTGTGTTGTTGTACTGTGACTTGTGTTGTTGCACTGTGACTTGTGTTGTTGTACTTTGACTTGTGTTGTTGTACTTTGACTTGTGTTGTTGTACTTTGACTTGTGTTGTTGTACTTTGACTTGTGTTGTTGCACTGTGACTTGTGTTGTTGTACTTTGACTTGTGTTGTTGTACTTTGACTTTGACTTGTGTTGTTGTACTTTGACTTGTGTTGTTGTACTTTGACTTTGACTTGTGTTGTTGTACTTTGACTTGTGTTGTTGTACTTTGACTTGTGTTGTTGTACTTTGACTTTGACTTGTGTTGTTGTACTTTGACTTGTGTTGTTGTACTTTGACTTTGACTTGTGTTGTTGTACTTTGACTTGTGTTGTTGTACTGTGACTTGTGTTGTTGTACTTTGACTTTGACTTGTGTTGTTGTACTGTGACTTGTGTTGTTGTACTTTGACTTGTGTTGTTGTACTGTGACTTGTGTTGTTGTACTGTGACTTGTGTTGCTGTACTGTGACTTGTGTTGTTGTACAGTGACTTGTGTTGTTGTACTGTGACTTGTGTTGTTGTAGTGACTTGTGTTGTTGTACTGTGACTTGTGTTGCTGTACAGTGACTTGTGTTGTTGTACAGTGACTTGTGTTGTTGTACAGTGACTTGTGTTGTTGTACTGTGACTTGTGTTGCTGTACTGTGACTTGTGTTGTTGTACTTTGACTTGTGTTGTTGGACTGTGACTTGTGTTGTTGTACTGTGACTTGTGTTGCTGTACAGTGACTTGTGTTGTTGTACAGTGACTTGTGTTGTTGTACTGTGACTTGTGTTGTTGTACTGTGACTTGTGTTGTTGTAGTGACTTGTGTTGTTGTACTGTGACTTGTGTTGTTGTACTGTGACTTGTGTTGTTGTACTGTGACTTTGACTTGTGTTGTTGTACTGTGACTTTGACTTGTGTTGTTGTACTGTGATTTGTGTTGTTGTACTGTGACTTGTGTTGTACTGTGACTGAATTGGTAGAAACTATTCCAAGATCTGGAAAAAGACGCTTATGTATAGTTCAGGATATTAAAGGAAACGTTTCGCCACACAGTGGCTTCATCAGGCCATACAAAGGAGAATGGTGAAGAACAGGAGGAGTTTGAGGTAATCAGTCCCTCAGTCTTGAGTCGATGTGGTCAGTCCATCAATCTTGAAAAGATCATTGGAATGGGTACGATGATGCTGAGTCAGTGATGATACTCTTCAAGTTACTTGTTCTCCCCAGGCTGGAATACTGCTGGATACTCACCATCACCTTCAAGACAGACCAGATTACTGAGCTGGAAAACGTACACAGGATTTTCACTGCTCGTCTACACCCAATCAAGCATTTGAACTATTGGGAGCACTTGAAGTCCCTTCAACTGGATTCTTTGGAACGTAGGCGAGAAAGGGAAAGTCCTGGAGGGATTGGTTCCATACCTGAACACTGAAATCACTCCTTAAGACGAATACACTAAGAGAGAACTCGATTGAGTGTCAGAGGTCCCCGACTCTTCAACACCCTCCCCTCATGCATACGTAGAATTACCAGTAAGCCTATGGCGGCCTTCAAGAGGGAACTGGACAAGTTCCACAAATCAGTTCCTGACCGGTCATACTGTGGTTTATATGTTGGACTGCGTGCAGCCGGCATTAACAGCCTGGTTGATCAGGCCCTGATCCTCCAGGAGGCCTAGTCTGGAACCTGGCCGTGGGGGCATTGACCCTTAGAAACATCCTTCAGATATCCTTCAGGTATCTGACACACACCACTAAAGTTTGTATCTCACGAAGTCGGAATAACACAACTGTAAACAAGCCAGGGAACGGGTGGGGTTTGATCCCATGTCAAACGAGTCCTAAAATTGGCCTGGAGTTTTAGGACTCGCCATGAGTTCAAGCCCCACCCGTTCCGTGGTTTGTTTCTTAAGTTTGTGATGTATACTCGACTTAGTTACACTATCAACCTCACCTTAGTTGCACATAATACATGTCCCTTCGCCACCACCATTACTGCAGAGGGAAAAACCTGGCTTCAAAAGTAGCTTCTGTGTCCTTTCTCTGTCCCCCTACCTCTCTTCTCTCTCTCTTTATCTCTCTTGTTTCTCTCACTCTTTGAGAATAGAGATTCCGCTACTCTTTGCGACATTTCTCTCTCTTTATCTCTCTTGTTTCTCTCCCTCTTTGAGAATAGAGATTCCGCTACTCTTTGTGATATTTCTCTCTCTTTATTTCTCTTGTTTCTCTCACTCTTTGAGAATAGAGATTCCGCTACTCTTTGCGACATTTCTCTCTCTTTATCTCTCTTGTTTCTCTCCCTCTTTGAGAATAGAGATTCCGCTACTCTTTGTGATATTTCTCTCTCTTTATTTCTCTTGTTTCTCTCACTCTTTGAGAATAGAGATTCCGCTACTCTTTGTGATATTTCTCTCTCTTTATTTCTCTTGTTTCTCTCACTCTTTGAGAATAGAGATTCCTCTACTCTTTGCGACATTTCTCTCTCTTTATCTCTCTTGTTTCTCTCCCTCTTTGAGAACAGAGATTCCACTACTCTTTGCAATGAATGACCAACATGGATTGAGTACTTCTCAATAATAATAATTAGCATATTCTGTTTGCTTATCCCTTTTTTTCATTCATCATCCCATAATTTCGGGGTTGGGAAGCCTCATCCTCACGCTCACCGACGGACACTTGCGACTCACACATGGTTATAATCTGGGGAAATGAGCAGCACTGCTCTGTGAGGGCTGCTAAATAGCTCTGTCAGTTCAACATATCTCAATAGATTGTTGTATCTATCAGCTGGCACGCAGGATTCATTTCCGACCTCTACAACATCCCAACATCCATTGCACATCATGTTATCGATATTTGCCCCTTGGAAGACTGTTTATATATATATATTTTTGTCTTCTGCTCAGCTGGAAATTTCATACTTACTTTGGTATCTTTCACAAATTATGATTCGAAGCTGTGCTGGATTTTTTTTTTACACGGGGTTTTTACAAGGTTAGAGTTCCAGACTTTATTTACAGGCTAAGTGTTACCTACATCAGCTCATTTGGTGTTACGAGGCTGAAACAGTGAAGATGCGAGGACAGTGCCTTGGTGCACTGAGTTTTCCACTTTGTTGAGACTCCAGTGTGTTGTATTTGCTACTATATTTTGGGATCTAGGTATTACGAACACTAGTGTAGTGGCCTGCACACCTAGTTGTAGCACGATAACCAAGGTAGAAATGAGGAACGAGCAAAAGATAGCAAGTAAGTATATGTACAATATTTACAGAAGGAAATTTACAAGCAAGAGACACAGTGAGAACCGTCTTCGACCGGACTTGAAGGTGAGTCTGCCAATGTTGATTTACAAGGGTCCAACATCGCTGCACAACTTTGGAGGGTTTTCTTGTGATTGGCTGGGAGAACTAAGGTGCTAGTATAACAAGGGGGGGGGGGCACTCGTTATACTCTAAACACCTGGTTCACTGGTCGGGAGTCTGCCTGTATGGGTGTGTAACATCCTCTTAGCATGCCACAATATTTAAATATCCATATGCCTGGAGGTTATTCCGGGGATCAACGCCCCCGCGGCCCGGTCCATGACCAGGCCTCCCGATGGATCAGGGCCTGATCAACTAGGCTGTTACTGCTGGCCGCACGCAGTCCAACGTACGAGCCACAGCCCGGCTGATCTGGCACCGACTTTAGGTATCTGTCCAGCTCTCTCTTGAAGGCAGCCAGGGGTTTATTGGCAATTCCCCTAATGCTTGATGGGAGCTGTTGAACAGTCTTGGGCCCCGGACACTTAGGGTGTTTTCCCTTAGTGTACCAATGGCGCCCCTACTTTTTATTGGGGGCATTTTGCATCGCCTGCCCAGTCTTTTACTTTCGTAGGGAGTGATTTGTGTCTAGTTATTTCTATATGGTAATGGCTGACAAATAAGATCGACTCGAGACTTTTCAACAGCCAACAGTCCAACATACGAGCCACAGCTAGGGTGTAGCTCATACGTTGGACTGCGTGCGGCCAGCAGTAACAACCTGGTTGATCAGGTATCTTCCAGGAGGCCTGGTCTGGAACGTGGCCCGGGGGGGGGCCATGGTACAACCAGGTTGATAAATTAGACACATGTGCAACTCTTGGGTATCTTTATTGAGGAAACGTTTCGCCACACAGTGGCTTCATCAGTCTGATGAAGCCACTGTGTTGCGAAACGTTTCCTCAATAAAGATACCCAAGAGTTGCACATGTGTCTAATTTATCAACATGTCGGTTCTCTGAACCATTCATCTACAACCAGGTTGTTGCTGCCAGTGTTGACACAGTGTTCTCTTATTGTGTCCACGGTGCCCCTACTTTTCTCTCCTGGTGTAAGTTGGAATTACCCACTCACCTGATTATTGTTATATCTGTTACTTTCCTGGTTACAGTTTATTCCCTGCTGCTACTGCAGATAATGTTGCGAAGGACAGGCAGACTGGCACGGAGCAAAGTATAAGACAGGCAGACTGGCACGGAGCAAAGTATAAGACAGGCAGACTGGCACGGAGCAAAGTATAAGACAGGCAGACTGGCACGGAGCAAAGTATAAGACAGGCAGCAGTCAGGAAAGCAGTGTGTATAGGTAGTCTTCTAGGCAGTTCTAAAGGCTAGGTATGCAGGTAGGATGGCAGGTTGGCAAGCAGACGGTTAGGTAGGCAGATAAATAGTTTGGTAAGAGGCAGGCAGGCATGCAGTCAAGCAGGTATATAGGAAGACAGAGAGGCAGACAAGCAGGTATATAGGAAGACAGAGAGGCAGTCAAGCAGGCATATAGGAAGACAGAGAGGCAGTCAAGCAGGTATATAGGAAGACAGAGAGGCAGTCAAGCAGGTATATAGGAAGACAGAGAGGCAGTCAAGCAGGTATATAGGAAGACAGAGAGGCAGTCAAGCAGGTATATAGGAAGACAGAGAGGCAGTCAAGCAGGTATATAGGAAGACAGAGAGGCAGTCAAATAGGTATATAGGAAGACAGAGATGCAGTCAAGCAGGTATATAGGAAGTCAGGCAGAGGCAGTCAAGCAGGTATATAGGAAGTTAGGCAGAGGCAGTCAAGCGAGTATATAGGAAGTCAGGCAGAGGCAGTTAAGCGAGTATATAGGAAGTCAGGCAGAGGCAGTCAAGCAAGTATATAGGAAGTCAGGCAGAGGCAGTCAAGCGAGTATATAGGAAGTCAGGCAGAGGCAGTCAAGCAAGTATATAGGAAGTCAGGCAGAGGCAGTTAAGCGAGTATATAGGAAGTCAGGCAGAGGCAGTCAAGCAAGTATATAGGAAGACAGGCAGAGGCAGTCAAGCAAGTATATAGGAAGACAGGCAGAGGCAGTCAAGCGAGTATATAGGAAGTCAGGCAGAGGCAGTCAAGCGAGTATAGAGGAAGTCAGGCAGAGGCAGTCAAGCGAGTACAGAGGAAGTCAGGCAGAGGCAGTTAAGCGAGTATATAGGAAGACAGGCAAGCGTTTACACTCACATTCTCTCTCATTCTATAGTACACTAGACTTTAAATAATTAGATAGTACAAGCATCCCAGTGGGTGATAGATAATTGATACATATATCACTATGTATGATGAATATAGTCCCCTATACTCGTGTAAGTATACTTGTGTATACCTGGACCTATATGAACTTACACTATGGTTCTATATTCTTGGTAGAGGTGTGAGTGAAGATGAGTGAGAGATGGTAACTCAGGGTGTGAGTGAAGACGAGTGAGAGATGGTAACTCAGGGTGTGAGTGAAGATGAATGAGAGATAGTAACTCAGGGTGTGAGTGAAGATGAGTGAGAGATGGTAACTCAGGGTGTGAGTGAAGATGAGTGAGAGATGGTAACTCAGGGTGTGAGTGAAGATGAGTGAGAGATGGTAACTCAGGGTGTGAGTGAAGATGAATGAGAGATAGTAACTCAGGGTGTGAGTGAAGATGAGTGAGAGATGGTAACTCAGGGTGTGAGTGAAGATGAGTGAGAGATGGTAACTCAATGTGTGAGTGAAGATGAGTGAGAGATGGTAACTCAGGGTGTGAGTGAAGATGAGTGAGAGATGGTAACTCAGGGTGTGTGAAGATGAGTGAGAGATGGTAACTCAGGGTGTGAGTGAAGATGAGTGAGAGATGGTAACTCAGGGTGTGAGTGAAGATGAGTGAGAGATGGTAACTCAGGGTGTGAGTGAAGATGAGTGAGAGATGGTAACTCAGGGTGTGAGTGAAGATGAGTGAGAGATGGTAACTCAGGGTGTGAGTGAAGATGAGTGAGAGATGGTAACTCAGGGTGTGAGTGAAGATGAGTGAGAGATGGTAACTCAGGGTGTGAGTGAAGATGAGTGAGAGATGGTAACTCAGGGTGTGAGTGAAGATGAGTGAGAGATGGTAACTCAGGGTGTGAGTGAAGATGAGTGAGAGATGGTAACTCAGGGTGTGAGTGAAGATGAGTGAGAGATGGTAACTCAGGGTGTGAGTGAAGATGAGTGAGAGATGGTAACTCAGGGTGAGTGAAGATGAGTGAGAGATGGTAACTCAGGGTGTGAGTGAAGATGAGTGAGAGTTGGTAACTCAGGGTGTGAGTGAGAGATGGTAACTCAGGGTGTGAGTGAAGATGAGTGAGAGATGGTAACTCAGGGTGTGAGTGAAGATGAGTGAGATGGTAACTCAGGGTGTGAGTGAAGATGAATGGGAGATGGTAACTCAGGGTGTGAGTGAAGATGAGTGAGATAGTAACTCAGGGTGTGAGTGAAGATGAATGAGAGATGGTAACTCAGGGTGTGAGTGAAGATGAGTGAGAGATGGTAACTAAGGGTGTGAGTGAAGATGAGTGAGAGATGGTAACTCAGGGTGTGAGTGAAGATGAGTGAGAGATGGTAACTCAGGGTGTGAGTGAAGATGAGTGAGAGATGGTAACTCAGGGTGTGAGTGAGAGATGGTAACTCAGGGTGTGAGTGAAGATGAGTGAGAGATGGTAACTCAGGGTGTGAGTGAAGATGAGTGAGATGGTAACTCAGGGTGTGAGTGAAGATGAATGGGAGATGGTAACTCAGGGTGTGAGTGAAGATGAGTGAGATGGTAACTCAGGGTGTGAGTGAAGATGAATGAGAGATGGTAACTCAGGGTGTGAGTGAAGATGAATGAGAGATGGTAACTCAGGGTGTGAGTGAAGATGAATGAGAGATGGTAACTCAGGGTGTGAGTTAAGATGAGTGAGGAAAGTAGGAAATTTGGAGATGGAATGAATATTCTGGTGAGTGGACGGGGATGGGTGGATAG
Organism: Cherax quadricarinatus; assembly: GCF_038502225.1. Lineage (NCBI taxonomy): Eukaryota > Metazoa > Arthropoda > Malacostraca > Decapoda > Parastacidae > Cherax > Cherax quadricarinatus. Next base: position 5,430,475 of record NC_091384.1, on the reverse strand, counting down.
TTTAAATGGTGAATGGATATAGATACTTGCTCAAGGAAATGGGTACATGGTGACTGGAAATAGATACTTGCTAAAGGAAATGGGTGCAGGGTGACTGGAAATATACTTGCTGAAGGAAATGGGTACATGGTGACTGGAAATATACTTGCTAAAGGAAATGGGTACATGGTGACTGGAAATAGATACTTGCTAAAGGAAATGGGTATATGGTGACTGGAAATAGATACTTGCTGAAGGAAATGGGTGCATGGTGACTGAAAATAGATACTTGCTGAAGGAAATGGGTGCATGGTGACTAGAAATATACTTGCTAAAGGAAATGGGTGCATGGTGACTAGAAATATACTTGCTAAAGGAAATGGGTGCATGGTGACTAGAAATATACTTGCTAAAGGAAATGGGTACATGGTGACTGGAAATAGATACTTGCTAAAGGAAATGGGTATATGGTGACTGGAAATATATATTTTTTAAGGGGAAATAGGTAAACAGCGAGGAATGGTTAATGAATGAGATGGTGTAAGTATTCTGATGAATGGAAGGGGAGGTGAATAAATGAATAATAGAGGGATATTAGCGGCTGAAATGGTAATGGAGGGGAAGGGATAAATGAGAGCTGAAGGGAGGGGCGATAAACGATGAATAGAGAGGGGAGAGAAGGGGAGGAGGGATAAAGGTAATGATTGGAGGAGGGGAGAAATAAAGGGTGGCAAGAAAGGGAGGTAAGGGTTCTGGATGATGATAGTGGAGGGTAAGCACTTAAGTGAGAGGGGAAAAGGGGTGAGTAGGTATGGGTGATAATGAAGGGAAAGACAGAGAAGGGTGAAAAATTATATTGGAAAGTGGAATAGAAAGGGAAGAATAAAGGGTAAGTGAAGACAGAGTAGGAGAAGGGGGGGGATAGAAAGATGAGAATACAAAGAGGAGAATAAGGATAGTTTTTATTGCTAGTAGCAGTAACAATAACCGGTAGTAATAGTAATAGCTGACAGCAGTAGCAATAGCCAGTAGTAATAACAATAGCTAATAGGAATAGCCGGTAGTAATAACCTGGTTGATCAGCAAGGTCTCTGGGTCTGGTTTCCAGATCCTTCCTCTATTTTCCAGACCCCTGCCTCTGGTTTCCAGACCCCCCTCTGGTTTCCAGACCCCTGCCTCTGGTTTCCAGACCCCTGCCTCTGGTTTCCAGACCCCGCCTTTGATTTTCAGAACCCTGCCTCTGGTTTCCAGACCCCTGCCTCTGGTTTCCAGACCCCTGCCTCTGGTTTCCAGACCCTGCCTCTGGTTTCCAGACCCTGCCTCTGGTTTCCAGACCCCTGCCTCTGGTTTCCAGACCCCTGCCTCTGGTTTCCAGACCCCTGCCTCTGGTTTCCAGACCCCTGCCTCTGGTTTCCAGACCCTGCCTCTGGTTTCCAGACCCCTGCCTCTGGTTTCCAGACCCTGCCTCTGGTTTCCAGACCCCTGCCTCTGGTTTCCAGACCCCTGCCTCTGGTTTCCAGACCCCTGCCTCTGGTTTCCAGACCCTGCCTCTGGTTTCCAGACCCCTGCCTCTGGTTTCCAGACCCTGCCTCTGGTTTCCAGACCCCTGCCTCTGGTTTCCAGACCCTGCCTCTGGTTTCCAGACCCTGCCTCTGGTTTCCAGACCCCTGCCTCTGGTTTCCAGACCCTGCCTCTGGTTTCCAGACCCTGCCTCTGGTTTCCAGACCCTGCCATTGGAACTTACCTCAGAATCTTACATTGGAACTTCATAATCTTACATTGGAACTCACTTCAGAATCTTATATTGATTAATAGTCTTACTGCTATGTGTCTGTATTAGGTCTAGTGGTTGATGGCTTGATCAGTCAAGCTATTGGTGCTACAGTTCGCAGTCTGTGCAAGTAACCTTCAATGATCTAAGTGCTGCTAGGACAAACAACTCATTGCATGAATAGCCAGGAGTTCCGCCTCCGTCATAACTTTTATAATGACCGAGGTGCCTGTTGGGACCTCGGGGAACTTTGAAGAGAGTCATTTTAATGTTAGTCAATGTGCACTGCAAGTGCACATTACTACTACTGCTTTTGCTATTACTGCTATTATTACTATTAATACTTTTAGTGCCAAGTAGTACCTGGTAGTGCCACAGGTAGATTGCGAAAAAATGTCACTGGTAGTGCCAGAGTAACAGTTAGTGCCACAGGTAGAGTGCCAGATAATATTAATATCACATAAGATGGGCCAGAATAACAGCTCAGTATAGTGTAATATTCTGACTTTATTTACGAGCTTCGTAAACCTTAATTGCTTCACCTGTTTTAATATCTTCCACTCTTGTTAATACTTCTCTCTTTTATTGTTTGTTTTTTATATTACCTTTCTGAATATTGCCCTTTTATAAACAGTGGGGAGTTTTATAAACAGTGGGGAGTGGTAGTGTTTAGTGGGGAGTTTTATAAACAGTGCGGAGTTTTATAAACAGTGGGGAGTGGTAGTGTTTAGTGGGGAGTTTTATAAACAGTGCGGAGTTTTATAAACAGTGGGGAGTTTTATAAACAGTGGGGAGTTTTATAAACAGTGGGGAGTTTTATAAACAGTGGGGAGTTTTATAAACAGTGGGGAGTGGTAGTGTTTAGTGGGGAGTTTTATAAACAGTGCGGAGTTTTATAAACAGTGGGGAGTTTTATAAACAGTGGGGAGTTTTATAAACAGTGGGGAGTGGTAGTGTTTAGTGGGGAGTTTTATAAACAGTGGGGAGTGGTAGTGTTTAGTGGGGAGTTTTATAAACAGTGGGGAGTTTTATAAACAGTGGGGAGTGGTAGTGTTTAGTGGGGAGTTTTATAAACAGTGGGGAGTGGTAGTGTTTAGTGGGGAGTTTTATAAACAGTGGGGAGTTTTATAAACAGTGGGGAGTGGTAGTGTTTAGTGGGGAGTTTTATAAACAGTGGGGAGTGGTAGTGTTTAGTGGGGAGTTTTATAAACAGTGGGGAGTTTTATAAACAGTGGGGAGTGGTAGTGTTTAGTGGGGAGTTTTATAAACAGTGGGGAGTTTTATAAACAGTGGGGAGTGGTAGTGTTTAGTGGGGAGTTTTATAAACAGTGGGGAGTTTTATAAACAGTGGGGAGTTTTATAAACAGTGGGGAGTGGTAGTGTTTAGTGGGGAGTTTTATAAACAGTGGGGAGTGGTAGTGTTTAGTGGGGAGTTTTATAAACAGTGGGGAGTTTTATAAACAGTGGGGAGTGGTAGTGTTTAGTGGGGAGTTTTATAAACAGTGGGGAGTTTTATAAACAGTGGGGAGTGGTAGTGTTTAGTGGGGAGTTTTATAAACAGTGGGGAGTTTTATAAACAGTGGGGAGTTTTATAAACAGTGGGGAGTGGTAGTGTTTAGTGGGGAGTTTTATAAACAGTGGGGAGTTTTATAAACAGTGGGGAGTGGTAGTGTTTAGTGGGGAGTTTTATAAACAGTGGGGAGTGGTAGTGTTTAGTGGGGAGTTTTATAAACAGTGGGGAGTTTTATAAACAGTGGGGAGTTTTATAAACAGTGGGGAGTGGTAGTGTTTAGTGGGGAGTTTTATAAACAGTGGGGAGTTTTATAAACAGTGGGGAGTTTTATAAACAGTGGGGAGTTTTATAAACAGTGGGGAGTTTTATAAACAGTGGGGAGTTTTATAAACAGTGGGGAGTGGTAGTGTTTAGTGGGGAGTTTTATAAACAGTGGGGAGTTTTATAAACAGTGGGGAGTGGTAGTGTTTAGTGGGGAGTTTTATAAACAGTGGGGAGTGGTAGTGTTTAGTGGGGAGTTTTATAAACAGTGGGGAGTTTTATAAACAGTGGGGAGTGGTAGTGTTTAGTGGGGAGTTTTATAAACAGTGGGGAGTTTTATAAACAGTGGGGAGTGGTAGTGTTTAGTGGGGAGTTTTATAAACAGTGCGGAGTAGTAGTGTTTAGTCGGGAGTTTTATAAACAGTGGGGAGTGGTAGTGTTTAGTGGGGAGTTTTATAAACAGTGGGGAGTGGTAGTGTTTAGTGGGGAGTTTTATAAACAGTGGGGAGTGGTAGTGTTTAGTGGGGAGTTTTATAAACAGTGGGGAGTGGTAGTGTTTAGTGGGGAGTTTTATAAACAGTGGGGAGTGGTAGTGTTTAGTGGGGAGTTTTATAAACAGTGGGGAGTGGTAGTGTTTAGTGGGGAGTTTTATAAACAGTGGGGAGTGGTAGTGGTGAGTTTTATAAATAGTGGGGAGTGGCAGTGTTTAGTGGGGAGTTTTATAAACAGTGGGGAGTGATAGTGTTTAGTGGGGAGTTTTATAAACTGGGGAGTGGTAGTGTTTAGTGGGGAGTTTTATAAACAGTGGGGAGTTTTATAAACAGTGGGGAGTGGTAGTGTTTAGTGGGGAGTTTTATAAACAGTGCGGAGTAGTAGTGTTTAGTGGGGAGTTTTATAAACTGGGGAGTGGTAGTGTTTAGTGGGGAGTTTTATAAACAGTGGGGAGTAGTAGTGTTTAGTGGGGAGTTTTATAAACAGTGGGGAGTGGTAGTGGTGAGTTTTATAAATAGTGGGGAGTGGCAGTGTTTAGTGGGGAGTTTTATAAACAGTGGGGAGTGATAGTGTTTAGTGGGGAGTTTTATAAACTGGGGAGTGGTAGTGTTTAGTGGGGAGTTTTATAAACAGTGGGGAGTTTAAGTGGTATTTTTCAGCGTTTAGTTTAAATGTTGGTGTTTGTTAGTGGACATTACAAGCGGCAGTGATGTTTTTTAACGGTGTGTCTTACATAATGTTTATAATGGTATGTTTTTTAAATATTGGTTAACGTTTTTTATTGGCGTGTTTTTTTGTTTTTAAACATATTTAATATTGATTTTTAATGTTTTTAAATGTTTGTAGTGGTGTTTTTTACCTAGTGGTTGTTTTGTGTGTGTGTGTACTCGCCTATATGTGGTTACAGGGGTCGAGTCACAGCTCCTCTGTGTGTAGGGATGTGTTTCTTAAGATCTGATTTAAATTAGCCAGTTTTTTAATGGTGTGTTTTTTAGCCTTGGAATTAAACAGGAACAACAGAAGTATTAACAGTGTTCTCTCTCCAACAGGTACATAACATCTCGGGTGTTCAACGGGAACAGTGAGTAGATTTGTGTCTTCTGTTATATATCTGATAATATTGTTGAATTGTGATATTTTGTGATTTATATGTTGGTGCAACTTACTGTGACGCAGACACTGGCTGTGAGTCCACCTACACGGCTAGGTGGATTTGTGAGTCCACCTACACGGCTAGGTGGATTTGTGAGTACCTACACGGCTAGGTGGATTTGTGAGTACCTACACGGCTAGGTGGATTTGTGAGTACCTACACGGCTAGGTGGATTTGTGAGTACCTACACGGCTAGGTGGATTTGTGAGTACCTACACGGCTAGGTGGATTTGTGAGTAGTACCTACACGGCTAGGTGGATTTGTGAGTAGTACCTACACGGCTAGGTGGATTTGTGAGTAGTATCTACACGGCTAGGTGGATTTGTGAGTAGTACCTACACGGCTAGGTGGATTTGTGAGTAGTATCTACACGGCTAGGTGGATTTGTGAGTAGTACCTACACGGCTAGGTGGATTTGTGAGTAGTATCTACACGGCTAGGTGGATTTGTGAGTAGTACCTACACGGCTAGGTGGATTTGTGAGTAGTACCTACACGGCTAGGTGGATTTGTGAGTAGTACCTACACGGCTAGGTGGATTTGTGAGTAGTACCTACACGGCTAGGTGGATTTGTGAGTAGTACCTACACGGCTAGGTGGATTTGTGAGTAGTACCTACACGGCTAGGTGGATTTGTGAGTAGTACCTACACGGCTAGGTGGATTTGTGAGTAGTACTTACACGGCTAGGTGGATTTGTGAGTAGTACCTACACGGCTAGGTGGATTTGTGAGTAGTACTTACACGGCTAGGTGGATTTGTGAGTAGTACCTACACGGCTAGGTGGATTTGTGAGTAGTACTTACACGGCTAGGTGGATTTGTGAGTAGTACCTACACGGCTAGGTGGATTTGTGAGTAGTATCTACACGGCTAGGTGGATTTGTGAGTAGTACCTACACGGCTAGGTGGATTTGTGAGTCCACCTACACAGGTAGGTGGATTTGTGAGTAGTACCTACACGGCTAGGTGGATTTGTGAGTAGTACATACACAGGTAGGTGGATTTGTGAGCAGTACCTACACGGCTAGGTAGTTTTGTGAGTCCACCTATACGGCTAGGTGGATTTGTGAGTCCTACACAGGTAGGTGGATTTGTAAGTAGTACCTACACGGGAAGGTGGATTTGTGAGTCCACCTACACGGCTAGGTGGATTTATGAGTCCTACACAGGTAGGTGGATTTGTGAGTAGTACCTACACGGGAAGGTGGATTTGTGAGTCCACCTACACGGCTAGGTGGATTTGTGAGTCTACCTACACGGCTAGGTGGATTTGTGAGTCCTACACAGGTAGGTGGATTTGTGAGTCCACCTATACGGCTAGGTGGATTTGTGAGTCCTACACAGGTAGGTGGATTTGTGAGTAGTACCTACACGCCTAGGTGGATTTGTGAGTAGCATCTAGCGTAAGTGGTAACACCTGTTATAAGAACAGGTGTAGTGTAAGTGGTAACACCTGTCATAAGAACAGGTACAGTGTTAGTGGTAACACCTGTCATAAGAACAGGTACAGTGTTAGTGGTAACACCTGTCATAAGAACAGGTATAGTGTTAGTGGTAACACCTGTCATAAGAACAGGTATAGTGTTAGTGGTAACACCTGTCATAAGAACAGGTATAGTGTTAGTGGTAACACCTGTCATAAGAACAAGTGTAATGTAAGTGGTAACACTTGTCATAAGAACAGGTGTCGCGTAAGTGCTAACACCTGTCATAACAGGTGTAGTGTAAATGGTAACACCTATCATAATAACAGGTGTAATGTAAATGGTAACACCTGTCATAAGAACAGGTGTAATGTAAGTGGTAACACCTGTCATAAGAACAGGTGTAATGTAACTAATAACACCTGTCATAAGAACAAGTGTAAAGTGGTAACACTTGTTATAACAGGTGTAGCGTAAGTGGTGACACCTGTCATAATAGGTGTAACGTAAGTGGTAACACATGTCATAATAGATGTAGCGTAAGTGGCAACACCTGTCATAATAGGTGTAGCGTAAGTGCTAACACCTGCCATAACAGGTGTAGTGTAAATGGTAACACCTATCATAATAACAGGTGTAATGTAACTAGTAACACCTGTCATTGGTGTAGCATAACGGTAACACCTGCCGTAATAGGTGTAGCGTAACTGGTAACACCTGTCATAAGAATAGGTGTAGTGTAACAACTGAGATATTAACAGGTGTAGTGCAACACCTGAGATGTTAACAGGTGTAGTACAACAACTGAGATATTAACAGGTGTAGCACAACACCTGAGATACTAGCAGGTGTAGTACAACAACTGAGATACTAACAGGTGTAGTACAACACCTGCATGTTGAGAACCTCTCACTTCTGTGTACTGTGGAGCTGCAGTCTTCCATTACTTCAGCATCCAGTCCAGTCTTCAGACTTTTGTTCCAGTCCAGTCTTCAGACTTTTGTTCCAGTCCAGTCTTCAGACTTTTGTTCCAGTCCAGTCTTCAGACTTTTGTTGCAGTCCAGTCTTCAGACTTTTGTTGCAGTCCAGTCTTCAGACTTTTGTTGCAGTCCAGTCTTCAGACTTTTGTTGCAGTCCAGTCTTCAGACTTTTGTTCCAGTCCAGTCTTCAGACTTTTGTTCCAGTCCAGTCTTCAGACTTTTGTTCCAGTCCAGTCTTCAGACTTTTGTTGCAGTCCAGTCTTCAGACTTTTGTTCCAGTCCAGTCTTCAGACTTTTGTTGCAGTCCAGTCTTCAGACTTTTGTTACAGTCCAGTCTTCAGACTTTTGTTACAGTCAAGTCTTCAGACTCGTTATAGTTAAATGTTCAGACTTTTGTTGGTTAACAGTTCAGACTCTTCAAGTTAAGTGTTCAGACTTTTCTTACAAGTTATGTTTGGCGCTGTATAGAGCTTCATCAAGCCATGTTTGGCGATGTATAGAGCTTCAAGTTATGTTTGGCGCTGTATAGAGCTTCATCAAGCCATGTTTGGCGCTGTATAGAGCTTCAAGTCATGTTTGGCGCTGTATAGAGCTTCATCAAGCCATGTTTGGCGATGTATAGAGCTTCAAGTTATGTTTGGCGCTGTATAGAGCTTCAAGTCATGTTTGGCGCTGTATAGAGCTTCATCAAGCCATGTTTGGCGCTGTATAGAGCTTCATCAAGCCATGTTTGGCGCTGTATAGAGCTTCATCAAGCCATGTTTGGCGCTGTATAGAGCTTCATCAAGCCATGTTTGGCGCTGTATAGAGCTTCATCAAGCCATGTTTAGAGCTTCATCAAGCGCTGTATAGAGCTTCATCAAGCCATGTTTGGCGCTGTATAGAGCTTCATCAAGCCATGTTTGGCGCTGTATAGAGCTTCATCAAGCCATGTTTGGCGCTGTATAGAGCGTCATCAAGCCATGTTTGGCGATGTATAGAGCTTCAAGTTATGTTTGGCGCTGTATAGAGCTTCAAGTCATGTTTGGCGCTGTATAGAGCTTCATCAAGCCATGTTTGGCGCTGTATAGAGCGTCATCAAGCCATGTTTGGCGATGTATAGAGCTTCAAGTTATGTTTGGCGCTGTATAGAGCTTCAAGTCATGTTTGGCGCTGTATAGAGCTTCATCAAGCCATGTTTGGCGATGTATAGAGCTTCAAGTTATGTTTGGCGCTGTATAGAGCTTCAAGTCATGTTTGGCGCTGTATAGAGCTTCATCAAGCCATGTTTGGCGATGTATAGAGCTTCAAGTTATGTTTGGCGCTGTATAGAGCTTCAAGTCATGTTTGGCGATGTATAGAGCGTCATCAAGTATTGTTTGGCGCTGTATAGAGCTTCAAGTTATGTTTGGCGCTGTATAGAGCTTCAAGTCATGTTTGGCGCTGTATAGAGCTTCATCAAGCCATGTTTGGCGATGTATAGAGCTTCAAGTCATGTTTGGCGCTGTATAGAGCTTCATCAAGTCATGTTTGGCGCTGTATAGAGCTTCATCAAGCCATGTTTAGCGCTGTATAGAGCTTCAAGTTATGTTTGGCGATGTATAGAGCTTCATCAAGTCATGTTTGGCGCTGTATAGAGCTTCATCAAGCCATGTTTAGCGCTGTATAGAGCTTCAAGTCATGTTTGGCGCTGTATAGAGCTTCATCAAGCCATGTTTAGCGCTGTATAGAGCTTCAAGTCATGTTTGGCGCTGTGTAGAGCTTCATCAAGCCATGTTTAGCGCTGTATAGAGCTTCAAGTCATGTTTGGCGATGTATAGAGCTTCATCAAGCCATGTTTGGCGATGTATAGAGCTTCATCAAGTCATGTTTGGCGCTGTGTAGAGCTTCATCAAGCCATGTTTAGCGCTGTATAGAGCTTCAAGTCATGTTTGGCGCTGTATAGAGCTTCATCAAGCCATGTTTGGCGCTGTATAGAGCTTCAAGTCATGTTTGGCGATGTATAGAGCTTCATCAAGCCATGTTTGGCGATGTATAGAGCTTCATCAAGTCATGTTTGGCGCTGTATAGAGCTTCATCAAGCCATGTTTGGCGATGTATAGAGCTTCATCAAGTCATGTTTGGCGCTGTATAGAGCTTCATCAAGCCATGTTTAGCGCTGTATAGAGCTTCAAGTTATGTTTGGCGATGTATAGAGCTTCATCAAGTATTGTTTGGCGCTGTATAGAGCTTTATGCAGTCATGTTTAATTGTTGTGATTGTCTGTTTTTATTGTTTGTGTACTCACCAGTATGTAGTGGAAGGGGTTGAGACATAACTCCTGGCCCCGCCTCTTAGTGACCTTCACGGTCACTCTGTTAATATGATAGTTAATGCTGTTATGTACTATTACTGCTATTAATCCTACTACTACTGTTTTCTTTCTTCACTTTCTCTCATTTTCTCTCTTTTTTCCCCTCTTCCTCCCCTCCCCACCTGAGGAGGGAAGTGGGGAGGTCAAAGGAAGGATGAGGTCGCTAGGGGAAGTTGGTTGAACAGTTTCATGTGTGTGGGGAGACTACCTTTCTCCCCTTCCTTGGGGCGCAAACACACCACGTCCGTCCGTCCGTCCGTCCGTCCGTCCGTCCGTCCGTCTCATCAGTTCATCTCTACTTGCCCTCCCTTCTTCTACCTTGCCACCCTCACTTCCATTAATTAATCCATCCCTCTTCATCGATCCTTCTCTCCCTACCATCATTCTCTACCCTTCTCTCCCTGCCCTCACTCTACCTTCTCTCCATACCCTCACTCTACCTTCTCTCCATACCTTCACTCGCTACCTTCTCTCTCTACCTTCACTCGCTACCTTCTCTCCCCACCTTCTCTCCATACCTTCTCTCCCTACCCTCACTCTACCTTCTCTCCCTACCCTCACTCTACCTTCTCTCCATACCCTCACTCTACCTTCTCTCCATACCCTCACTCTACCTTCTCTCCATACCCTCACTCTACCTTCTCTCCATACCCTCACTCTACCTTCTCTCCATACCCTCACTCTACCTTCTCTCCCTACCCTCACTCTACCTTCTCTCCATACCCTCACTCTACCTTCTCTCCATACCCTCACTCTACCTTCTCTCCATACCCTCACTCTACCTTCTCTCCATACCCTCACTCTACCTTCTCTCCATACCCTCACTCTACCTTCTCTCCATACCCTCACTCTACCTTCTCTCCCTACCCTCACTCTACCTTCTCTCCATACCCTCACTCTACCTTCTCTCCATACCCTCACTCTACCTTCTCTCCATACCCTCACTCTACCTTCTCTCCATACCCTCACTCTACCTTCTCTCCATACCCTCACTCTACCTTCTCTCCATACCCTCACTCTACCTTCTCTCCATACCCTCACTCTTCCTTCTCTCCCTACCTTCACTCGCTACCTTCTCTCTCTACCTTCACTCTCTACCTTCTCTCCCTACCTTCTCTCTCTACCTTCTCTCTCTACCTTCACTCGCTACCTTCTCTCTCTACCTTCTCTCCCTACCTTCACTCGCTACCTTCTCTCTCTACCTTCACTCTCTACCTTCTCTCCCTACCTTCTCTCTCTACCTTCTCTCTCTACCTTCTCTCTCTACCTTCTCTCTCTACCTTCTCTCCCTACCTTCTCTCTCTACCTTCTCTCTCTACCTTCACTCGCTACCTTCTCTCCCTACCTTCTCTCTCTACCTTCTCTCTCTACCTTCACTCTCTACCTTCTCTCCCTACCTTCTCTCTCTACCTTCTCTCTCTACCTTCTCTCCCTACCTTCTCTCTCTACCTTCTCTCTCTACCTTCACTCGCTACCTTCTCTCCCTACCTTCTCTCCCTACCTTCACTCTCTACCTTCTCTCCCTACCTTCTCTCCCTACCTTCTCTCTCTACCTTCTCTCTCTACCTTCACTCGCTACCTTCTCTCCCTACCTTCTCTCTCTACCTTCACTCTCTACCTTCTCTCCCTACCTTCTCTCCCTACCTTCTCTCTCTACCTTCACTCGCTACCTTCTCTCTCTACCTTCTCTCTCTACCTTCTCTCTCTACCTTCACTCGCTACCTTCTCTCCCTACCTTCTCTCTCTACCTTCACTCTCTACCTTCTCTCCCTACCTTCTCTCCCTACCTTCTCTCTCTACCTTCTCTCCCTACCTTCTCTCTCTACCTTCTCTCCCTACCTTCACTCGCTACCTTCTCTCTCTACCTTCACTCTCTACCTTCTCTCCCTACCTTCTCTCTCTACCTTCTCTCTCTACCTTCACTCTCTACCTTCTCTCCCTACCTTCTCTCCCTACCTTCACTCGCTACCTTCTCTCTCTACCTTCACTCTCTACCTTCTCTCCCTACCTTCTCTCTCTACCTTCTCTCCCTACCTTCTCTCTCTACCTTCACTCGCTACCTTCTCTCTCTACCTTCTCTCCCTACCTTCTCTCCCTACCTTCTCTCCCTACCTTCTCTCTCTACCTTCACTCTCTACCTTCTCTCTCTACCTTCACTCTCTACCTTCTCTCCCTACCTTCTCTCTCTACCTTCACTCGCTACCTTCTCTCTCTACCTTCTCTCTCTACCTTCACTCGCTACCTTCTCTCTCTACCTTCACTCTCTACCTTCTCTCCCTACCTTCTCTCTCTACCTTCTCTCTCTACCTTCACTCGCTACCTTCTCTCTCTACCTTCTCTCTCTACCTTCACTCGCTACCTTCTCTCCCCACCTTCTCTCCCTACCTTCTCTCTCTACCTTCTCTCTCTACCTTCACTCGCTACCTTCTCTCTCTACCTTCTCTCTCTACCTTCTCTCCCCACATTCTCTCCCTACCTTCTCTCTCTACCTTCTCTCTCTACCTTCTCTCTCTACCTTCACTCGCTACCTTCTCTCTCTACCTTCTCTCTCTACCTTCTCTCTCTACCTTCTCTCTCTACCTTCTCTCTCTACCTTCACTCGCTACCTTCTCTCTCTACCTTCACTCTCTACCTTCTCTCCCTACCTTCTCTCTCTACCTTCTCTCTCTACCTTCTCTCTCTACCTTCACTCGCTACCTTCTCTCCCCACCTTCTCTCCCTACCTTCTCTCTCTACCTTCTCTCTCTACCTTCACTCGCTACCTTCTCTCTCTACCTTCTCTCTCTACCTTCTCTCCCCACCTTCTCTCCCTACCTTCTCTCTCTACCTTCTCTCTCTACCTTCTCTCTCTACCTTCACTCGCTACCTTCTCTCTCTACCTTCTCTCTCTACCTTCTCTCTCTACCTTCTCTCTCTACCTTCTCTCTCTACCTTCTCTCTCTACCTTCTCTCTCTACCTTCTCTCCCCACCTTCTCTCCCTACCTTCTCTCCCTACCTTCTCTCTCTACCTTCTCTCTCTACCTTCTCTGTCTACCTTCACTCGCTACCTTCTCTCTCTACCTTCTCTCCCCACCTTCTCTCCCTACCTTCTCTCTCTACCTTCTCTCTCTACCTTCTCTCTCTACCTTCACTCGCTACCTTCTCTCCCTACCTTCTCTCTCTACCTTCTCTCTCTACCTTCTCTCTCTACCTTCTCTCTCTACCTTCTCTCTCTACCTTCTCTCTCTACCTTCTCTCCCCACCTTCTCTCTCTACCTTCACTCGCTACCTTCTCTCCCCACCTTCTCTCCCTACCTTCTCTCCCTACCTTCTCTCTCTACCTTCTCTCCCCACCTTCTCTCTCTACCTTCTCTCTCTACCTTCTCTCTCTACCTTCTCTCTCTACCTTCTCTCCCCACCTTCTCTCTCTACCTTCACTCGCTACCTTCTCTCTCTACCTTCTCTCCCCACCTTCTCTCCCCACCTTCTCTCCCTACCTTCTCTCCCCACCTTCTCTCCCCACCTTCTCTCCCTACCTTCTCTCTCTACCTTCTCTCTCTACCTTCACTCGCTACCTTCTCTCCCCACCTTCTCTCCCTACCTTCTCTCTCTACCTTCTCTCCCCACCTTCTCTCCCTACCTTCTCTCTCTACCTTCTCTCTCTACCTTCACTCGCTACCTTCTCTCTCTACCTTCTCTCTCTACCTTCTCTCTCTACCTTCACTCGCTACCTTCTCTCTCTACCTTCACTCGCCACCTTCTCTCCCCACCTTCTCTCCCTACCTTCTCTCCCTACCCTCACTCTCTACCTTCTCTCCCTACCCTCACTCTACCTTCTCTCCATACCCTCACTCTACCTTCTCTCCCTACCTTCACTCTCTACCTTCTCTCTCTACCTTCTCTCTCTACCTTCACTCGCTACCTTCTCTCCCCACCTTCTCTCCCTACCTTCTCTCTCTACCTTCACTCGCTACCTTCTCTCTCTACCTTCTCTCTCTACCTTCTCTCTCTACCTTCTCTCTCTACCTTCACTCGCTACCTTCTCTCCCCACCTTCTCTCCCTACCTTCTCTCTCTACCTTCACTCTCTACCTTCACTCGCTACCTTCTCTCCCCACCTTCTCTCCCTACCTTCACTCTCTACCTTCTCTCCCTACCTTCACTCTCTACCTTCTCTCCCTACCCTCACTCTCTACCTTCTTTTCATCACTCTGCTCTTCCCATGAATGAGCCTCAAGACCCTGTGAATGTATGCCAAATTTCTGACATAACCCTGACTCCACTAGACTTTGAGAAAGCCATTGACAACATGCCCATGCACTCAGCCCCCAGACCCAGAATCGCGGAACTCTGTGTTCATTAAGAACTACAAGAAACCTCTCTCACGGGCCCTGAGTATGCTATGGAGAAGGAGCTTAGACACAGGTGAGATTCCACAATCACTAAAAACAACGGATATAGCTCCACTCCATAAAGGTGGCAGCAAAGCAGTAGCTAACAAAAAATCTTTGAAAGAATTATAAGAAACGGGATTGCAAACCACTTGGACTCCCAACAGTTGCACAGTCCAGGGCAACATGGGTTCAGAGCAGGTAGCTCCTGCCTCTCGCAACTACTGGACCACTATGATATGGTCTTGGATGCACTGAGAAACGAACAGAATGCAGATGTAATATACACAGATTTTGCAAAAGCCTTTGACAAGTGCGATCATGGCGTAATAACACAGAATGCGTTCTAAAGGGATAACTGGCAAAGTTGGCAGATGGATCTTCAACTTTCTAAACAATCGAACACAAAGAGTAGTGGTAAACAGAGTTAACTCGGAAGCTGCCATAGTGAAGAGCTCTGTTCCACAAGGCACAGTACTGGCACCTATCCTGTTCCTCATCCTCATATCAGACATAGACAGAGATGTAAACCATAGCACTGTATCATCCTTTGGAGAGGATACTAGGATCTTCATGAGAGTGTCATCCATTGAGGACACGGCAAATCTCCAAGAAGATATAAACCAAGTTTTCCAATGGGCAACAGAGAACAATGTGATATTCAGTGAAGACAAATTCCAACTGCTCCGTTATGGAAAACTGGAGGAAATAATAACTAGAAGTGAGTATACTACAAACTCTAATCATACAATAGAGCGGAAAAGTAATGTGAAGGACCTGGGAGTGGTAATGTCTGAGGATCTCACCTTCAAGGATCATAACAATGTCACTATCATGTCTGCGAGGAAACTGATAGGATGGATAATGATATCTTTATTTACTACCAGTACATGTACAAGGTATACAAGTACATGTACAAGGTATACAAGTACATGTACAAGGTATACAAGTACATGTACAAGGTATACAAGTACATGTACAAGGTATACAAGTACATGTACAAGGTATACAAGTACATGTACAAGGTATACAAGTACATGTACAAGGTATACAAGTACATGTACAAGGTATACAAGTACATGTACAAGGTATACAAGTACATGTACAAGGTATACAAGTACATGTACAAGGTATACATGTACATGTACAAGGTATACAAGTACATGTACAAGGTATACAAGTACATGTACAAGGTATACAAGTACATGTACAAGGTATACAAGTACATGTACAAGGTATACAAGTACATGTACAAGGTATACATGTACATGTACAAGGTATACAAGTACATGTACAAGGTATACAAGTACATGTACAAGGTATACATGTACATGTACAAGGTATACAAGTACATGTACAAGGTATACAAGTACATGTACAAGGTATACAAGTACATGTACAAGGTATACATGTACATGTACAAGGTATACAAGTACATGTACAAGGTATACATGTACATGTACAAGGTATACAAGTACATGTACAAGGTATACAAGTACATGTACAAGGTATACAAGTACATGTACAAGGTATACATGTACATGTACAAGGTATACAAGTACATGTACAAGGTATACATGTACATGTACAAGGTATACAAGTACATGTACAAGGTATACATGTACATGTACAAGGTATACAAGTACATGTACAAGGTATACAAGTACATGTACAAGGTATACAAGTACATGTACAAGGTATACATGTACATGTACAAGGTATACAAGTACATGTACAAGGTATACATGTACATGTACAAGGTATACAAGTACATGTACAAGGTATACATGTACATGTACAAGGTATACAAGTACATGTACAAGGTATACAAGTACATGTACAAGGTATACATGTACATGTACAAGGTATACAAGTACATGTACAAGGTATACAAGTACATGTACAAGGTATACAAGTACATGTACAAGGTATACAAGTACATGTACAAGGTATACAAGTACATGTACAAGGTATACAAGTACATGTACAAGGTATACAAGTACATGTACAAGGTATACAAGTACATGTACAAGGTATACAAGTACATGTACAAGGTATACAAGTACATGTACAAGGTATACAAGTACATGTACAAGGTATACAAGTACATGTACAAGGTATACAAGTACATGTACAAGGTATACAAATACATGTACAAGGTATACATGTACATGTACAAGGTATACAAGTACATGTACAAGGTATACAAGTACATGTACAAGGTATACAAGTACATGTACAAGGTATACAAATACATGTACAAGGTATACATGTACATGTACAAGGTATACAAGTACATGTACAAGGTATACAAGTACATGTACAAGGTATACAAGTACATGTACAAGGTATACAAGTACATGTACAAGGTATACAAATACATGTACAAGGTATACATGTACATGTACAAGGTATACAAGTACATGTACAAGGTATACAAGTACATGTACAAGGTATACAAATACATGTACAAGGTATACATGTACATGTACAAGGTATACAAGTACATGTACAAGGTATACAAGTACATGTACAAGGTATACAAGTACATGTACAAGGTATACAAGTACATGTACAAGGTATACAGACCATAGCTGACATCAGTGACATACTACTATATAGAAAGTTGCTTGTTATACTGAACATTTCACGCAAATTAGGTCAGTTTTGTCCCAGGATGTGACCCACACCAGTCCACTAACACCCAGGATGTGACCCACACCAGTCCACTAACACCCAGGATGTGACCCACACCAGTCCACCAACACCCAGGATGTGACCCACACCAGTCCACCAACACCCAGGATGTGACCCACACCAGTCCACCAACACCCAGGATGTGACCCACACCAGTCCACCAACACCCAGGATGTGACCCACACCAGTCCACTAACACCCAGGATGTGACCCACACCAGTCCACCAACACCCAGGATGTGACCCACACCAGTCCACCAACACCCAGGATGTGACCCAAACCAGTCCACTAACATCCAGGATGTGACCCACACCAGTCCACTAATACCCAGGATGTGACCCACACCAGTCCACTAATACCCAGGATGTGACCCACACCAGTCCACTAACACCCAGGATGCGACCCACACCAGTCCACTAACACCCAGGATGCGACCCACACCAGTCCACTAACACCCAGGATGTGACCCACACCAGTCCACTAACACCCAGTATGTGACCCACACCAGTCCACTAATACCCAGGATGCGACCCACACCAGTCCACTAATACCCAGGATGTGACCCGGTGGCCTGGTGGCTAAAGCTCCCGCTTCACACGGGCCCGGGTTCGATTCCCGGCGGGTGGAAACATTCGACACGTTTCCTTACACCTGTTGTCCTGTTCACCTAGCAGCAAATAGGTACCTGGGTGCTAGTCGACTGGTGTGGGTCGCATCCTGGGGGACAAGATTGAGGACCCCAATGGAAATAGTTAGACAGTCCTCGATGACGCACTGACTTTCTTGGGTTATCCTGGGTGGCTAACCCTCCGGGGTTAAAAATCCGAACGAAATCTTATCTTACCCACACCAGTCCACTAACACCCGGGATGCGACCCACACCAGTCCACTAACACCCAGGATGCGACCCACACCAGTCCACTAACACCCAGGATGTGACCCACACCAGTCCACTAACACCCAGGATGTGACCCACACCAGTCCACTAACACCCAGGATGCGACCCACACCAGTCCACTAACACCCAGGATGCGACCCAAACCAGTCCACTAACACCCAGGATGTGACCCACACCAGTCCACTAACACCCAGGATGCGACCCAAACCAGTCCACTAACACCCAGGATGTGACCCACACCAGTCCACTAACACCCAGGATGCGACCCGCACCAGTCCACTAACACCCAGGATGCGACCCACACCAGTCCACTAACACCCAGGATGCGACCCAAACCAGTCCACTAACACCCAGGATGTGACCCACACCAGTCCACTAACACTGAGGTACCCATTTTACTGATGGGTGAACATAGACAACCGGTGTAAAGAAACACGTCCACTGTTTTTACTCTCGCTGAGAATCGAACTCAGACCCTCTCCGTGTGAAACGAAAGCTTTACCCACCAGGCCACGGGGCACCTTAGCTAATGAGGACATTCAAGACAAGAGATGCCAAGCCAATGATGATCCTTTTCAAATCACTTGTTCTCTCTAGGCTGGAATGCTGCTGTGCATTAACATCTCTCTTCAAAGCAGATCTGGAGAATGTACAGAGAACCTGCACTTCACGTATAAGTTCCATCAAACACCTTAACTGGGAACGCCTGGATACACTTGACTTGTACTCACTGTAGCGCAGGCGAGAGAGATATAATCTACACCTGGAAGATCCTGGAGGGACTGGTCCCCAATCTGCATACAGAAATCACTCCCTACGAAAACAAAAGACTTGGCAGGCGATGCAACATACCCCAGTGAAAAGTAAGGGCGCCATTAGTATACTAAGAGAAAACATAATAAGTGTCCAGGGTCCAAGACTGTTCATCAGCCTCCCACCAGTCATAAGGGGAATTACCAAGAGACCCCTGGTTGTCTTCAAGAGGGAGCTGGACAGATACCTAGAGTCAGTGCCGTATCAGCCGGGCTGTGGTTCGTACGTTGAACTACGTGCAGCCAGCAGTAACAACCTCAATCAGGTCCTGATCTACCAGGAAGCCTGGCCATAGACCGGGCCGCGGGGGCGTTGATCCCCGGAATGCCCTATAGGTAGACTCCAGGGAGGTTCCCTCCCTTCCCTCACTTTCAATCCTCCCTTCTTCCCTACACCATCCGTCTACCCTCCCTGTATTTATCCTCCTCTCACTCCCTCCCCTACACACATTTTCCCCCCTCCCTCCCCTCCCCTTCTATATCCTCTCTCCCTCTCCATACCCTTAATACCTCCACTCCTCCCACGCGAGTTGTGGGCGTCAAATCAATTTATTCTTCCCGGAAGCAGCTGGACTCATACCTGGCAAACACAACATTCTGTATATTACAGTTGCCTGCCAGTTGTAGCCACCGGTAACCTGGTGTCTGCTCACAATCTTTGATGAATTTCTGGAGCCCGGCCATGGGCCAGGTTCGTCTGGTGCTTGTCTGGACAACCAGGCTGTTGGTGTCTCTTTGGCCCACGTATCCTTCGCAGTCTCGTTTATCTGGCACTGGTGAAGATGTCCAAGTTGCCTGGAATATCCAGTTATTTGATTGCACCTGCAATGTAGTATGTAGACAAACGACGGTACGGGTGGGGTTAGAACCATGGCAAGTCAGTGGTAAAACTCCAAGCCGGTGCGTTAACCACTGGACCAGCGTGGTTTACAGTTGTTTTATTACGATTTCGTCAGTATCCAGATGTCTAGCTAGTGGTATCTAGAACTAGAAGCAGTGTGGTGGATGAGAGTATGAGAAACGTTGTAGTGGTCTGCAGGGTGCCTGAAATGGACGTGTCTACCGGCGTATCCTACCTTCGTGTCTACGAAGTGACTGTCCGTGTCCGTGGGCGTGGCCAGGTTTGAACTCGAGGAATCAAGCTATAACGTCTAGTAACAGTCTCCTACTACAAACGTAAACTACCATTGACAGTAGTAATAGTACTACTACTGTGTAGTGGAGATAGAATATAGTTCATACCTTCCATCCACTTCTGTCTGTCCTACAAGCACGTCAGTTTTTTTCCATTGTAATGTATTTGTTTCCCATCTTCATGCCGGAAATGGCCGGAGGGTGGGGAGAGAGCCTTGTGCTTTACTATCCTTGCCTCAGCTCACTACATAGGAGTCCATAAACACACTCTCGCCAGGTTCCATTCCAGTAGACACCTTAGTTACTTTCTCGTATAAAACGTTATTCATAAACTTGTGTTTTAGTATCCCCTGGCTCCCGTTTTCTGTGGTCACGTGTGACCCCTGTCTCAGGGGTGAGTGTGACCCCTGTCTCAGGGGTGAGTGTGACCCCTGTCTCAGGGGTGAGTGTGACCCCTGTCTCAGGGGTGAGTGTGACCCCTGTCTCAGGGGTGTGTGACCCCTGTCTCAGGGGTGAGTGTGACCCTGTCTCAGAGTTGAGTGTGACCCTGTCTCAGGGGTGTGTGTGACGCTGTCTCAGGGGTGAGTGTGACCCTGTCTCAGGGGTGAGTGTGACCCTGTCTCAGGGGTGAGTGTGACCCTGTCTCAGGGGTGAGTGTGACCCTGTCTCAGGGGTGAGTGTGACCCCTGTCTCAGGGGTGAGTGTGACCCCTGTCGCAGGGGTGAGTGTGACCCTGTCTCAGGGGTGAGTGTGACCCCTGTCTCAGGGGTGAGTGTGACCCCTGTCTCAGGGGTGAGTGTGACCCTGTCTCAGGGGTGAGTGTGACCCCTGTCTCAGGGGTGAGTGTGACCCTGTCTCAGGGGTGAGTGTGACCCCTGTCTCAGGGGTGAGTGTGACCCTGTCTCAGGGGTGAGTGTGACCCTGTCTCAGGGGTGAGTGTGACCCTGTCTCAGGGGTGAGTGTGACCCCTGTCTCAGGGGTGAGTGTGACCCCTGTCTCAGGGGTGAGTGTGACCCTGTCTCAGGGTTGAGTGTGACCCCTGTCGCAGGGGTGAGTGTGACCCTGTCTCAGGGGTGAGTGTGACCCCTGTCTCAGGGGTGAGTGTGACCCTGTCTCAGGGGTGAGTGTGACCCCTGTCTCAGGGGTGAGTGTGACCCCTGTCTCAGGGGTGAGTGTGACCACTGTCTCAGGGGTGAGAGTGACCCCTGTCTCAGTGGTGAGTGTGACCCCTGTCTCAGGGGTGAGTGTGACCCCTGTCTCAGGGGTGAGTGTGACCCCCTGTCTCAGGGGTGAGCGTGACCCCTGTCTCAGGGGTGAGTGTGACCCCTGTCTCAGGGGTGAGTGTGACCCCTGTCTCAGGGGTGAGCGTGACCCTGTCTCAGGGGTGAGTGTGACCCCTGTCTCAGGGGTGAGCGTGACCCTGTCTCAGGGGTGAGTGTGACCCCTGTCTCAGGGGTGAGTGTGACCCCTGTCTCAGGGGTGAGTGTGACCCCTGTCTCAGGGGTGAGCGTGACCCTGTCTCAGGGGTGAGTGTGACCCCTGTCTCAGGGGTGAGTGTGACCCTGTCTCAGGGGTGAGCGTGACCCTGTCTCAGGGGTGAGTGTGACCCCTGTCTCAGGGGTGAGTGTGACCCTGTCTCAGGGGTGAGTGTGACCCTGTCTCAGGGGTGAGTGTGACCCTGTCTCAGGGGTGAGTGTGACCCTGTCTCAGGGTTGAGTGTGACCCCTGTCGCAGGGGTGAGTGTGACCCTGTCTCAGGGGTGAGTGTGACCCCTGTCTCAGGGGTGAGTGTGACCCCTGTCTCAGGGGTGAGTGTGACCCTGTCTCAGGGGTGAGTGTGACCCTGTCTCGGGTGAGTGTGACCCCTGTCTCAGGGGTGAGTGTGACCCCTGTCTCAGGGATGAGTGTGACCCTGTCTCAGGGGTGAGTGTGACCCCTGTCGCAGGGGTGAGTGTGACCCTGTCTCAGGAGTGAGTGTGACCCTGTCTCAGGGGTGAGTGTGACCCTGTCTCAGGGGTGAGTGTGACCCCTGTCTCAGGGGTGAGTGTGACCCCTGTCTCAGGGGTGAGTGGGGCCACCGGCCCCCGGTTCCGGGTGCCCTGGGTTCCCCGGGGGCTGGCGCCCGGGTGGGCCGCTGGGCCACCGGCGCCGCTTTCCACCGGCCCCGGGGCGCCGCCGGGCCCTGGGCCACTGGCCGGTGGCTGGCGCCGCTGGTTACCGGGGCGCTGGGCGCCGGGGGTTACTGGGCCGCGGGCCACCCTTCCCCTGGGGACCCGGGCCGCGGTGCCCCGGTGCCCCTGCCGCTGGGGCCGCTGGTGCCACTGGGCCGCTGGGACGGGCCGCTGGGGGACCGGGCCCGCGGGCGCTGGGCCCCGGCGCCACCGGGCCCCGCGCCCGGGCCACGGCGCCGCTGGGCCCGGCCGCTGGGGGCGGCGCCACTGGGCCGCGGCCCCCGGCGCCACCCGGGGGCCACCGCCCCGGCGCCACCGGCCGCTGGGCCACCGGCGCCCTGGGGCCCCGGGCCACCGGGGCCGGGCCCACCGGGCCCTGGGCCGCTGGGCCACCCGGGCCACCGGGCCGCTGGGCCCGGGGGGTTACCGGCGCTGGGGGCCACCGGCGCCCCCGGGGGCGGCGCCGCGGGCCCCGGGCCACCGGGCCCTGGGCCGCGGTGCCACGGGGCCCCTGACCGCGCCCCGGCGCCCTGGGCCGCTGGGCCGCTGGGCCCCGGTGACTGGGGGCTGGGCCACCGGCGCCACTGGGCCGCTGGTGCCACGGGCCGCTGGGCCACGGGCGCCGCTGGGCCACGGGCCGCGGGCCCTGGGCCCGGGCCGCTGGGACCGGCCCCGGGGCCCCGGTGCCCCGCGCCGGGGCCGCGGTGCCCCGGGCCCCCGCCGCGGCCGTTGGGGGCTGGTGAGGCGCCCCTGGGCCACCGGCGCCGCTGGGCCGCTGGGGCCACGGGCCGCTGGGGCCCCCGGTGCCACTGGGCCGCTGGGCCCTGGGCCCCTGCCGCTGCGCCCCTGGCGACCCCCGGGCCCCGGTGCCGCGGCGCCGCTGGTGCCGCTGGCGCCGGGGCTGGTGCTGCTGCTGCAGGTGGTGCTACTGGTGCTGGTGCTGCTACTGGTGCTGCTGGTGCTGCTGATGCTGCTGCTGGTGCTGCTGGTGGTGCTGGTGGTGCTGGTGCTGCTGGTGCTGCTGGTGCTGCTGGTGCTGCTGGTAGTGGTGGTGGTTAGCTGTTGTTGGTAGTGGTGCTGCTGCTTGTGGTGGTTTGGTGGTAGTGGTGGTAGTGAGGGCCAGCTGCTCCCCCGGTCTTACAGGGTGTTCAGCAGTCTTGCCAGATCTTTGGTATCTTTCTCACTCTTACAGGGTGTTCAGCAGTCTTGCCAGATCTTTGGTATCTTTCTCACTCTTACAGGGTGTTCAGCAGTCTTGCCAGATCTTTGGTATCTTTCTCACTCTTACAGGGTGTTCAGCAGTCTTGCCAGATCTTTGGTAGCTTTCTCACTCTTACAGGGTGTTCTGCAGTCTTGCCAGATCTTTGGTAGCTTTCTCACTCTTACAGGGTGTTCAGCAGTCTTGCCAGATCCTCCACAACTCTTGACAATTTTCTAGAATTTCTAAGCTCTTTCT
Organism: Cherax quadricarinatus; assembly: GCF_038502225.1. Lineage (NCBI taxonomy): Eukaryota > Metazoa > Arthropoda > Malacostraca > Decapoda > Parastacidae > Cherax > Cherax quadricarinatus. The sequence goes on along the minus strand of NC_091384.1, from coordinate 5,407,032 downwards.
AGAATCCTTCTGCAACTCCTGAGGCTTTGACAACCCTCCAGGAGGCTTTGACAACCCTCCAGGAGGCTTTGACAACCCTCCAAAAGCTTACAGAGGCCCTATGCACCTCTACAATATCTACCCACGCCCTATACATCTACAATGTCTACCCACGCCCACTACAGTGTCTACCCACGCCCACTACATGTCTACCCACGTCCTCTGCATGTCTACCCACGCCCACTACATGTCTACCCACGCCCACTACATGTCTACCCACGTCCTCTGCATGTCTACCCACGCCCACTACATGTCTACCCATGTCCTCTGCATGTCTACCCACGCCCACTACATGTCTACCCACGTCCTCTGCATGTCTACCCACGCCCACTACATGTCTACCCACGTCCTCTGCATGTCTATAGGCTGTTCCCAGCCCACCCACAACTCTCCAAGACCCACCAAAGCTGCTCCGGCAGCAGTGGTGGAGAGAGATGAGGGAGAGAAAGTGAAGGATGGGAGGAAGGGAAGGATGTGAGTGAGGATGGCAGGGTGAGGCGTGACCAGAGACAGGGTGTAGCAACACTTACACACTCAGTATGATGTGTTGTGGGGGTCACACTTTTTTTTATCTTAGACTCACACGCTGCTTGTGTGTCCATGTGATGGTCTTGACGAGTTGACGCAACGTGACGGCCATGTTTAGCAGCAGTGGCAGTGATGGCAGGACAAGGGTGGCAGTGATAGCAGGACAAGGGTGGCAGTGATGGCGGGACAAGGGTGGCAGTGACGGCAGGACAGTAATGGCGGGACAAGGGTGGCAGTGATGGCAGGACAAGGGTGGCAGTGACGGCAGGATAGTAATGGCGGGACAAGGGTGGCAGTGACGGCAGGATAGTAATGGCGGGACAAGGGTGGCAGTGATGGCAGGACAAGGGTGGCAGTGATGGCGGGACAAGGGTGGCAGTGACGGCAGGACAGTAATGGCGGGACGAGGGTGGCAGTGATGGCAGGACAAGGGTGGCAGTGATAACAGGACAAGGGTGGCAGTGATGGCGGGACAAGGGTGGCAGTGACGGCAGGACAGTGATGGCGGGACAAGGGTGGCAGTGACGGCAGGACAGTAATGGCGAGACAAGGGTGGCAGTGACGGCAGGACAGTAATGGCGAGACAAGGGTGGCAGTGACGGCAGGACAGTAATGGCAGGACAAGGGTGGCAATGACGGCAGGACAGTAATGGCGAGACAAGGGTGGCAGTGACGGCAGGACAGTAATGGTGAGACAAGGGTGGCAGTGACGGCAGGACAGTAATGGCGAGACAAGGGTGGCAGTGATGGCAGGACAGTGATGGCGGGACAAGGGTGGCAGTGACGGCAGGACAGTAATGGCGAGACAAGGGTGGCAGTGATGGCAGGACAGTGATGGCAGGACAGTGATGGCGGGACAAGGGTGGCAGTGATGGCGGGACAAGGGTGGCAGTGACGGCAGGACAGTAATGGCGGGACAAGGGTGGCAGTGATGGCAGGACAAGGGTGGCAGTGACGGCAGGACAGTAATGGCGGGACAAGGGTGGCAGTGACGGCAGGACAGTAATGGCAGGACAAGGGTGGCAGTGACGGCAGGACAGTAATGGCGGGACAAGGGTGGCAGTGATGGCCGGACAGTAATGGCAGAACAAGGGTGGCAGTGACGGCAGGACAGTAATGGACAGACAAGAGTGGCAGTGACGGCAGGACAGTAATGGCAGGACAAGGGTTGGCAGTGATGGCAGGACAAGGGTGGCAGTGACGGCAGGACAGTAATGGCGAGACATGGGTGGCAGTGATGGCAGGACAGTAATGACAGGACAAGGGTGGCAGTGACGGCAGGACAGTAATGGCAGGACAAGGGTGGCAGTGATGGCAGGACAGTGATGGCGGGACGAGGGTGGCAGTGACGGCAGGACAGTAATGGCGAGACAAGGGTGGCAGTGACGGCAGGACAGTAATGGCGAGACAAGGGTGGCATTGACGGCAGGACAAGGGTGGCAGTGATGGCAGGACAAGGGTGGCAGTGATGGCAGGACAAGGGTGGAAGTGACGGCAGGACAAGGGTGGCATTGATGGCAGGACAGTAATGGCAGGACAAGGGTGGCAGTGACGGCAGGACAAGGGTGGCAGTGATGGCAGGACAGTAATGGCAGGACAAGGGTGGAAGTGACGGCAGGACAGTGATGACAGGACAGGGGTGCCTGTGACGGCAGAACAGTGATGGCAGAACAGTGATGGCAGTCAGGGCAGAATAGTGATGGCAGGACAGTGATGGCAGAACAAGGGTGGCAGTGGCGGCAGGACAATGATGACAGGACAAGGTGGCAGTGACGGCAGAATAATGATGGCAGGACAGTATTGACAGAACAGGGTGGCAGTGACGGCAGAATAGCGATGGCAAAACAGTGATTGCAGAGCATTGATGTCAGGACAGTGATGGCAGAATAGTGATGGTAGGACAGGGGTGGCAGTGACGGCATAACAGTGATGACAGAATAGCGAGGGCAGTCAGGGCAGAATAGTGCTGGCAAGACAGGGGCGGCAGGGATGGCAGAACAGTGACGACAGAACAGTGACATTTGGGTATCTTTCTTCTGGGAACGTTTCGCCAGCCAGTGACTTCTTCAGTCCATGGAGACAACGGTAGGAGATGAGTTTGACGTAATCAGTCCCTCAACCTTCTTGTTGACGCTTAACAAATATCGCGGTAGTTCGTGAAATCTCGTCGTCAAAGTCAGAAACTGACGGTAATTCCTTTCGCTTTTCATCGGTTTGAGTACCTGAGTCCATTCCAGGGGTCGTGGCCCCCATCTACCCGGTCTCAGACCAGGTCTCCTGGGTGATAGTGTGGCCAACATCAGACTGTTGTTACTTTGTACCGTTCACCTAATATCCAGCTCTTGTAAGTGTGGATACGTAACTGTTGAGTACAAGCTGCTGGATACATACTTAACTGTTGAGTACAAACTGCTGGATACTTAACTGTTGAGTACAAACTGCTGGATACTTAACTGTTGAGTACAAACTGCTGGATACATAACCCTTGGGTACAAACTGCTGGATACATAACCCTTGGGTACAAACTGCTGGATACATAACTGTTAAGTACAGACTGCTGGATACATACATAACTGTTAAGTACAGACTGCTGGATACATACATAACTGTTGAGTACAAACTGCTGGATACATACATAACTGTTAAGTACAGACTGCTGGATACATACATAACTGTTAAGTACAGACTGCTGGATACATACATAACTGTTAAGTACAGACTGCTGGATACATACATAACTGTTAAGTACAGACTGCTGGATACATACATAACTGTTAAGTACAGACTGCTGGATACATACATAACTGTTAAGTACAGACTGCTGGATACATACATAACTGTTAAGTACAGACTGCTGGATACATACATAACTGTTAAGTACAGACTGCTGGATACATACATAACTGTTGAGTACAAACTGCTGGATACATACATAACTGTTGAGTACAAGCTGCTGGATACATAACTGTTGGATACATTTTAACTGTTATACTGTGAGGAAACAAAATGTTGCTTCACGCAGTAAAGCTTAGCGTGACGCAGTAAAGCTTAGCGTGACGCAGTAAAGCTTAGCGTGACGCAGTGTGATGTTTGAAGCAATGCGTCAAGCATATGACGCAATCTTAATGTAACGCACTGTGATACCAAAATTTGCGTCATGCAGTACTGTTCGTCGTAACGCAGCGTGAGACCAAAATTTGCGTCACGCAGTATTGTTTATCGTAACGCAGAAAACTTGAGCGTAAGTCGGAGGATGTCTGATGCATGATTTCGGGGGTCAGCGCCCCCGCGGTCCGCTCCCAGACCAAGCTTACCAAAGTGTGTGGCAAGAAATCTGCGTTAGTCAGTAAAGCTTAGCGTGACGGAACGTCACATGACGCAGTGGAACATCACGTGACGCAGAAACGTTTTTCGTGCTCTTTATAGTTAGTGTCGTGAAGTACTGTCCTCCTGGCCTATGAGAAGGGGGCAATGGCCCCCTTCTAGGTGGGGATCGCTGACCCCTAAGTTGGGGGGTCGCTGGCCCCATGAAAGGGAGTCAGTGGTTCCATGGGTGGGGTGTGGCCCTCTGGGGGTGTGGGTAGCGTCATCCACACAGTGTAAGATTAATACCAGGGGTGGGTGGTATCACTAATACCAGGGGTGGTTGATATAACTATGTGGCATGCAAAGAGTACGTAACTTTTATTCGGCGCATGTACACACCCTCATTTACAGGCTATCCCCCCCAACCAGTGAACCAGGTACTAAGGGTTGACGATGGGGCCCCGTCGTTCAACTAGTAACCAAGTTCCAGCCAATAAGAAGATGGTTTTGGCAATCGCAGAGGTTATGTGGGTACCACTCACCTGTCTGCCCTTGTCATTCCCATTCTAGAGCTGGTTGAAGCACGGTCTGCTCTCTAGTGGCTTCTATTCTGCCTTGCTTACCGTGGAGTGCACTAATACCTATCACTGTACATAGTGTATATAGTGTACATACTTTCTGTTCTAATTTGGTGAAGGATAATGTAAGTCAGAAGTTTTCTGCTGTGTTTATTTTGCTCCCTTTACACCCAGGATAACAGGCCATTTGGAATCCTGGGTTGTAATAAACTAATACCAGGGGCGGGTGGTATAACTAATACCAGGGAGTGGGTGGTATAACTAATACGAGGGATGGGTGGTATAACTAATACCAGGGATTGGGTGGTATAATACCAGGGGTGGGTGGTATAACTAATACCAGGGGTGGGTGGTATAACTAATACCAGGGGTGGGTGGTATAACTAATACCAGGGAGTGGGTGGTATAACTAATACCAGGGGTGGGTGGTATAACTAATACCAGGGGCGGGTGGTATAACTAATACCAGGGGTGGGTGGTATAACTAATACCAGGGGTGGGTGGTATAACTAATACCAGGGGTGGGTGGTATAACTAATACCAGGGGTGGGTGGTATAACTAATACCAGGGGTGGGTGGTATAACTAATACCAGGGGTGGGTGGTATAACTAATACCAGGGGTGGGTGGTATAACTAATACCAGGGGTGGGTGGTATAACGCCCCTATACCATGTTAAATATTCGCCTTCACTCCCGTCTTGCTGCCTTGTTATTAATGGCTCTCTAGTAACGTTATTAAGACCGTCCCTGGGGGGCCCTATCTCTGGGGGGGCCCCCTCGCTACTTTCCACACACACGCTACGGTTCAGGGGCCCTAGCCACGGTTCATGGCGCCCTTGCTATGTTTCAGGGATCCTAGCCACGGTTCTGGGCTCCCTCGCTACGGTTCAAGGATCCTAGCCACGGTTCGGGGCACCCTCGCTACTTTCCACACACACCCTTGTTACGATTCAGGGATCCTAGCTATGGTTCAGGGCGCCTTGCTGTGGTTCAGGGACCCCTCGTTATGGTTCAGAGGCCCTTGCTACGGTTTATGAACCCCTCGGTACGGTTTGGGAACCCTTCTGTACTGTTCAGGGACAATCGGCTGTTCAGGTACCCTCGCTATGATTCCGGGACTCTCGCTACGATTCTGGGGCCCTCGCTACGGTTCAGGGGCCCTCGTTACTTTCCACAGACCCTCACCATGGTTTATGAACTCTCTCTACAGTTCAGGGACTTAAACTTTCGCTATATTTCTGGGGCCCTAGCCAAAGATCAGGGACAGTCTCTCTGGCTCAGAGACTCACACCATGGTTAAGGGACCCTCATGGGGACTGGTCCCTTGCTACAGTTCAGGAACCCTTGCTACAGTTCAGGAACCCTTGCAACAGTTCAGGGACCCTTGCAACAGTTCAGGGACCCTTGCAACAGTTCAGGGACCCTTGCAACAGTTCAGGGACCCTTGCTACAGTTCAGGGACCCTTGCTGTGGTTCAGGGACCCCTCGTTATGGTTCAGAGGCCCTTGCTACGGTTTATGAACCCCTCGGTACGGTTTGGGAACCCTTCTGTACTGCTCAGGGACAATCGGCTGTTCAGGTACCCTTGCTACGGTTCTAGGGCCCTCGCTATGATTCCTTGACTCTCGCTACGATTCTGGGGCCCTCTCTACGGTTCAGGGGCCCTCATTACTTTCCACAGACCCTCACCATGGTTTATGAACTCTCTCTACAGTTCAGGGACTTAAACTTTCGCTATATTTCTGGGGCCCTAGCCAAAGATCAGGGACAGTCTCTCTGGCTCAGAGACTCACACCATGGTTAAGGGACCCTCATGGAGACTGGTCCCCTGCTACGGTTCAGGGGCCCTTGCAACAGTTCAGGGAGCCTTGCAACAGCTCAGGAACCCTTGCTACAGTTCAGGGACCCATGCTACAGTTCAGGGACCCTTGCTACAGTCCAGGGACCCTTCCTACAATTCAAGGACCCTTGCTACAGTTCAGGGACCCTTGCTACAATTCAAGGACCCTTGCTACAGTTCAGGGACCCTTGCTACAGTTCAGGGACCCTTGCTACAGTTCAGGGACCCTTGCTACAGTTCAGGGGCCCTTGCTACAGTTCAGGGACACTTGCTACAGTTCAGGGACCTTTGCTACAATTCAAGGACCCTTGCTACAATTCAAGGACCCTTGCTACAGTTCAGGGACCCTTGCTACAGTTCAGGGACCCTTGTTTCAGTTCAGGGACCCTTGCTACAATTCAAGGACCCTTGCTTCAGTTCAGGGACCCTTGCTACAATTCAGGGACCCTTGCTACAGTTCAGGGACCCTTGCTACAGTTCAGGGACCCTTGCTACAGTTCAGCGACCCTTGCTACAGTTCAGGGACCCTTGCTACAGTTCAGGGACCCTTTCTACAGTTCAGGGACCCTTGCTGCACTTCAGGGACCCTTGCTACAGTTCAGGGACCCTTGCTACAGTTCAGGGACCCTTGCTACACTTCAGGGACCCTTGCTACACTTCAGGGACCCTTGCTACACTTCAGGGACCCTTGCTACAGTTCAGGGACCCTTGCTACAGTTCAGGGACCCTTGCTACACTTCAGGGACCCTTGCTACACTTCAGGGACCCTTGCTACACTTCAGGGACCCTTGCTACAGTTCAGGGACCCTTGCTACAGTTCAGGGACCCTTGCTACACTTCAGGGACCCTTGCTACACTTCAGGGACCCTTGCTACAGTTCAGGGACCCTTGCTACACTTCAGGGACCCTTGCTACACTTCAGGGACCCTTGCTACAGTTCAGGGACCCTTGCTACAGTTCAGGGACCCTTGCTACAGTTCAGGGACCCTTGCTACACTTCAGGGACCCTTGCTACAGTTCAGGGACCCTTGCTACAGTTCAGGGACCCTTGCTACAGTTCAGGGAACCTTGGTACACTTCAGGGACCCTTGCTACAGTTCAGGGACCCTTGCTACAGTTCAGGGACCCTTGCTACAGTTCAGGGAACCTTGATACACTTCAGGGACCCTTGCTACACTTCAGGGACCCTTGCTACAGTTCAGCGACCCTCGCTACACTTCAGGGACCCTTGCTACAGTTCAGGGACCCTTGCTACAGTTCAGGGACCCTTGCTACAGTTCAGGGACCCTTGCTACAGTTCAGGGAACCTTGATACACTTCAGGGACCCTTGCTACAGTTCAGGGACCCTTGATACACTTCAGGGACCCTTGCTACAGTTCAGGGACCCTTGCTACAGTTCAGGGAACCTTGATACACTTCAGGGACCCTTGCTACAGTTCAGGGAACCTTGATACACTTCAGGGACCCTTGCTACACTTCAGGGACCCTTGCTACACTTCAGGGACCCTTGCTACAGTTCAGGGACCCTTGCTACAGTTCAGGGAACCTTGATACACTTCAGGGACCCTTGCTACAGTTCAGGGACCCTTGCTACAGTTCAGGGAACCTTGGTACACTTCAGGGACCCCTGCTACAGTTCAGGGACCCTTGCTACAGTTCAGGGACCCTTGCTACAGTTCAGGGAACCTTGATACACTTCAGGGACCCTTGCTACACTTCAGGGACCCTTGCTACAGTTCAGCGACCCTCGCTACACTTCAGGGACCCTTGCTACAGTTCAGGGACCCTTGCTACAGTTCAGGGACCCTTGCTACAGTTCAGGGACCCTTGCTACAGTTCAGGGAACCTTGATACACTTCAGGGACCCTTGCTACAGTTCAGGGACCCTTGATACACTTCAGGGACCCTTGCTACAGTTCAGGGACCCTTGCTACAGTTCAGGGAACCTTGATACACTTCAGGGTCCCTTGCTACAGTTCAGGGAACCTTGATACACTTCAGGGACCCTTGCTACACTTCAGGGACCCTTGCTACACTTCAGGGACCCTTGCTACACTTCAGGGCCCCTTATTTTGCAACTCCTTTATATTGACAAACTTCTTTGCATCCAAACTAAATGTAACGGCCACTATCAAGGCCTTAATATACATCGGCCGTTAAATATGGAAGCCTTTTAGAAAAGGTAGGGAAAATGTTTGTCCTGGGACCTTTTGGGCATTTCTAGTGGCACCGGGTGCCAGATCAACCAGGCTGTGATGGATATGTGGGGCAACAGGCCTCCAGCAGCAACAGTCTGGTTAAACAGGCAAGCACCAGACGAGCTTGGCCTATGGCCGGGCTCAGAGAGTAGATTTACTCTCGAAACTCTTCAAAGGTATATCAAATGTACTGCCCCATCCTGTGGGTGGTAAACCAAGGGTCCAGGGACTGTACCTCAACATTAGTCACATAATGGGTCCAGGAACTGTACCTCAATATTAGTCACATAATGAGTCCAGGGACTGTACCTCAACAGTCACATAATGGGTCCAGGAACTGTACCTTAAGTCACATAATGGCTCCAGGAACTGTACCTTAAGTCACATAGTGGGTCCAGGAACTGTACCTCAACATCAGCCACATAATGGGTTCAGGGTCTGTACCTCAACATTAGTCACATAATGGGTCCAGGGACTGTACCTCAACATTAGCCACATAATGTCTCCAGGAACTGTACCTTAAGTCACATAATGGGTCCAGGAACTGTACCTCAACATTAGTAACATAATGGGTCCAGGAACTGTACCTCAACATTAGTCACATAATGGGTCCAGGGACTGTATCTCAACATTAGCCACATAATGGGTCCAGAAACTGTACCTTAATCACATAATGGGTCCAGGAACTGTACCTCAACAATAGTCACATAATGGGTCCAGGAACTGTACCTCAACAATAGTCACATAATGGGTCCAGGGACTGTACCTCAACATTAGTAACATAATGGGTCCAGGAACTATACCTCAACATTAGTAACATAATGGGTCCAGGGACTATATCTCAACATTAGTCACATAATGGGTCCAGGAACTATACCACACAGTTGTGATAGTTACACCAAGTGGTAGCTAATATACTTTGTTTACATCTAGTTACAGTGGTAATGAGTTATAAAAACATGCATTAGGTCAACTACTCAGACATATTTAACCAGAATAAAATATTCACACTGTTTTTTTTTTCCAGGTAAAACGAACAAATCTGCGCCTTCACACTTGACTTACACTCTCCTCTGTCGTCAAAATAAAAAATACCTTAATTTTTAAACACAGAACGAAAAGGCACAATACCGTGACTGTAACAATACTCTAACTCTCACAAAGAAGGGAGAAGCTTAGAACGACGCTTCAGTCCGACTTCGACCATTTACGAAGTCACACTGACAGAAAAGAGAGATGGGGGCCAGTATATATAGGCCAGATGGCAGGAACGGGGCAAGAGAAGTGGGAGTGGTAGTAGTGGTGGTAAGACTGGTAGTGGAAGTAGTAGCTGTGGTAGGGGTAAGGCTGGTTGTAGATGTAGGCAGAGTGGTTGATGGGACAAGAATAGATGGGAGTGAAGGTTGAAGGAAGACAAAATTGAAGATAGGAGCCAAAGATTGTAGGAAAAAGGCCATTTGTGTATTAATTTTTGAAGCCAAGCAGCAAAGGCTTTTCAGAGTTATCAGACCCATTTTTAGGAATCTTGGAATGGCTTCTGAGCCTGGCCCATGGCCGGGCTCCGAGAGTAGTTAAACTCTCGAAACTCTTCAAAGGTATAGGGACACCTGCACGTGCCACTAGCTGCATGAATCTAGCTCTTGTTATGAGCGAAATAACTGCGAAAAGTTGGTTGAAGACACAAAGAAAATCAGTCCAACATTTAAAGTCCCCCCTCAACGATACATAATAATAATAATAATAATAATAATAATAATAATAATAATAATAATAATAATAATATATTATTATTATTCTCACTTCAGGAATCACTGGAGAGATCACTTCAGGAATCACTGGAGAGATCACTGCAGGAATCACTGTGGAGAGATCACTTCAGGAATCACTGTGGAGAGATCACTTCAGGAATCACTGTGGAGAGATCACTGCAGGAATCACTGTGGAGAGATCACTTCAGGAATCACTGGAGAGATCACTTCAGGAATCACTGTGGAGAGATCACTGCAGAAATCATTGTGGAGAGATCACTGCAGAAATCATTGTGGAGAGATCACTGCAGAAATCACTGTGTAGAGATCACTGCAGGAATTACTGTGGAGATCACTGCAGGACTCACTGTGGAGAGATCACTACAGGAATCACTGTGTAGAGATCACTGCAGAAATCACTGTGGAAAGATCACTGCAGGAATTACTGTGGAGATCACTGCAGGAATCACTGTGGAGAGATCACTGCAGGAATCACTGTGGAGAGATCACTTCAGGAATCACTGTGGAAAGATCACTACAGGAATCTGTGTAGAGATCACTGCAGAAATCACTGTGGAGAGATCACTGCAGGAATTACTGTGGAGATCACTGCAGGAATCACTGTGGAGAGATTACTGCAGGAATCACTGTGGAGAGATCACTGCAGAAATCACTGTGGAGAGATCACTGCAGAAATCACTGTGGAGAGATCACTGTAGGAATCACTGTGGAGAGATCACTGTGGAGAGATCACTGCAGAAATCACTGTGGAGAGATCACTTCAGGAATCACTGTGGAGAGATCACTGCAGAAATCACTGTGTAGAGATCACTGCAGAAATCACTGTGGAGAGATCACTGCAGGAATCACTGTGGAGAGATCACTGCAGGAATCACTGTGTAGAGATCACTGCAGAAATCACTGTGGAGAAATCACTGCAGGAATCACTGTGGAGAGATCACTGCAGGAATCACTGCGGAGAGATCACTGCAGAAATCACTGTGGAGAGATCACTGCAGGAATCACTGTGGAGAGATCACTGCAGGAATCACTGTGGAGAGATCACTGCAGGAATCACTGTGGAGAGATCACTGTGGAGAGATCACTGCAGGAATCACTGTGTAGAGATCACTGCAGAAATCACTGTGTAGAGATCACTGCAGGAATCACTGTGGAGAGATCACTGCAGGAATCACTGTGTAGAGATCACTGCAGGAATCACTGTGGAGAGATCACTGCAGGAATCACTGTGGAGAGATCACTGCAGGAATCACTGTGTAGAGATCACTGCAGGAATCACTGTGGAGAGATCACTGCAGGAATCACTGTGGAGAGATCACTGCAGGAATCTGCGGAGAGATCACTGCAGAAATCACTGTGGAGAGATCACTGCAGGAATCACTGTGGAGTTATCACTGCAGGAATCACTGTGGAGAGATCACTGCAGGAATCACTGTGGAGAGATCACTGCAGGAATCACTGTGGAGAGATCACTGCAGGAATCACTGTGTAGAGATCACTGCAGGAATCACTGTGGAGAGATCACTGCAGGAATCACTGTGGAGAGATCACTGCAGGAATCACTGTGTAGAGATCACTGCAGGAATCACTGTGGAGAGATCACTGCAGGAATCACTGTGGAGAGATCACTGCAGGAATCTGCGGAGAGATCACTGCAGAAATCACTGTGGAGAGATCACTGCAGGAATCACTGTGGAGAGATCACTGCAGGAATCACTGTGGAGTTATCACTGCAGGAATCACTGTGGAGAGATCACTGCAGAAATTACTGTGGAGAGATCACTGCAGGAATCACTGTGGAGAGATCACTGCAGGAATCACTGTGGAGAGATCACTGCAGGAATCACTGTGGAGAGATCACTGTGGAGAGATCACTGTGGAGAGATCACTGCAGAAATCACTGTGGAGAGATCACTGCAGGAATCACTGTGGAGAGATCACTGCAGAAATCACTGTGGAGAGATCACTGCAGGAATCACTGTGGAGAGATCACTGCAGGAATCACTGTGTAGAGATCACTGCAGAAATCAGTGGAGAGATCACTGCAGAAATCACTGTGGAGGGATCACTGCAGGAATCACTGTGGAGAGATCACTGCAGGAATCACTGTGTAGAGATCACTGCAGGAATCACTGTGGAGAGATCACTGCAGGAATCACTGTGGAGAGATCACTGCAGGAATCACTGTGCAGGAATCACTGTGGAGAGATCACTGCAGGAATCACTGTGGAGAGATCACTGCAGGAATCACTGTGGAGAGATCACTGCAGGAATCACTGTGGAGTGATCACTGCAGGAATCACTGTGGAGAGATCACTGCAGGAATCACTGTCGTAGCTTCAGCTTGCTAACAGCTGCCTCAAGTTTTAGCGTCTTTTGCGTCTTTGGTTTAAAGCTGACCCGGTGATATATTGAGGAGGGCGGAAAGGTGAGAACTTTCTGAGTTGGGAGACGAGGAAGAAGAGAGAGAGATGAAAGGGGGAGGGGGTAGAAAAGGTGGCGGGAAGGAGATAGAAAAGAAATGAAAGGTAAAGGGAGGAGAGGAGGAAATTGGAAGAGGGGTAAAGCTGGCAGAAAGGAAAAGAGAACAGGAAGCAGACTGCAGAAGGGAGGGAGAGAGAAACATGAAGAGGAGAAAGAGTTGGATGGGGAGGATGGAATAGAAGTGCGGGAAAAGCAAGGGGGCAGGGGAGGAGGAGGAGGAGAAGGAAGATGAAAAGGAAGTGGAATAGGAGACAGTAAGAGCTGGATCTAGCTAGCTGTGTAATGTGTGTGCAGTGTTGCAAATACATTGGGCAACACAGAAGCACAACACCTCAACAGGCAGATGATGCAAAACATCTCCCGTGAGAAGCAGGGATGCCATGAGTACACTAAGAGATAATAAGTGTAACGGGACCAAGACTTTTCAACACCCTCTCTTCGTATGAAAGGAGATTACCAACACACACATGACTGTCTTCGAGAGAAACATTGATAAGTTCTATAGGATCCTGGTCAGCCAGGATGTTCTTTTAACGTTGGAGTGTGTGTGGCTACCTTTATACCTTTGAAGAGTTTCGAGAGTTTAACTAACCTCAGAGCCCGACCATGGGACAGGCTCGTAAATAGGTTAAACAGGCCTGTGATACTAGGCAGCACCTCCATCAACACTAGCAACACCAGTACCACTGCTAATACCAGTAACACCATCTGCACCTGCAGCAAAACTATTTGCACTTGCTCTAGCACCACCTGCACCTGCTCCTGCATCAACACCATCTGCACCTGCTCCTGCATCAGCACCAGCTGTTCCTGTTCCAGCATCAGCACCATCTGCACCTGCTCCTGCATCAGCACCATCTGCACCTGCTCCTGCATCAGCACCAGCTGCACCTGTTCCAGCATCAGCATCATCTGCTCCTGCATCAGCACCATCTGCACCTGCTCCTGCATCAGCACCAGCTGCACCTGCTCCTGCATCAGCACCAGCTGTACCTGTTCCAGCATCAGCACCAGCTGTACCTGTTCCAGCATCAGCACCATCTGCACCTGCTCCTGCATCAGCACCAGCTGTACCTGTTCCAGCATCAGCACCATCTGCACCTGCTCCTGCATCAGCACCAGCTGTACCTGCTCAGCATCATCTGCACCTGCTCCTGCATCAGCAGCTGTACCTGTTCCAGCTGCACCATCTGCACCTGCTCCTGCATCAGCACCAGCTGTACCTGTTCCAGCATCAGCACCATCTGCACCTGCTCCTGCATCAGCACCAGCTGTACCTGTTCCAGCATCAGCACCATCTGCACCTGCTCCTGCATCAGCACCAGCTGTACCTGTTCCAGCATCAGCACCATCTGCACCTGCTCCTGCATCAGCACCAGCTGTACCTGTTCCAGCATCAGCACCATCTGCACCTGCTCCTGCATCAGCACCAGCTGTACCTGTTCCAGCATCAGCACCATCTGCACCTGCTCCTGCATCAGCACCAGCTGTACCTGTTCCAGCATCAGCATCATCTGCACCTGCTCCTGCATCAGCACCAGCTGTACCTGTTCCAGCATCAGCACCATCTGCACCTGCTCCTGCATCAGCACCAGCTGTACCTGTTCCAGCATCAGCACCATCTGCACCTGCTCCTGCATCAGCACCAGCTGTACCTGTTCCAGCATCAGCACCATCTGCACCTGCTCCTGCATCAGCACCAGCTGTACCTGTTCCAGCATCAGCATCATCTGCACCTGCTCCTGCATCAGCACCAGCTGTACCTGTTCCAGCATCAGCATCATCTGCACACACTATACAATCTAGAGAGCCCATAACGATGAAAAATTTGGACCTGCTGGAAGTTGTATATTGGCCAACATAACAATATGTGAGAGGCCCCCATACCTGCAGCATATTATATGAGAGGTCCCAGACCTGCTGGAAGTTGTATATTGGCCAACATAACAATATGTGAGAGGCCCCCATACCTGCAGCATATTATATGAGAGGTCCCAGACCTGTTGGAAGTTGTATATTGGCCAACATAACAATATGTGAGAGGCCCCATACCTGCATCATATTATATGAGAGGTCCCAGACCTGCTGGAAGTTGTATATTGGCCAACATAATATGTGAGAGGCCCCCATACCTGCAGCATATTATATGAGAGGTCCCAGACCTGCTGGAAGTTGTATATCGTGCAACTTAATATATGTGAGGTCCCAGACCTACTGGAAGCTGTATACCGTTCAACTTAATATATGGGAAGTCCCAGACCTGCTGGACGTATGGAAGTGTTAAATAAAAGTCTTTAAGACTGTTTCGTGTCTCCTCTTGGATAATTTTAGAGATTTCTCTCTCTCTCTCTCTCTCTCTCTCTCTCTCTCTCTCTCTCTCTCTCTCTCTCTCTCTCTCTCTCTCTCTCTCTCTCTCTCTCTCTCTCTCTTCCATCTATATTTATTATGATTCTTTCCATCGCATTACTCGCCTTGACTCGCTCATTCTCTGGTAACAACCTCATTTGCTTCTTCATTCTCTCTTTCCTTCCTTCTCTGTTTCTACTTCATTTCTCTCCCTATTCTGTCTTTGCCCTTGGGTCTTTCCCCTCCCCTCTGTTTCCTTGAGTTTTTCCCCTCTTCCCCCTCTACTCTTAAGTGTTTCCTTGGGTTCTTCCTTTCCTCTGTGCCATCCATCTTGACTCTGCCATGGGCCTTGCCCCTTTCTCATATCCCTCTCTACCCCTGGGTTTTTGCTTCCCCTTCCCTCTCTACCCCTGGGTCTTTGCTTTCCCTTCCCTCTCTACCCCCGAGTCTTTGCTTTCCCTTCCCTCTCTACCCCTGGGTCTTTGTTTCTCCTTCCCTCTCTACCCCTGGGTCTTTGCTTTCCCTTCCCTTTCTACCCCTGGGTCTTTGCTTTCCCTTCCCTTTCTACCCCTGGGCCTTTGCTTCCCCTTCCCTCTCTACCCCTGGGTCTTTGCTTTCCCTTCCCTTTCTACCCCTGGGTCTTTGCTTTCCCTTCCCTTTCTACCCCTGGGTCTTTGCTTCCCCTTGCCTCTCTACCCCTGGGTCTTTGCTTCCCCTTCCCTCTCTACCCCTGGGTCTTTGCTTTCCCTTCCCTTTCTACCCCTGGGTCTTTGCTTTCCCTTCCCTTTCTACCCCTGGGCCTTTGCTTCCCCTTCCCTCTCTACCCCTGGGTCTTTGCTTTCCCTTCCCTTTCTACCCCTGGGTCTTTGCTTTCCCTTCCCTTTCTACCCCTGGGTCTTTGCTTTCCCTTCCCTTTCTACCCCTGGGCCTTTGCTTCCCCTTCCCTCTCTACCCCTGGGTCTTTGCTTTCCCTTCCCTTTCTACCCCTGGGTCTTTGCTTTCCCTTCCCTTTCTACCCCTGGGTCTTTGCTTTCCCTTCCCTTTCTACCCCTGGGGCTTACCCTTCCCTCTCTACCCCTGGGTCTTTGCTTTCCCTTCCCTTTCTACCCCTGGGTCTTTGCTTTCCCTTCCCTTTCTACCCCTGGGTCTTTGCTTTCCCTTCCCTTTCTACCCCTGGGCCTTTGCTTCCCCTTCCCTCTCTACCCCTGGGTCTTTGCTTTCCCTTCCCTGTCTACCCCTGGGTCTTTGCTTTCCCTTCCCTTTCTACCCCTGGGCCTTTGCTTCCCCTTCCCTCTCTACCCCTGGGTCTTTGCTTCCCCTTCCCTCTCTACCCCTGGGTCTTTGCTTTCCCTTCCCTCTCTACCCCTGGGCCTTTGCTTCCCCTTCCCTCTCTACCCCTGGGTCTTTGCTTCCCCTTCCCTCTCTACCCCTGGGTCTTTGCTTTCCCTTCCCTTTCTACCCCTGGGCCTTTGCTTTCCCTTCCCTTTCTACCCCTGGGTATTTGCTTTCCCTTCCCTTTCTACCCCTGGGTCTTTGCTTTCCCTTCCCTTTCTACCCCTGGGCCTTTGCTTCCCCTTCCCTCTCTACCCCTGGACCTTTGCTTTCCCTTCCCTTTCTACCCCTGGGCCTTTGCTTTCCCTTCCCTTTCTACCCCTGGGTCTTTGCTTTCCCTTCCCTTTCTACCCCTGGGCCTTTGCTTTCCCTTCCCTTTCTACCCCTGGGTCTTTGCTTTCCCTTCCCTTTCTACCCCTGGGCCTTTGCTTTCCCTTCCCTTTCTACCCCTGGGCCTTTGCTTCCCCTTCCCTCTCTACCCCTGGGTCTTTACCGCTCTCCCCTCCTGTCCTCTGCTCATGAATTCAATTCTTCCTTCCCACGATTTTTAATTGCTTTTTCTATTCAATCCTCTCTACCTCCCCTTCTTAATTGCCCTCTTATTATTTTTCCACCTAATTCCAGGCTTTGTACTGACTCATTTCAGGCTCTGTACTGACTTATTCCAGACTCTGTATTGAATCTTTCCAGGCTCTGTACTGACTCATTCCAGACTCTGTACTGAATCATTCCAGGCTCTGTACTGACTCATTCCAGACTCTGTACTGAATCATTCCAGGCTCTGTACTGAATCATTCCAGGCTCTGTACTGAATCATTCCAGGCTCTGTACTGAATCATTCCAGGCTCTGTACTGAATCATTCCAGGCTCTGTACTGAATCATTCCAGGCTCTGTACTGAATCATTCCAGGCTCTGTACTGAATCATTCCAGGCTCTGTACTGAATCATTCCAGGCTCTGTACTGAATCATTCCAGGCTCTGTACTGAATCATTCCAAGCTCTGTACTGAATCATTCCAGGCTCTGTACTGAATCATTCGGGGCTCTGTACTGAATCATTCGGGGCTCTGTACTGAATCATTCCAGGCTCTGTACTGAATCATCCCAGGCTCTGTACTGAATCATTCCAGGCTCTGTACTGAATCATTCCAGGCTCTGTACTGAATCATTCCAGGCTCTGTACTGAATCATTCCAGGCTCTGTACTGAATCATTCCAGGCTCTGTACTGAATCATTCCAGGCTCTGTACTGAATCATTCCAGGCTCTGTACTGAATCATTCCAGGCTCTGTACTGAATCATTCCAGGCTCTGTACTGAATCATTCCAGGCTCTGTACTGAATCATTCCAGGCTCTGTACTGAATCATTCCAGGCACTGTACTGAATCATTCCAGGCTCTGTACTGAATCATTGAAGGCTCTGTACTGAATCATTCCAGGCTCTGTACTGAATCATTCCAAGCTCTGTACTGAATCATTCCAGGCTCTGTACTGAATCATTCCAGGCTCTGTACTGAATCATTCCAGGCTCTGTACTGAATCATTCCAGGCTCTGTACTGAATCATTCCAGGCTCTGTACTGAATCATTCCAAGCTCTGTACTGAATCATTCCAGGCTCTGTACTGAATCATTCCAAGCTCTGTACTGAATCATTCCAGGCTCTGTACTGAATCATTGAAGGCTCTGTACTGAATCATTCCAGGCTCTGTACTGAATCATTCCAAGCTCTGTACTGAATCATTCCAGGCACTGTACTGAATCATTCCAGGCTCTGTACTGAATCATTCCAGGCTCTGTACTGAATCATTCCAGGCTCTGTACTGAATCATTCCAAGCTCTGTACTGAATCATTCCAGGCTCTGTACTGAATCATTCCAGGCTCTGTACTGAATCATTGAAGGCTCTGTACTGAATCATTCCAGGCTCTGTACTGAATCATTCCAAGCTCTGTACTGAATCATTCCAGGCTCTGTACTGAATCATTCCAAGCTCTGTACTGAATCATTCCAGGCTCTGTACTGAATCATTGAAGGCTCTGTACTGAATCATTCCAGGCTCTGTACTGAATCATTCCAAGCTCTGTACTGAATCATTCCAGGCACTGTACTGAATCATTCCAGGCTCTGTACTGAATCATTCCAGGCTCTGTACTGAATCATTCCAGGCTCTGTACTGAATCATTCCAAGCTCTGTACTGAATCATTCCAGGCTCTGTACTGAATCATTCCAGGCTCTGTACTGAATCATTCCAGGCTCTGTACTGAATCATTCCAGACTCTGTACTGAATCATTCCAGGCTCTGTACTGAATCATTCCAGGCTCTGTACTGAATCATTCCAGACTCTGTACTGAATCATTCCAGGCTCTGTACTGAATCATTCCAGGCTCTGTACTGAATCATTCCAGGCTCTGTACTGAATCATTCCATGCTCTGTACTGAATCATTCCAGGCTCTGTACTGAATCATTCCAGGCTCTGTACTGAATCATTCCAGGCTCTGTACTGAATCATTCCAGGCTCTGTACTGAATCATTCCATGCTCTGTACTGAATCATTCCAGGCTCTGTACTGAATCATTCCAGGCTCTGTACTGAATCATTCCAGGCTCTGTACTGAATCATTCCAGGCTCTGTACTGAATCATTCCATGCTCTGTACTGAATCATTCCAGGCTCTGTACTGAATCATTCCAGGCTCTGTACTGAATCATTCCAGGCTCTGTACTGAATCATTCCAGGCTCTGTACTGAATCATTCCATGCTCTGTACTGAATCATTCCAGGCTCTGTACTGAATCATTCCAGGCTCTGTACTGAATCATTCCAGGCTCTGTACTGAATCATTCCAGGCTCTGTACTGAATCATTCCAGGCTCTGTACTGAATCATTCCAGGCTCTGTACTGAATCATTCCAGGCTCTGTACTGAATCATTCCAGGCTCTGTACTGAATCATTCCCAGTTCAATTAGCTATATTTCAACTTTTTATCAAATACGTGTTTCCCAAAGTTCTTCATCTTTCCTTTGGCTTTCACCTCTTTTCGCTTTTTTTTTCTCTCTCACCCTCTATTTTTCCGTTCCTTCTCATTCCCCCCCCTCTCCCCTCTTTCTTCTCAGAACATTGGCCCCTCCCGTCACTACTACCTGTTGCCCCCCCTCCATGACACGCAGCTCCTCTTCACCCTCCTTCTCTGCGTTTTTTATTTTTCTCTTGTTCCTCATGTCTCAGGAACCTGCCATGTAGTTTGATCTTTTGCTTCTTGTGTGTTAAATGTATCCCATCACCTGTCCTCTGTCCCTCTCTATCCCATCACCTGTCCTCTGTCCCTCTCTCTCCCATCACCTGTCCTCTGTCCCTCTCTCTCCCATCACCTGTCCTCTGTCCCTCTCTCTCCCATCACCTGTCCTCTGTCCCTCTCTCTCCCATCACCTGTCCTCTGTCCCTCTCTCTCCCATCACCTGTCCTCTGTCCCTCTCTCTCCCATCACCTGTCCTCTGTCCCTCTCTATCCCATCACCTGTCTTCTGTCCCTCTCTATCCCATCACCTGTCCTCTGTCCCTCTCTATCCCATCACCTGTCTTCTGTCCCTCTCTCTCCCATCACCTGTCCTCTGTCCCTCTCTATCCCATCACCTGTCTTCTGTCCCTCTCTATCCCATCACCTGTCTTCTGTCCCTCTCTATCCCATCACCTGTCCTCTGTCCCTCTCTATCCCATCACCTGTCTTCTGTCCCTCTCTCTCCCATCACCTGTCCTCTGTCCCTCTCTCTCCCATCACCTGTCCTCTGTCCCTCTCTCTCCCATCACCTGTCCTCTGTCCCTCTCTCTCCCATCACCTGTCCTCTGTCCCTCTCTCTCCCATCACCTGTCCTCTGTCCCTCTATCCCATCACCTGTCCTCTGTCCCTCTATCCCATCACCTGTCCTCTGTCCCTCTCTATCCATGCACTTTCCTCGTTCGTGTCACAGTTATTTATTGCCGTCTTTATTAACTCCTCGGTTTTATTCCTCATTTTCGTAAGTGTTTGGACAATCTCTCTCTCTCTCTCTCTTTTTGTTTTTTTTTTACACAGGGTTTGACAAGGTTAAGGATCCCTAGCCTTATTGACAAGCTAGCTCTCTCTCTCTCTCTCTCCCTCTCTCCCTCTCTCTCTCTCTCTCTCTCTCTCTCTCTCTCTCTCTGGTGTCTTAGGTTGGTCTTGTAGGCTGTGACTGGCGTCTCCTTACATTCTTGAGCTTCTGCCTTCATCGCTTACGCGTTTTTCTGTAACTTACCTTTGGGTAACGGTCCCCGCGGCCCGGTCCAGGACCAGGTGTCTCTGTTGACAGTCTGATAGGGAAACTGTCAGCTTATTAAGGTCATTGTTGAAGGCAGTCAGGGGTGCATTCATTCATTCGCTTTATGAATGAAGGGAGGCTTTTGAAAAGTCTTGGTCCCCTTACATGGAGGAAGGGTGCCGAAAAGTCACATTTGGGACCAATCCCTCCAGAATTTACAATGTGTTAAATTATGACGGATCTCTCCAGCCTTCTTTCCAGGGAGTTTAAAAGGGTTTAGTCATTCCCAGTCATCGACGTGTTGAATGAATTTATACAAGCAGTCCTGAAGGATAGCTAAAGGATGCCTGGATGACGTTTCTGGGGGTCAGTGCCCGTGTAGCT
>NC_091384.1:5373453-5375953 GCF_038502225.1 Cherax quadricarinatus | reverse complement strand
GGTTATATATTTTTTAAGTGTCTTTTGAAGTTCTCAGTAAAACCGTATTAAGGACTGGATCAATACCATTAAATAATGGATACAATGTGGTGCTACAACACCAAAATAATGGATACAGTGGGGTGCTACAACAAAATAATGAATACAATGGGGTGCTACAACACCAAAATAATGGATACAGTGGGGTGCTACAACACCAAAATAATGGATACAATGGGGTGCTACAACACCAAAATAATGGATACAGTGGGGTGCTACAACAAAATAATGGATACAATGGGGTGCTACAACACCAAAATAATGGATACAGTGGGGTGCTACAACAAAATAATGGATACAATGGGGTGCTACAACACCAAAATAATGGATACAGTGGGGTGCTACAACAAAATAATGGATACAATGGGGTGCTACAACACCAAAATAATGGATACAATGGGGTGCTACAACACCAAAATAATGGATACAATGGGGTGCTACAACACCAAAATAATTGGCTGATACGTATCTAAAATACACCAGAGGAGAGGGAGGGGCAGCTGCCAGCTTCAGGGAGTCCGAGAAGTCTACAAGATACTGTGAACTTACCTATCATTATATGTTTGTTGTGATAGGTTGGGAGACCTTCCACCCATATGGGGAAAGAGTGCATGTAGCTTCCTTAAGGAGCTAAGCAAACGACTCGTCATGGTAATTAGGGATTCCAGAGACCCAGCGCTGCGGTTCAGATGGGTAATGCCTTCTGTATCCAGGGTACGCTCCCCAGCTCACAGGAGCTGGTTGAGATTTTCACATTGTAATCCCTGATATACACGTAGGAGTATATACTTGAAATATATCCCTCAAACCTCATGTACTATATATTCCGTTATACCAAAAATGTATTTTTTATGTTTTGTGTACCATATTATGAGTCAAATGGACCGCTTGGTAAAAAAAGTGAAAATATGGGGTGGTAAGGGATGTGGTATATTCATATGTCTTCAGGAAGAAATCCAAATATTTTTCACCGATGCCTTTTTATCCACTTCTCCGAGGTTGTGGGTCCCACAATTTGCAACAAGTTTTACTGAATAGGTAAAACTTGCGATTTTTTCTTAAATAGCAACGCTCTTCTTGCCGAATAAGGCAACCGAAAATTTGTGTATGCATTAATTTCGCAAAAATCATTCTGAACCTAAACGAAAAAAATATTTTCATTGTGTTTATTATTAAATTATTGTAAACTTACCTAAAATATATTTAGTTGAATTAGGCTAAATTAAATTGCGCTTGTTATAATAAGGTCAGGTAAGTTTTCTAAGGTTCTTTTGGTACAGAATTATTTTTACATTAGGATAAATGAAAAAAATATAACTAAGCGTATAAGAGAAAATTTTAGAAATTATTTAATTTTAAAGGAGTTCTTGATAACTGACCAGTTTTACCTATTCAGCACGATATATATATATATATATATATATATATATATATATATATATATATATATATATATATATATATATATATATATATATATATATATATATATATATATGTATATATATATATATATTATTATTATTATTATCACACTGGCCGATTCCCACCAAGGCAGGGTGGCCCGAAAAAGAAAAACTTTCACCATCATTCACTCCATCACTGTCTTGCCAGAAGGGTGCTTTACACTACAGTTTTTAAACTGCAACATTAACACCCCTCCTTCAGAGTGCAGGCACTGTACTTCCCATCTCCAGGACTCAAGTCCGGCCTGCCGGTTTCCCTGAACCCCTTCATAAATGTTACTTTGCTCACACTCCAACAGCACGTCAAGTATTAAAAACCATTCGTCTCCATTCACTCCTATCAAACACGCTCACGCACGCCTGCTGGAAGTCCAAACCCCTCGCACACAAAACCTCCTATACCCCCTCCCTCCAACCTTTCCTAGGCCGACCCCTACCCCGCCTTCCTTCCACTACAGACTGATACACTCTTGAAGTCATTCTGTTTCGCTCCATTCTCTCTACATGTCCGAACCACCTCAACAACCCTTCCTCAGCCCTCTGGACAACAGTTTTGGTAATCCCGCACCTCCTCCTAACTTCCAAACTACGAATTCTCTGCATTATATTCACACCACACATTGCCCTCAGACATGACATCTCCACTGCCTCCAGCCTTCTCCTCGCTGCAACATTCATCACCCATGCTTCACACCCATATAAGAGTGTTGGTAAAACTATGCTCTCATACATTCCCCTCTTTGCCTCCAAGGACAAAGTTCTTTGTCTCCACAGACTCCTAAGTGCACCACTCACCCTTTTCCCCTCATCAATTCTATGATTCACCTCATCTTTCATAGACCCATCCGCTGACACGTCCACTCCCAAATATCTGAATACATTCACCTCCTCCATACTCTCTCCCTCCAATCTGATATCCAATCTTTCATCACCTAATATTTTTGTTATCCTCATAACCTTACTCTTTCCTGTATTCACTTTTAATTTTCTTCTTT
>NC_091384.1:5353453-5368453 GCF_038502225.1 Cherax quadricarinatus | reverse complement strand
GTGTAGAAGCAGGTACACAGGAGGTGTGGTAGTGTAGAAGCAGGTACACGGGAGGTGTGGTAGTGTAGAAGCAGGTACACGGGAGGTGTGGTAGTGTAGAAGCAGGTACACGGGAGGTGTGGTAGTGTAGAAGCAGGTACACGAGAGGTGTGGTAGTGTAGAAGCAGGTACACGGGAGGTGTGGTAGTGTAGAAGCAGGTACACAGGTGTGGTAGTGTAGAAGCAGGTACACAGGTGTGGTAGTGTAGAAGCAGGTACACAGGTGTGGTAGTGTAGAAGCAGGTACACAGGAGGTGTGGTAGTGTAGAAGCAGGTACACAGGTGTGGTAGTGTAGAAGCAGGTACACAGGAGGTGTGGTAGTGTAGAAGCAGGTACACAGGAGGAGTGGTAGTGTAGAAGCAGGTACACAGGTGTGGTAGTGTAGAAGCAGGTACACAGGTGTGGTAGTGTAGAAGCACGTACACAGGTGTGGTAGTGTCGAAGCAGGTACAAAGGTGTGGTAGTGTAGAAGCAGGTACACAGGTGTGGTAGTGTAGAAGCAGGTACACAGGAGGTGTGGTAGTGTAGAAGCAGGTACACAGGTGTGGTAGTGTAGAAGCAGGTACACAGGAGGTGTGGTAGTGTAGAAGCAGGTACACAGGTGTGGTAGTGTAGAAGCAGGTACACAGGTGTGGTAGTGTAGAAGCAGGTACACAGGTGTGGTAGTGTAGAAGCAGGTACACAGGTGTGGTAGTGTAGAAGCAGGTACACAGGTGTGGTAGTGTAGAAGCAGGTACACAGGTGTGGTAGTGTAGAAGCAGGTACACAGGTGTGGTAGTGTAGAAGCAGGTACACAGGTGTGGTAGTGTAGAAGCAGGTACACAGGTGTGGTAGTGTAGAAGCAGGTACACAGGTGTGGTAGTGTAGAAGCAGGTACACAGGTGTGGTAGTGTAGAAGCAGGTACACAGGTGTGGTAGTGTAGAAGCAGGTACACAGGAGGTGTGGTAGTGTAGAAGCAGGTACACAGGTGTGGTAGTGTAGAAGCAGGTACACAGGAGGTGTGGTAGTGTAGAAGCAGGTACACAGGTGTGGTAGTGTAGAAGCAGGTACACAGGTGTGGTAGTGTAGAAGCAGGTACACAGGAGGTGTGGTAGTGTAGAAGCAGGTACACAGGTGTGGTAGTGTAGAAGCAGGTACACAGGTGTGGTAGTGTAGAAGCAGGTACACAGGAGGTGTGGTAGTGTAGAAGCAGGTACACAGGTGTGGTAGTGTAGAAGCAGGTACACAGGTGTGGTAGTGTAGAAGCAGGTACACAGGTGTGGTAGTGTAGAAGCAGGTACACAGGTGTGGTAGTGTAGAAGCAGGTACACAGGAGGTGTGGTAGTGTAGAAGCAGGTACACAGGTGTGGTAGTGTAGAAGCAGGTACACAGGTGTGGTAGTGTAGAAGCAGGTACACAGGTGTGGTAGTGTAGAAGCAGGTACACAGGTGTGGTAGTGTAGAAGCAGGTACACAGGTGTGGTAGTGTAGAAGCAGGTACACAGGTGTGGTAGTGTAGAAGCAGGTACACAGGTGTGGTAGTGTAGAAGCAGGTACACAGGAGGTGTGGTAGTGTAGAAGCAGGTACACAGGTGTGGTAGTGTAGAAGCAGGTACACAGGTGTGGTAGTGTAGAAGCAGGTACAAAGGTGTGGTAGTGTAGAAGCAGGTACACAGGTGTGGTAGTGTAGAAGCAGGTACACAGGAGGTGTGGTAGTGTAGAAGCAGGTACACAGGTGTGGTAGTGTAGAAGCAGGTACACAGGAGGTGTGGTAGTGTAAAAGCAGGTACACAGGTGTGGTAGTGTAGAAGCAGGTACACAGGTGTGGTAGTGTAGAAGCAGGTACACAGGTGTGGTAGTGTAGAAGCAGGTACACAGGTGTGGTAGTGTAGAAGCAGGTACACAGGTGTGGTAGTGTAGAAGCAGGTACACAGGAGGTGTGGTAGTGTAGAAGCAGGTACACAGGTGTGGTAGTGTAGAAGCAGGTACACAGGTGTGGTAGTGTAGAAGCAGGTACACAGGTGTGGTAGTGTAGAAGCAGGTACACAGGTGTGGTAGTGTAGAAGCAGGTACACAGGTGTGGTAGTGTAGAAGCAGGTACACAGGTACACAGGTGTGGTAGTGTAGACGCAGGTACACAGGAGGTGTGGTAGTGTAGAAGCAGGTACACAGGTGTGGTAGTGTAGAAGCAGGTACACAGGTGTGGTAGTGTAGAAGCAGGTACACAGGTGTGGTAGTGTAGAAGCAGGTACACAGGTGTGGTAGTGTAGAAGCAGGTACACAGGTGTGGTAGTGTAGAAGCAGGTACACAGGTGTGGTAGTGTAGAAGCAGGTACACAGGTGTGGTAGTGTAGAAGCAGGTACACAGGTGTGGTAGTGTAGAAGCAGGTACACAGGTGTGGTAGTGTAGAAGCAGGTACACAGGTGTGGTAGTGTAGAAGCAGGTACACAGGTGTGGTAGTGTAGAAGCAGGTACACAGGTGTGGTAGTGTAGAAGCAGGTACACAGGTGTGGTAGTGTAGAAGCAGGTACACAGGTGTGGTAGTGTAGAAGCAGGTACACAGGTGTGGTAGTGTAGAAGCAGGTACACAGGAGGTGTGGTAGTGTAGAAGCAGGTACACAGGTGTGGTAGTGTAGAAGCAGGTACACAGGTGTGGTAGTGTAGAAGCAGGTACACAGGAGGTGTGGTAGTGTAGAAGCAGGTACACAGGTGTGGTAGTGTAGAAGCAGGTACACAGGTGTGGTAGTGTAGAAGCAGGTACACAGGAGGTGTGGTAGTGTAGAAGCAGGTACACAGGTGTGGTAGTGTAGAAGCAGGTACACAGGTGTGGTAGTGTAGAAGCAGGTACACAGGTGTGGTAGTGTAGAAGCAGGTACACAGGTGTGGTAGTGTAGAAGCAGGTACACAGGAGGTGTGGTAGTGTAGAAGCAGGTACACAGGTGTGGTAGTGTAGAAGCAGGTACACAGGTGTGGTAGTGTAGAAGCAGGTACACAGGTGTGGTAGTGTAGAAGCAGGTACACAGGTGTGGTAGTGTAGAAGCAGGTACACAGGTGTGGTAGTGTAGAAGCAGGTACACAGGTGTGGTAGTGTAGAAGCAGGTACACAGGTGTGGTAGTGTAGAAGCAGGTACACAGGTGTGGTAGTGTAGAAGCAGGTACACAGGTGTGGTAGTGTAGAAGCAGGTACACAGGTGTGGTAGTGTAGAAGCAGGTACACAGGAGGTGTGGTAGTGTAGAAGCAGGTACACAGGTGTGGTAGTGTAGAAGCAGGTACACAGGTGTGGTAGTGTAGAAGCAGGTACAAAGGTGTGGTAGTGTAGAAGCAGGTACACAGGTGTGGTAGTGTAGAAGCAGGTACACAGGAGGTGTGGTAGTGTAGAAGCAGGTACACAGGTGTGGTAGTGTAGAAGCAGGTACACAGGAGGTGTGGTAGTGTAAAAGCAGGTACACAGGTGTGGTAGTGTAGAAGCAGGTACACAGGTGTGGTAGTGTAGAAGCAGGTACACAGGTGTGGTAGTGTAGAAGCAGGTACACAGGTGTGGTAGTGTAGAAGCAGGTACACAGGTGTGGTAGTGTAGAAGCAGGTACACAGGTGTGGTAGTGTAGAAGCAGGTACACAGGAGGTGTGGTAGTGTAGAAGCAGGTACACAGGTGTGGTAGTGTAGAAGCAGGTACACAGGTGTGGTAGTGTAGAAGCAGGTACACAGGTGTGGTAGTGTAGAAGCAGGTACACAGGTGTGGTAGTGTAGAAGCAGGTACACAGGAGGTGTGGTAGTGTAGAAGCAGGTACACAGGTGTGGTAGTGTAGAAGCAGGTACACAGGAGGTGTGGTAGTGTAGAAGCAGGTACACAGGTGTGGTAGTGTAGAAGCAGGTACACAGGTGTGGTAGTGTAGAAGCAGGTACACAGGAGGTGTGGTAGTGTAGAAGCAGGTACACAGGTGTGGTAGTGTAGAAGCAGGTACACAGGTGTGGTAGTGTAGAAGCAGGTACACAGGTGTGGTAGTGTAGAAGCAGGTACACAGGTGTGGTAGTGTAGAAGCAGGTACACAGGTGTGGTAGTGTAGAAGCAGGTACACAGGTGTGGTAGTGTAGAAGCAGGTACACAGGTGTGGTAGTGTAGAAGCAGGTACACAGGTGTGGTAGTGTAGAAGCAGGTACACAGGTGTGGTAGTGTAGAAGCAGGTACACAGGTGTGGTAGTGTAGAAGCAGGTACACAGGTGTGGTAGTGTAGAAGCAGGTACACAGGTGTGGTAGTGTAGAAGCAGGTACACAGGTGTGGTAGTGTAGAAGCAGGTACACAGGTGTGGTAGTGTAGAAGCAGGTACACAGGTGTGGTAGTGTAGAAGCAGGTACACAGGTGTGGTAGTGTAGAAGCAGGTACACAGGTGTGGTAGTGTAGAAGCAGGTACACAGGTGTGGTAGTGTAGAAGCAGGTACACAGGTGTGGTAGTGTAGAAGCAGGTACACAGGTGTGGTAGTGTAGAAGCAGGTACACAGGTGTGGTAGTGTAGAAGCAGGTACACAGGTGTGGTAGTGTAGAAGCAGGTACACGGGGGGTGTGGTAGTGTAGAAGCAGGTACACAGGTGTGGTAGTGTAGAAGCAGGTACACAGGTGTGGTAGTGTAGAAGCAGGTACACAGGTGTGGTAGTGTAGAAGCAGGTACACAGGTGTGGTAGTGTAGAAGCAGGTACACAGGTGTGGTAGTGTAGAAGCAGGTACACAGGTGTGGTAGTGTAGAAGCAGGTACACAGGAGGTGTGGTAGTGTAGAAGCAGGTACACAGGTGTGGTAGTGTAGAAGCAGGTACATAGGTGTGGTAGTGTAGAAGCAGGTACACAGGTGTGGTAGTGTAGAAGCAGGTACACAGGTGTGGTAGTGTAGAAGCAGGTACACAGGTGTGGTAGTGTAGAAGCAGGTACACAGGTGTGGTAGTGTAGAAGCAGGTACACAGGTGTGGTAGTGTAGAAGCAGGTACACAGGTGTGGTAGTGTAGAAGCAGGTACACAGGAGGTGTGGTAGTGTAGAAGCAGGTACACAGGTGTGGTAGTGTAGAAGCAGGTACACAGGTGTGGTAGTGTAGAAGCAGGTACACAGGTGTGGTAGTGTAGAAGCAGGTACACAGGTGTGGTAGTGTAGAAGCAGGTACACAGGTGTGGTAGTGTAGAAGCAGGTACACAGGTGTGGTAGTGTAGAAGCAGGTACACAGGTGTGGTAGTGTAGAAGCAGGTACACAGGTGTGGTAGTGTAGAAGCAGGTACACAGGTGTGGTAGTGTAGAAGCAGGTACACAGGAGGTGTGGTAGTGTAGAAGCAGGTACACAGGAGGTGTGGTAGTGTAGAAGCAGGTACACAGGAGGTGTGGTAGTGTAGAAGCAGGTACACAGGAGGTGTGGTAGTGTAGAAGCAGGTACACAGGTGTGGTAGTGTAGAAGCAGGTACACAGGAGGTGTGGCAGTGTAGAAGCAGGTACACAGGAGGTGTGGTAGTGTAGAAGCAGGTACACAGGAGGTGTGGTAGTGTAGAAGCAGGTACACAGGTGTGGTAGTGTAGAAGCAGGTACACAGGTGTGGCAGTGTAGAAGCAGGTACACAGGAGGTGTGGTAGTGTAGAAGCAGGTACACAGGTGTGGTAGTGTAGAAGCAGGTACACAGGAGGTGTGGTAGTGTAGAAGCAGGTACACAGGTGTGGTAGTGTAGAAGCAAGTACACAGGAGGTGTGGTAGTGTAGAAGCAGGTACACAGGAGGTGTGGTAGTGTAGAAGCAGGTACACAGGAGGTGTGGCAGTGTAGAAGCAGGTACACAGGAGGTGTGGTAGTGTAGAAGCAGGTACACGGGAGGTGTGGCAGTGTAGAAGCAGGTACACAGGTGTGGTAGTGTAGAAGCAGGTACACAGGTGTGGTAGTGTAGAAGCAGGTACACAGGAGGTGTGGTAGTGTAGAAGCAGGTACACAGGTGTGGTAGTGTAGAAGCAGGTACACAGGTGTGGTAGTGTAGAAGCAGGTACACAGGTGTGGTAGTGTAGAAGCAGGTACACAGGTGTGGTAGTGTAGAAGCAGGTACACAGGTGTGGTAGTGTAGAAGCAGGTACACAGGTGTGGTAGTGTAGAAGCAGGTACACAGGTGTGGTAGTGTAGAAGCAGGTACACAGGTGTGGTAGTGTAGAAGCAGGTACACAGGTGTGGTAGTGTAGAAGCAGGTACACAGGTGTGGTAGTGTAGAAGCAGGTACACAGGTGTGGTAGTGTAGAAGCAGGTACACAGGTGTGGTAGTGTAGAAGCAGGTACACAGGTGTGGTAGTGTAGAAGCAGGTACACAGGTGTGGTAGTGTAGAAGCAGGTACACAGGTGTGGTAGTGTAGAAGCAGGTACACAGGTGTGGTAGTGTAGAAGCAGGTACACAGGTGTGGTAGTGTAGAAGCAGGTACACAGGTGTGGTAGTGTAGAAGCAGGTACACAGGAGGTGTGGTAGTGTAGAAGCAGGTACACAGGTGTGGTAGTGTAGAAGCAGGTACACAGGTGTGGTAGTGTAGAAGCAGGTACACAGGTGTGGTAGTGTAGAAGCAGGTACACAGGAGGTGTGGTAGTGTAGAAGCAGGTACACAGGAGGTGTGGTAGTGTAGAAGCAGGTACACAGGAGGTGTGGTAGTGTAGAAGCAGGTACACAGGTGTGGTAGTGTAGAAGCAGGTACACAGGTGTGGTAGTGTAGAAGCAGGTACACAGGTGTGGTAGTGTAGAAGCAGGTACACAGGAGGTGTGGTAGTGTAGAAGCAGGTACACAGGTGTGGTAGTGTAGAAGCAGGTACACAGGTGTGGTAGTGTAGAAGCAGGTACACAGGTGTGGTAGTGTAGAAGCAGGTACA
This sequence comes from Cherax quadricarinatus, assembly GCF_038502225.1. Taxonomy (NCBI): domain Eukaryota; kingdom Metazoa; phylum Arthropoda; class Malacostraca; order Decapoda; family Parastacidae; genus Cherax; species Cherax quadricarinatus. The sequence continues at coordinate 5,361,571 of NC_091384.1, read as the reverse complement.
CAGGTGTGGTAGTGTAGAAGCAGGTACACAGGTGTGGTAGTGTAGAAGCAGGTACACAGGAGGTGTGGTAGTGTAGAAGCAGGTACACAGGTGTGGTAGTGTAGAAGCAGGTACACAGGTGTGGTAGTGTAGAAGCAGGTACACAGGAGGTGTGGTAGTGTAGAAGCAGGTACACAGGTGTGGTAGTGTAGAAGCAGGTACACAGGTGTGGTAGTGTAGAAGCAGGTACACAGGAGGTGTGGTAGTGTAGAAGCAGGTACACAGGTGTGGTAGTGCTGACGGAGGCTGGGCTGGTCTATCACTCTACTCTGATTAATTGGCAGCTGGCTGAGGGAGGCTGGCCAGGGAAGAGGGCCAGGGGGAGCGCCAGGGAAGAGGGCCAGGGGGAGGGCCAGGGAAGAGGGCCAGGGTGAGGGCCAGGGAAGAGGGCCAGGGTGAGGGCCAGAGTGCTTGCTAGCTTCACTCTTCCCTCTGATGATCTAGTGTTTCACTCTTCTGCTGCTCATCACCTTCACACTGCTTGTAGCTGACGTGTTACACTGCTTGTAGCTGACGTGTTACACTGCTTGTAGCTGACGTGTTACACTGCTTGTAGCTGACGTGTTACACTGCTTGTAGCTGACGTGTTACACTGCTTGTAGCTGACGTGTTACACTGCTTGTAGCTGACGTGTTACACTGCTTGTAGCTGACGTGTTACACTGCTTGTAGCTGACGTGTGACACTGCTTGTCGCTGACGTGTCACACTGCTTGTAGCTGACGTGTTACACTGCTTGTAGCTGACGTGTTACACTGCTTGTAGCTGACGTGTTACACTGCTTGTAGCTGACGTGTTACACTGCTTGTAGCTGACGTGTTACACTGCTTGTAGCTGACGTGTTACACTGCTTGTAGCTGACGTGTTACACTGCTTGTAGCTGACGTGTTACACTGCTTGTAGCTGACGTGTTACACTGCTTGTAGCTGACGTGTTACACTGCTTGTAGCTGACGTGTTACACTGCTTGTGGCTGACGTGTTACACTGCTTGTAGCTGACGTGTTACACTGCTTGTGGCTGACGTGTTACACTGCTTGTAGCTGACGTGTTACACTGCTTGTAGCTGACGTGTTACACTGCTTGTAGCTGACGTGTTACACTGCTTGTGGCTGACGTGTTACACTGCTTGTAGCTGACGTGTTACACTGCTTGTAGCTGACGTGTTACACTGCTTGTGGCTGACGTGTTACACTGCTTGTAGCTGACGTGTTACACTGCTTGTAGCTGACGTGTTACAGCTGCTTGTAGCTGACGTGTTACACTGCTGACGTGTTACACTGCTTGTGGCTGACGTGTTACACTGCTTGTAGCTGACGTGTTACACTGCTTGTAGCTGACGTGTTACACTGCTTGTAGCTGACGTGTTACACTGCTTGTAGCTGACGTGTTACACTGCTTGTAGCTGACGTGTTACACTGCTTGTAGCTGACGTGTTACACTGCTTGTAGCTGACGTGTTACACTGCTTGTGGCTGACGTGTTACACTGCTTGTAGCTGACGTGTTACACTGCTTGTAGCTGACGTGTTACACTGCTTGTGGCTGACGTGTTACACTGCTTGTAGCTGACGTGTTACACTGCTTGTAGCTGACGTGTTACACTGCTTGTGGCTGACGTGTTACACTGCTTGTAGCTGACGTGTTACACTGCTTGTAGCTGACGTGTTACACTGCTTGTAGCTGACGTGTTACACTGCTTGTGGCTGACGTGTTACACTGCTTGTAGCTGACGTGTTACACTGCTTGTAGCTGACGTGTTACACTGCTTGTAGCTGACGTGTTACACTGCTTGTAGCTGACGTGTTACACTGCTTGTAGCTGACGTGTTACACTGCTTGTAGCTGACGTGTTACACTGCTTGTAGCTGACGTGTTACACTGCTTGTAGCTGACGTGTTACACTGCTTGTAGCTGACGTGTTACACTGCTTGTACACTGCTTGTGGCTGACGTGTTACACTGCTTGTAGCTGACGTGTTACACTGCTTGTAGCTGACGTGTTACACTGCTTGTAGCTGACGTGTTACACTGCTTGTAGCTGACGTGTTACACTGCTTGTAGCTGACGTGTTACACTGCTTGTAGCTGACGTGTTACACTGCTTGTGGCTGACGTGTTACACTGCTTGTAGCTGACGTGTTACACTGCTTGTAGCTGACGTGTTACACTGCTTGTAGCTGACGTGTTACACTGCTTGTAGCTGACGTGTTACACTGCTTGTAGCTGACGTGTTACACTGCTTGTAGCTGACGTGTTACACTGCTTGTAGCTGACGTGTTACACTGCTTGTGGCTGACGTGTTACACTGCTTGTAGCTGACGTGTTACACTGCTTGTAGCTGACGTGTTACACTGCTTGTAGCTGACGTGTTACACTGCTTGTAGCTGACGTGTTACACTGCTTGTAGCTGACGTGTTACACTGCTTGTAGCTGACGTGTTACACTGCTTGTAGCTGACGTGTTACACTGCTTGTGGCTGACGTGTTACACTGCTTGTAGCTGACGTGTTACACTGCTTGTAGCTGACGTGTTACACTGCTTGTAGCTGACGTGTTACACTGCTTGTAGCTGACGTGTTACACTGCTTGTAGCTGACGTGTTACACTGCTTGTAGCTGACGTGTTACACTGCTTATAGCTGACGTGTTACACTGCTGACGTGTTACACTGCTTGTAGCTGACGTGTTACACTGCTTGTAGCTGACGTGTTACACTGCTTGTGGCTGACGTGTTACACTGCTTGTAGCTGACGTGTTACACTGCTTGTGGCTGACGTGTTACACTGCTTGTAGCTGACGTGTTACACTGCTTGTAGCTGACGTGTTACACTGCTTGTAGCTGACGTGTTACACTGCTTGTAGCTGACGTGTTACACTGCTTGTAGCTGACGTGTTACACTGCTTGTAGCTGACGTGTTACACTGCTTGTAGCTGACGTGTTACACTGCTTGTAGCTGACGTGTTACACTGCTTGTAGCTGACGTGTTACACTGCTTGTAGCTGACTTGTAGTGTTACACTGCTTGTAGCTGACGTGTTACACTGCTGACTGCTTGTAGCTGATGTTACACTGGTTGTAGCTGAGTTGTTACACTGCTTGTAGCTGACGTGTTACACTGCTTGTAGCTGACGTGTTACACTGCTTGTAGCTGACGTGTTACACTGCTTGTAGCTGACGTGTTACACTGCTTGTGGCTGACGTGTTACACTGCTTGTGGCTGACGTGTTACACTGCTTGTAGCTGACGTGTTACACTGCTTGTAGCTGACGTGTTACACTGACGTGCTTGTAGCTGACGTGTTACACTGCTTGTAGCTGACGTGTTACACTGCTTGTGGCTGACGTGTTACACTGCATGTAGCTGACGTGTTACACTGCTTGTAGCTGACGTGTTACACTGCTTGTGGCTGACATGTAGCTGACGTGTTACACTGCTTGTAGCTGACGTGTTACACTGCTTGTGGCTGACGTGTTACACTGCTTGTGGCTGACGTGTTACACTGCATGTAGCTGACGTGTTACACTGCTTGTAGCTGACGTGTTACACTGCTTGTAGCTGACGTGTTACACTGCATGTAGCTGACGTGTTACACTGCTTGTAGCTGACGTGTTACACTGCTTGTAGCTGACGTGTTACACTGCTTGTAGCTGACGTGTTACACTGCTTGTAGCTGACGTGTTACACTGCTTGTGGCTGACGTGTTACACTGCTTGTAGCTGACGTGTTACACTGCTTGTAGCTGACGTGTTACACTGCTTGTAGCTGACGTGTTACACTGCTTGTAGCTGACGTGTTACACTGCTTGTAGCTGACGTGTTACACTGCTTGTAGCTGACGTGTTACACTGCTTGTGGCTGACGTGTTACACTGCTTGTAGCTGACGTGTTACACTGCTTGTAGCTGACGTGTTACACTGCTTGTAGCTGACGTGTTACACTGCTTGTAGCTGACGTGTTACACTGCTTGTAGCTGACGTGTTACACTGCTTGTGGCTGACGTGTTACACTGCTTGTAGACGTGTTACACGTGTAGCTGACGTGTTACACTGCTTGTAGCTGACGTGTTACACTGCTTGTAGCTGTACAGCTGACGTGTTACACTGCTTGTGGCTGACGTGTTACACTGCTTGTGGCTGACGTGTTACACTGCTTGTAGCTGACGTGTTACACTGCTTGTAGCTGACGTGTTACACTGCTTGTGGCTGACGTGTTACACTGCTTGTGGCTGACGTGTTACACTGTAGCTGACGTGTTACACTGCTTGTAGCTGACGTGTTACACTGCTTGTGGCTGACGTGTTACACTGCTTGTGGCTGACGTGTTACACTGCTTGTGGCTGACGTGTTACACTGCTTGTGGCTGACGTGTTACACTGCTTGTAGCTGACGTGTTACACTGCTTGTGGCTGACGTGTTACACTGCTTGTAGCTGACGTGTTACACTGCTTGTAGCTGACGTGTTACACTGCTTGTAGCTGACGTGTTACACTGCTTGTGGCTGACGTGTTACACTGCTTGTAGCTGACGTGTTACACTGCTTGTGGCTGACGTGTCACACTGCTTGTGGCTGACGTGTCACACTGCTTGTGGCTGACGTGTCACACTGCTTGTGGCTGACGTGTCACACTGCTTGTGGCTGACGTGTCACACTGCTTGTGGCTGACGTGTCAACTGCTTGTGGCTGACGTGTCACACTGCTTGTGGCTGACGTGTCACACTGCTTGTGACTAACGTGTCACACTGCTTGTGGCTGACGTGTCACACTGCTTGTGGCTGTCGTGTCACACTGCTTGTGACTAACGTATCACACTGCTTGTGACTAACGTGTCACACTGCTTGTGACTAACGTGTCACACTACTTGTGACTAACGTGTCACACTACTTGTGACTAACGTGTCACACTACTTGTGACTAACGTATCACACTACTTGTGACTAACGTGTCACACTACTTGTGACTAATGTGTCACACTACTTGTGACTAACGTGTCACACTACATGTGACTAACGTGTCACACTACTTGTATCTAACGTGTCACACTACTTGTGACTAACGTGTCACACTGCTTGTGACTAACGTGTCACACTGCTTGTGACTATCGTGTCACACTACTTGTGACTAAAGTGTCACACTACTTGTGACTAACGTGTCACACTACTTGTGACTAACGTGTCACACTACTTGTGACTAACGTGTCACACTACTTGTGACTAACGTATCACACTTCTTGTGACTAACGTGTCACATTACTTGTGACTAACGTGTCACACTACTTGTGACTAACGTGTCACACTACTTGTGACTGACGTGTCACACTACTTGTGACTGACGTGTCACACTACTTGTGACTGACGTGTCACACTACTTGTGACTGACGTGTCACACTACTTGTGACTAACGTGTCACACTACTTGTGACTGACGTGTCACACTACTTGTGACTAACGTGTCACACTACTTGTGACTAACGTGTCACACTACTTGTGACTAACGTGTCACACTACTTGTGACTAACGTGTCACACTACTTGTGACTAACGTATCACACTACTTGTGACTAACGTGTCACGCTACTTGTGACTAACGTGTCACACTACTTGTGACTAACGTGTCACACTACTTGTGACTAACGTGTCACACTACTTGTGACTAACGTGTCACACTACTTGTGACTAACGTATCACACTACTTGTGACTAACGTGTCACACTACTTGTGACTAACGTGTCACACTACTTGTGACTAACGTATCACACTACTTGTGACTAACGTATCACACTACTTGTGACTAACGTGTCACACTACTTGTGACTAACGTATCACACTACTTGTGACTAACGTGTCACACTACTTGTGACTAACGTGTCACACTACTTGTGACTAATGTGTCACACTACTTGTGACTAACGTGTCACACTTGTGACTAACGTATCACACTACTTGTGACTAACGTGTCACACTACTTGTGACTAACGTATCACACTACTTGTGACTAACGTGTCACACTACTTGTGACTAACGTATCACACTACTTGTGACTAACGTGTCACACTACTTGTGACTAACGTGTCACACTACTTGTGACTAACGTGTCACACTACTTGTGACTAACGTGTCACACTACTTGTGACTAACGTGTCACACTACTTGTGACTAACGTATCACACTACTTGTGACTAACGTGTCACGCTACTTGTGACTAACGTGTCACACTACTTGTGACTAACGTGTCACACTACTTGTGACTAACGTATCACACTACTTGTGACTAACGTGTCACACTACTTGTGACTAACGTGTCACACTACTTGTGACTAACGTATCACACTACTTGTGACTAACGTGTCACACTACTTGTGACTAACGTATCACACTACTTGTGACTAACGTGTCACACTACTTGTGACTAACGTGTCACACTACTTGTGACTAATGTGTCACACTACTTGTGACTAACGTGTCACACTTGTGACTAACGTATCACACTACTTGTGACTAACGTATCACACTACTTGTGACTAACGTATCACACTACTTGTGACTAACGTGTCACACTACTTGTGACTAATGTGTCACACTACTTGTGACTAACGTGTCACACTACTTGTGACTAACGTATCACACTACGTGTGACTAACGTATCACACTACTTGTGACTAACGTATCACACTACTTGTGACTAACGTGTCACACTACTTGTGACTAACGTGTCACACTACTTGACTAATGTGTCACACTACTTGTGACTAACGTGTCACACTACTTGTGACTAACGTATCACACTACTTGTGACTAACGTGTCACACTACTTGTGACTAACGTGTCACACTACTTGTGACTAACGTGTCACACTACTTGTGACTAACGTGTCACACACTTGTACTCTGTCCACATGTAGTACATTACGTTAGAAATTTATTTTCACTCTTGTTAATTAATGTTTGACGAGCACATTCGCCTCCCATTTTTTTCCCACATGATTAATAATTGTATACCGTATTTGTAATTAATTTCCTTATAATCAGAAATTAAGCTCGGTCTAACGTAGTCAATCGATTGAAAACTATTCCATTACCTGCAGGGAATATATATATATATATATATATATATATATATATATATATATATATATATATGAATAATTACAGCCACAGAACGAAGTGGTTTTAAGTAAATAACAATACCGCAACTACCCAAGGAATCGAACCAGAGAGCTTTCATGTGCTTATACATCTTCAGAGGAATAGAAAGAGGCAAGAGAAGCACATCATAAATATTAAATATTAAGGTCATACCAGTCAGAGAGGGCGACAACTCAGTAAAGTTCTACCTCAAAACGCACTGTGTGAGGCCTACTGGTCCACAGTCTCCGAAAATAAATAATAGTAAAGCCTTTCACAGATAAAGATCAGTCAGGCTGTGAAGGATACGTGAGGCAGCGGGCCTCCAGCAGCAGCAGCCTGGTTCACTAGACAAGCACCAGACGAGCCTGGCCCATGGCCGGGCTCCTAGAGTAGTGAGACTCGAAAGTCGTCAAAGGTATATCAAAGGTAAAGGTACATTGAAAATAAGTCAAATCTCTAAATATATTAAGATTATATCCAATTAATAAGAGGGAAAAAGGTGGATACCTGGAGTATACCTGTCGAGGGTTTCGGGGGTCAACGCCCCCGTGGCCCGGTCTGTGACCAGGCCTCATGCATGGGTAATATTAATAATTTCTGCCCATAAGCTAAAATCATAAAGAAGGAGCACTGTGGTTGGCTCACTGGATAACTCCATGAATGTGAATCCAAAATCCTCTCTCCCACACACATATATTTGTCCAAAATATGTATAAATTTAAAACAATAATTGTTTTGACAAAGAACATATTGTATTTTTGTGACAGGAATTTTTACCTTTGAGATTATGAACAGTATTCCGGCCTGTAAAATTGTCAAATTTATAGATACCAGAACTCAAATTTGAAATATGTTGCGTATCATGCTTAATAACAGATGATTACTTACACACACACACACACACACACACACACACACGCACGCACGCACGCACGCACGCACGCACGCACACACACACACACACACAC
>NC_091384.1:5270953-5350953 GCF_038502225.1 Cherax quadricarinatus | reverse complement strand
ATGGTCCTGGCCTTGTATACTTTTTCTAACCTCCAAGTGTGGAAACGGGAGAGTAGGAGGGCTGTTGATGCTGGTGTAGAGATCATCATTGAGGGACTGGAGTTATATTGTCCTTGAATCAAATCTCAGTAACTCACCACCCTCTGGAGCTGTATGGACACTACGGATTTAGCGCGTCCCCAAAGTAATAATAATAATAATGATAATAATAATGATAATGATAATATATTCCAGGTAGAGTGGTATAGTATTTCTCTTCACTAAAAGCCCCATTTATGGCAGGGTTAATTGCGGACTGGAAAAATATGCAGAAGTTTTTACTGCTCACAGAAATTTAAAAATCGAAGATATTTGCAGAAGTGTCTAAAATAACATAAATTGTAATCCAGGAGTGTAGGCGAGAATTTTTTTTAAGAAGTCTAGGATTGATTCAAAATCTGCTTATTGTAATGTCCCGTTACGAGAGCTTGGGAAGGTAGAGGGCAGCAGCAGGTAGAGGGCAGCAGCTGTGGAAAATTCTAGGGAGCTTGGTCGAAAATCTGCACACTGAAATCACTCCTTATGACAGCAAGAGGCTTGGTAAACTATAATATAAGACATATCCCCACTGAGAAGCAAAGGTGGATTGAGTACACTAAGAGATAACTCAGTAAATTTAAAGGGACCACACCTACACACCTACACCTACACACCTACACCTACACATCTACACCTACACACCTACACCTACACACCTACACCTATACACCTACACCTATACAACTACACCTATACACCTACACCTACACACCTACATCCCCACTGAGAAGCAAAGGTGGATTGAGTACACTAAGAGATAACTCAGTAAATTTAAAGGGACCACACCTACACACCTACACCTACACACCTACACCTACACATCTACACCTACACACCTACACCTACACACCTACACCTATACACCTACACCTATACAACTACACCTATACACCTACACCTACACACCTACATCCCCACTGAGAAGCAAAGGTGGATTGAGTACACTAAGAGATAACTCAGTAAATTTAAAGGGACCACACCTACACACCTACACCTACACACCTACACCTACACATCTACACCTACACACCTACACCTACACACCTACACCTATACACCTACACCTATACACCTACACCTACACACCTACACCCCTACACCTGCACACCTACACCTACACCTACACACTTACACACCTGCACCTACACATCTACACCTACACACCTACACCTACACACCTACACACTTATCTACCTACGTATCTGTCTACCTTGCTGTCTTCCAGAGTGAAGTTGGTATGTTCCTATGGTCCTTAAATTGGATTGTGAGCTGCAGTCACCAACAGTTTGGCTGATCAGACCGCCACCCTGTTGGTCAGATCTAAGACCATCCACGAGTACAGTGATCCCCATAAATCTTTTACAAGATAGTGGAGAACGTTCTACGTACTTTGATGCAGTGTATATACCTTTGAAGAGTTTCGAGAGTTTCTCTACTCTGAGCCCGGCCATGGGCCAGGCTCGTCTGGTGCTTGTAGGTTCGAATCCCGCTGTGGACTGAGAGATAATGTTTATAAATAATTTGTATGTAATTTTCTTGTTTTTATTATGCATGCGTAAAACTGTGAGTCTGTTCCACCTTTCTGGATTAGCTATTACGCGCGCGCGCGTGTGTGTGTGTACTTACCTATTTGTGGTTGCAGGGGTTGATTCACGGCTCCTAGTCATTGTGTGTGTATGTGTGCTCACCTTATTGTGGTTGCAAGGGTTGATTCATAGCTCCTCTGTGTGTGTGTGTGTGTGTGTGTGTGTGTGTGTGTGTATGTGTGTGTGTGGTATAAACCTTGGTAATAAATACCGACAAGTTGGTTTAGAAAGACACGTAAGCAAACACTATGACATATTTATTAGAAAACGTTTCGGTCCTGGGACCTTGATCACCTTGTGTGTGTGTGTCTGTGTGTGTGTGTGTATGTGTGTATGTGTGTGTGTGTATGTGTGTGTGTGTGTGTGTGTATGTGTGTGTGTGTGTGTGTGTGTGTGTGTGTGTGTGTGTGTGTGTGTGTGTGTGTGTGTGTGTGTGTGTGTGTACTCATATTTTTATTCACCTATTTGTGGTTGCACTGGTCGAGTCACAGCTCCTGGCCCCGCCTCTTCGCTGGTGTGTTATATATAAATTTGCCTCTACTGTCTCTTCATCTGTCATTATATTAACGGTATACTATCGCGACAGATGGATCAGTAATACTCTGGTATCATCATTGACGAATCGTATCGTCTGCTCAGCAGGCTTCTTCAGCCGAAATCCGGAGTAGACAGCAGAAGCAATGACGTCTTCTCCTTATCTCGACTGAAGAAGACTGCTGAGCAGACGAAATGTTCCGCCCGGAAATATACAAAACTACTGCAGAGGTCTTGACTTTATCTAGTTTGTTATACTTAAATCTGAGACCCAAGAAACGTTCCTGTGGTATTATACTTAAATCTGAGACCCAAGAAACGTTCCTGTGGTGTTATACTTAAATCTGAGACCCAAGAAACGTTCCTGTGGTATTATACTTAAATCTGAGACCCAAGAAACGTTCCTGTGGTGTTATACTTAAATCTGAGACCCAAGAAACGTTCCTGTGGTGTTATACTTAAATCTGAGACCCAACAAACGTTCCTGTGGTATTATACTTAAATCTGAGACCCAAGAAATGTTCCTGTGGTGTTATACTTAAATCTGAGACCCAAGAAACGTTCCTGTGGTGTTATACTTAAATCTGAGACCCAAGAAACGTTCCTGTGGTATTATACTTAAATCTGAGACCCAAGAAACGTTCCTGTGGTATTATACTTAAATCTGAGACCCAAGAAACGTTCCTGTGGTGTTATACTTAAATCTGAGACCCAAGAAACGTTCCTGCGGTATTATACTTAAATCTGAGACCCAAGAAACGTTCCTGCGGTATTATACTTAAATCTTAGACCCAAGAAATGTTCCTGTGGTGTTATACTTAAATCTTAGACCCAAGAAATGTTCCTGTGGTGCTATACTTAAATCTTAGACCCAAGAAATGTTCCTGTGGTGCTATACTTAAATCTTAGACCCAAGAAACGTTCCTGTGGTATTATACTTAAATCTGAGACCCAAGAAACGTTCCTGTGGTGTTATACTTAAATCTGAGACCCAAGAAACGTTCCTGTGGTATTATACTTAAATCTGAGACCCAAGAAACGTTCCTGTGGTATTATACTTAAATCTGAGACCCAAGAAACGTTCCTGTGGTATTATACTTAAATCTGAGACCCAAGAAACGTTCCTGTGGTGTTATACTTAAATCTTAGACCCAAGAAATGTTCCTGTGGTGCTATACTTAAATCTTAGACCCAAGAAATGTTCCTGTGGCCTCCTAGTGGCGCACTATCTAGTTGCCGTCTAGTCCAGGTTATGACGGCTGTGTGGGCTTGTCAGCTGCTAGCAATAATAGCCTGGTGAACAAGGTAGTCAACAGGGAAACTCGGTCTCAGGCTATCTATATCCACTTAATCTATATCTCTGTGACTAACCTGTGTCTTTAGATTGCCTCTGTGTCTCCTAACTTGTCCTCTGTGACTCATTTATGTCTTGACGTTCTGTCTGTGTTCCTAATTCCTCTCCCGTGACTCATCTGTGCCTTTAACTGCCAACTATGTCTCCTAGTTACTTGTGGCTTACCTACGTCTTTAGCAGTTGTGTCTCCTAGTTACTTGTGGGTTACCTACGTCTTTAGCAGTTGTGTCTCCTAGTTACTTGTGGCTTAACTACGTCTTAAGCAGTTGTGTCTCCTAGTTACTTGTGGTTTACCTACGTCTTTAGCAGTTGTCTCCTAGTTATTTGAGGTTTACCTACGTCTTTAGCAGTTGTGTCTCCTAGTTACTTGTGGCTTACCTACGTCTTTAGCAGTTGTGTCTCCTAGTTACTTGTGGCTTAACTACGTCTTTAGCAGTTGTGTCTCCTAGTTACTTGTGGCTTAACTACGTCTTTAGCAGTTGTGTCTCCTAGTTACTTGTGGTTACTTGAGGCTTACCTACGTCTTTAGCAGTTGTGTCTCCTAGTTACTTGTGGCTTACCTACGTCTTTAGCAGTTGTGTCTCCTAGTTACTTGTGGCTTACCTACGTCTTTAGCAGTTGTGTCTCCTAGTTACTTGTGGCTTACCTACGTCTTTAGCAGTTGTGTCTCCTAGTTACTTGTGGTTTACCTACGTCTTTAGCAGTTGTGTCTCCTAGTTACTTGTGGCTTACCTACGTCTTTAGCAGTTGTGTCTCCTAGTTACTTGTGGCTTACCTACGTCTTTAGCAGTTGTGTCTCCTAGTTACTTGAGGCTTACCTACGTCTTTAGCAGTTGTGTCTCCTAGTTACTTGTGGCTTACCTACGTCTTTAGCAGTTGTGTCTCCTAGTTACTTGTGGCTTACCTACGTCTTTAGCAGTTGTGTCTCCTAGTTACTTGTGGCTTACCTACGTCTTTAGCATCTGTGTCTCCTAGCTTCTTGTGGCTTACCTACGTCTTTAGCATCTGTGTCTCCTAGCTTCTTGTGGCTTACCTACGTCTTTAGCATCTGTGTCTCCTAGCTTCTTGTGGCTTACCTACGTCTTTAGCATCTGTGTCTCCTAGCTTCTTGTGGCTTACCTACGTCTTTAGCATCTGTGTCTCCTAGCTTCTTGTAGCTTCAACTGCCGTCTGTGTGTCTCTGGCGCCTCGCAAGGAGGACAGTATATACGCTTGAGAAGGTCATTTACCAACCTGTGCACAAAAACATAATATTATCGTATATTAATGCTTGTATCTCGCCTGTTAAATTTGCACTTGCAGAGTTGTTGCAACAAGTAATACTAGCACGTTGGGAAGTTGCATTCACAAGTTGGTAAGTTTTATTGCAAGTTGGAATACGTTATACACTCAGTCTGACAAGAAAAATGTACGTGTGAAAGTCGTGTATTGTGCGTCTGTTAGTGTGTTTGTGCCTTAAAAGTTTGTCCTGTGAATAAATGTCTCACTAAGCAAGAATAACCAGCACTCTAATAATAATAATAATAATAATAATAATAATAATAATAATAATCTCTGTTTCTACAGGTACATGATTCAACTTAAACAGACCATAGCTGACATCAACGGCACACGATGTAGATTGTTCCTGGTTATGTAGAGCATTTCCCGCAACTTATGTTAATTTTGTCCCCCAGGATGCAACCCACACCAGGTGAACAGGAGAGCAGGTGTGTTAAGGAAATACGCCCAATGTTTCCACCCGTACCGGGGATCAAACCACGGTCACTCAGTGTGTAAGCTGAGTGCGCTACTAACCGAGCAAGATAAACGAGAAAGCGTGTAGAATAAACCCAGCGCGTTTAATATACCCGTGACAGGTTTCAAGAGTTTGACTACTGCCCTCAAGTCTTGCCCTGGGAGAGGGCTGTCATGTGTTTGCCTGGTCATCCAGGCTGTTGTTGCTGGCGGCCCAATAGCCTACATATCTATCACAGCCTGGTTGTTCTGGCAGTTGGTGGAGGTACTTGTCGAGTTCCTTCCTGAAGACTTCTAAGCTTTTTCCAGCACTGTTGTTGATATTTTCTGGGACACTTGAAAATTCTGGGGTCACTGATGTTCCTATTTTGTGTACGGTGCTCCTGCTTTTCACTGAGTGTATTTTACGAGCCTGGCCCATGGCCGGGCTAAGAGAGTAGATAAACTGTAAAGTAAAAGGATAAAAGTGCAACTAATGTGACATTTTATTGTGGCAACGTTTCGCTCTCCAGGAGCTTTATCAAGCCATCCATGGCTTGATAAAGCTCCTGGAGAGCGAAACGTTGCCACAATAAAATGTCACATCAGTTGCACTTGTGTCCTTTTACTTTACATATTGTCGGTAATTCTACCAACTTTATTACAGTAGATATACTCTCGAAATTCTTCAAAGGTATATATCAGAGGTATATTTTGTTCCATGTCTCTTACTCCATTATATTATGATTTTGTGCAGATTAGAAACTAGGTCCTCAAGTATTTTCCACGTATATATTTTTATGTATCTCCCTCTCCTCCGCTCCAGTGAGTACATATTTTGGATTTTGAGGCGATCCCAGAAATGTGTTAATGCTATAATTCCTCTATAAGGGCCGTAAATGGCGTCTGTATCTTTTTCAGCTGAGAGATCTGTCGTGCCCTGAAAGGAAAAGAATCTCGGCTAATATTATTTCTCCCAAGTCATTCAAATATTTCTCTCGTTCTGTTTGGTGATCCTCTGGTGCTTAACGTAGACGGCAAATTTTGAGTTATTCATTCTTTCCATATCTAGGTAGTTAGAACTTGTCACCATTGACAGTCATATTATTTTCTACTGCACACTTGCAGTTTTTTCGTGCTTATTTTCGTGTTTCAAATGACGATACGAAGCTGTGGCGAGTGTTTTTGTCTATGACTGCTGTGAGGATAAGAAACAGTAGAGGCACCAGGAGAGTGCCCTGGTGTGCTGAAGTGTTTACTCTGGTAATGCTGGATTTTTTTGTTTACTACCACTCTGTGTGTTCTGTTTGCCAGAAAGTTGAATATTTGCTATTTTTATTTGCCGATGAGGAATTGGGGATGCCAAAGCGTAAAATAAGAACAGGCCTACTAGCCCATGCGAGGTAGGTCCAATTCTCCCACCGGCTTAAGCCAATGCCTTAACCTAGTGAGGTCAGACACGTTACTTAACGGAGGAGCACGACATCCGACCTAGTAGCACAAACTAGTCAGGTTCAACTCACACACACCCACACCCACTCATGTATTTATCCAACCCATTTTTAAAACTACACAACGTTTTAGCGTCTGTGACGGCACTCGGGAGTTTGTTCCACTCATCCACAACTCTATTACCAAACCAGTGCTTTCCTATATCCTTCCTGAATCTGAATTTTTCCAATTTAAAGCCGTTGCTGCGAGTCCTGTCATTGTTAGATATTTTTAGCACGCTAGTGAGGACTACGGGTGCCATAGCAACGTAATAAAATGAGAGATAGGGGCTCCACAGATATAATTCAAGAACACTGTGTCAACATCGTGGGTCCAAGACTCACCAACCTGCTACCAACACACATCAGAAATGTTGCTTCACAAAGGGGAAATTTTGTAAGAGGAAACTGTACCGCTATCTCGGCCAAGAACCTAATGAGGGTTATATGGTCCTGCGAGCTGCTAACACGAACAGCCCGATTGATGAGGCAGTCAGTAGGGCTAGTCTCGACTACAGGTAAACTACAGATAACTAGGACCCTGAAGGGAAGGTGTCTCTAAAACTGTTAGATAAGATGTAAGATGCGGGACCGGGGGCTGTGAATTGACAATTGTAAACACAGCTGGACTGTATGGGAAAGATAGAAAGAGAGAGAGAGAGAGAGAGAGAGAGAGAGAGAGAGAGAGAGAGAGAGAGAGAGAGAGAGAGAGAATATCATTAAGAGAAACAGTTGAGTGAGAAGTAAAGGGGTAAGAAAAGGCAGTGATAAGAAAGATAGAGGGAGAGAAGGAGTGGTGGTTTATAGAAGGCGAGGGGACCAGCAGAGGTGACACAGGGGAGAAACAAAGACAAGATATGTTGATTGTAGGAAGAGCGAGAGATATGAGGAGGAACAGGAAGCTGCTGGCCTGATGCCTCCTTCCGGGAGTACAAGAACACTCCACACCTGCAACACTGGTGAACAACACATACCTGCAACACTGGTGAACACCACGGAGAACAACACACACCTGCAACACTGGTGAACACCACGGAGAACAACACACACCTGCAACACTGGTGAACACCATGGAGAACAACACACACCTGCAACACTGGTGAACACCACGGAGAACAACACACACCTGCAACACTGGTGAACACCACGGAGAACAACACACACCTGCAACACTGGTGAACACCATGGAGAACAACACACACCTGCAACACTGGTGAACACCACGGAGAACAACACACACCTGCAACACTGGTGAACACCACGGAGAACAACAACAATAGAATCAGGAAGTTAAAAAGACGTAGGAAAAGAAGTAAATGAAAGAAGAGGAAGACTAGGAAGAAAAGAGAAATAACAGTAAAAAAAATAAATGGAAGTAGAATAAGTAATAAATACACGTATTTGTTATCTGGGGAGCTGTAAACACGTAGGGGCAATAAAGTTCTTCGAGACTGGGAGGTAGTAAGGTTTGAACCGAAGGGGATGACTCCAGTTCCTTGAATCAAGATCCCGCCATTAGGGGTTTGTTGGAGATTGAATCAAGTTTGATTCAAATGGGAAGGGAAGCTCCAGTTCCTTGGATCAAGAGGTCAAAGAGGAGAGCAACAGAGGGGTTATGATCAGGCAACGTAATAAAAGGTATTTTTTTTTATTCAGTCCCTCAGTAAGGTGGTGGTCAGTCCCTCAGTCTTGGTAGGTGTTGGTCAGTTCAGTCTTGGTAGGTGGTGGTCAGTCCCTCAGTCTTGGTAGGTGGTGGTCAGTCCCTCAGTCTTGGTAGGTGGTGGTCAGTCCCTCAGTCTTGGTAGGTGGTGGTCAGTCCCTCAGTCTTGGTAGGTGGTGGTCAGTCCCTCAGTCTTGGTAGGTGGTGGTCAGTCCCTCAGTCTTGGTAGGTGGTGGTCAGTCCCTCAGTCTTGGTAGGTGGTGGTCAGTCCCTCAGTCTTGGTAGGTGGTGGTCAGTCCCTCAGTCTTGGTAGGTGGTGGTCAGTCCCTCAGTCTTGGTAGGTGGTGGTCAGTCCCTCAGTCTTGGTAGGTGGTGGTCAGTCCCTCAGTCTTGGTAGGTGGTGGTCAGTCCCTCAGTCTTGGTAGGTGGTGGTCAGTCCCTCAGTCTTGGTAGGTGGTGGTCAGTCCCTCAGTCTTGGTAGGTGGTGGTCAGTCCCTCAGTCTTGGTAGGTGGTGGTCAGTCCCTCAGTCTTGGTAGGTGGTGGTCAGTCCCTCAGTCTTGGTAGGTGGTGGTCAGTCCCTCAGTCTTGATAGGTGGTGGTCAGTCCCTCAGTCTTGGTAGGTGGTGGTCAGTCCCTCAGTCTTGGTAGGTGGTGGTCAGTCCCTCAGTCTTGGTAGGTGGTGGTCAGTCCCTCAGTCTTGGTAGGTGGTGGTCAGTCCCTCAGTCTTGGTAGGTGGTGGTCAGTCCCTCAGTCGTGGTAGGTGGTGGTCAGTCCCTCAGTCTTGGTAGGTGGTGGTCAGTCCCTCAGTCTTGGTAGGTGGTGGTCAGTCCCTCAGTCTTGGTAGGTGGTGGCCAGTACCTCAGTCTTGGTAGGTGGTGGTCAGTCCCTCAGTCTTGGTAGGTGGTGGTCAGTCCCTCAGTCTTGGTAGGTGGTGGTCAGTCCCTCAGTCTTGGTAGGTGGTGGTCAGTCCCTCAGTCTTGGTAGGTGGTGGTCAGTCCCTCAGTCTTGGTAGGTGGTGGTCAGTACCTCAGTCTTGGTAGGTGGTGGTCAGTCCCTCAGTCTTGGTAGGTGGTGGTCAGTTCCTCAGTCTTGGTAGGTGGTGGTCAGTCCCTCAGTCTTGGTAGGTGGTGGTCGGTCCCTCAGTCATGGTAGGTGGTGGTCGGTCCCTCAGTCATGGTAGGTGGTGGTCAGTCCCTCAGTCATGGTAGGTAGTGGTCAGTCCCTCAGTCTTGGTAGGTGGTGGTCAGTCCCCCAGTTGTGGTAGGTGGTGGTCAGTCCCTCAGTCTTGGTAGGTGGTGGTCAGTCCCTCAGTCTTGGTAGGTGGTGGTCAGTCCCTCAGTCTTGGTAGGTGGTGGTCAGTCCCTCAGTCTTGGTAGTCAGTCCCTCAGTCTTGGTAGGTGGTGGTCAGTCCCTCAGTCTTGATAGGTGGTGGTCAGTCCCTCAGTCTTGGTAGGTGGTGGTCAGTCCCTCAGTCTTGGTAGGTGGTGGCCAGTACCTTAGTCTTGGTAGGTGGTGGTCAGTCCCTCAGTCTTGATAGGTGGTGGTCAGTCCCTCAGTCTTGGTAGGTGGTGGTCAGTCCCTCAGTCTTGGTAGGTGGTGGTCAGTCCCTCAGTCTTGGTAGGTGGTGGTCAGTCCCTCAGTCTTGGTAGGTGGTGGTCAGTCCCTCAGTCTTGGTAGGTGGTGGTCAGTCCCTCAGTCTTGGTAGGTGATGGTCAGTCCCTTCGTCTTGGTAGGTGGTGGTCAGTCCCTCAGTCTTGGTAGGTGGTGGTCAGTCCCTCAGTCTTGGTAGGTGGTGGTCAGTCCCTCAGTCTTGGTAGGTGGTGGTCAGTCCCTCAGTCTTGGTAGGTGGTGGTCAGTCCCTCAGTCTTGGTAGGTGGTGGTCAGTCCCTCAGTCTTGGTAGGTGGTGGTGAGTCCCTCAGTCTTGGTAGGTGGTGGTGAGTCCCTCAGTCTTGGTAGGTGGTGGTCAGTCCCTCAGTCTTGGTAGGTGGTGGTCAGTCCCTCAGTCTTGGTAGGTGGTGGTGAGTCCCTCAGTCTTGGTAGGTGGTAGTCAGTCCCTCAGTCTTGGTAGGTGGTGGTCAGTCCCTCAGTCTTGGTAGGTGGTGGTCAGTCCCTCAGTCTTGGTAGGTGGTGGTCAGTCCCTCAGTCTTGGTAGGTGGTGGTCAGTCCCTCAGTCTTGGTAGGTGGTGGTCAGTCCCTCAGCCTTGGTAGGTGGTGGTCAGTCCCTCAGTCTTGGTAGGTGGTGGTCAGTCCCTCAGTCTTGGTAGGTGGTGGTCAGTCCCTCAGTCTTGGTAGGTGGTGGTCAGTCCCTCAGCCTTGATAGCAGGTGGTGAGTCCCTCAGCCTTGATAGCAGGTGGTGAGTCCCTCAGCCTTGATAGCAGGTGGTGAGTCCCTCAGCCTTGATAGCAGGTGGTGAGTCCCTCAACTTAAAGCCGCCTATGCTAGGGGGCGGCCAACTTTCTTTTTTTTAAGGAGAATTTGCCCAAATTGGCAACAATTTTCTGAAAAATTCTCTCTCGTGTACCCGTGGAAACTTCAATCAGCAGATTTTGTATTATTATTATTATTATTATTATTATTATTATTATTATTTCTACTACTTATAATATCTCTGTTATATTGATATTTTGTCACATTTTGATTTTGTTTAAACTAGTTGAAAGTAATGTAGTATTTTTGTATATTGTTGTTAATGGAGTACCATTAGAAATTACATGTTATTGTAACTGGTAATTCACAAAATAACGAACCTTTAATACGGGAAAAAGATTGTCTACTTATGTGTATTCATTTTTTTTCACTGTTAGCGAAGGGATAACAGAGTTTGTATTTTAGAAACCCCGTTTAAAGAGTATATTATGCAGATATAGCGAACAAGCGATACAAGATGCAAAATAACCACGTGGGGAGTTGAATGGTAGCTCTAGTCCTTTCGTGTTGCAATCAACACGGCAGGAGCTTGCATTGTTGCAAGGAACGCCAGTCAGGGCGTTCCCTGTGATGATATTTCCTTGGACCTCCTCTGTTCTGCAACATTCCAAGCTCCTGATGATGTGTTGATTGCAACACGAAAGGCCTAGAGCTACCATTCAACTCCCTGGCCTGCTAGTTAAGTCATTTGTAAATAGATCTGTCCTTTATAAGCGACGTGTGAAGAGGGATTGGTGATACGGTAAACTTTGCTTATTATATAACATAAATCGAGAAATACAAATCTAGAAACAAATCTGGCTAAGAAAAATACACAGATTTCATTCTGAGTTGGAGATATTTTATGTCAGATATTTTATATTCTGAGTGAGACAGATATTTTATATTCTGAGTGAGACAGATATTTTATATTCTGAGTGAGACAGATATTTTATATTCTTAGTGAGACAGATATTTTATATTCTTAGTGAGACAGATATTTTATATTCTTAGTGAGACAGATATTTTATATTCTTAGTGAGACAGATATTTTATATTCTTAGTGAGACAGATATTTTATATTCTGAGTGAGACAGATATTTTATATTCTGAGTGAGACAGATATTTTATATTCTTAGTGAGACAGATATTTTATATTCTTAGTGAGACAGATATTTTATATTCTTAGTGAGACAGATATTTTATATTCTTAGTGAGACAGATATTTTATATTCTTAGTGAGACAGATATTTTATATTCTTAGTGAGACAGATATTTTATATTCTTAGTGAGACAGATATTTTATATTCTGAGTGAGACAGATATTTTATATTCTTAGTGAGACAGATATTTTATATTCTGAGTGAGACAGATATTTTATATTCTTAGTGAGACAGATATTTTATATTCTGAGTGAGACAGATATTTTATATTCTGAGTGAGACAGATATTTTATATTCTGAGTGAGACAGATATTTTATATTCTGAGTGAGACAGATATTTTATATTCTTAGTGAGACAGATATTTTATATTCTGAGTGAGACAGATATTTTATATTCTTAGTGAGACAGATATTTTATATTCTTAGTGAGACAGATATTTCATGTCAGATGTTTTAATTCTGAGTGAGACATATTTTTTCAGATATTTCATATTCTGAGCAATACGTATTATGTATCACACTTGTATTTGTGTTAAGAGTTCTATATGCATCGCTAGTGTCTACAGTAAATCTTCTGTAGTTAGACTTGAACCCAGTAAATCTACTACTGTAGTTAGACTTGAACCCAGTAAGTCTACTACTGTAGTTAGACTTGAACCCAGTAAGTCTACTACTGTAGTTAGACTTGAACCCAGTAAGTCTACTACTGTAGTTAGACTTGAACCCAGTAAGTCTACTACTGTAGTTAGACTTGAACCCAGTAAGTCTACTACTGTAGTTAGACTTGAACCCAGTAAGTCTACTACTGTAGTCTGACTTGAACCCAGTAAGTCTACTACTGTAGTTAGACTTGAACCCAGTAAGTCTACTACTGTAGTTAGACTTGAACCCAATAAGTCTACTACTGTAGTTAGACTTGAACCCAGTAAGTCTACTACTGTAGTTAGACTTGAACCCAGTAAGTCTACTACTGTAGTCTGACTTGAACCCAGTAAGTCTACTACTGTAGTTAGACTTGAACCCAGTAAGTCTACTACTGTAGTTAGACTTGAACCCAATAAGTCTACTACTGTAGTTAGACTTGAACCCAGTAAGTCTACTACTGTAGTTAGACTTGAACCCAGTAAGTCTACTACTGTAGTTAGACTTGAACCCAGTAAGTCTACTACTGTAGTCTGACTTGAACCCAGTAAGTCTACTACTGTAGTTAGACTTGAACCCAGTAAGTCTACTACTGTAGTTAGACTTGAACCCAGTAAGTCTACTACTGTAGTTAGACTTGAACCCAGTAAGTCTACTACTGTAGTTAGACTTGAACCCAGTAAGTCTACTACTGTAGTTAGACTTGAACCCAGTAAGTCTACTACTGTAGTTAGACTTGAACCCAGTAAGTCTACTACTGTAGTTAGACTTGAACCCAGTAAGTCTACTACTGTAGTTAGACTTGAACCCAGTAAGTCTACTACTGTAGTTAGACTTGAACCCAGTAAGTCTACTACTGTAGTTAGACTTGAACCCAGTAAGTCTACTACTGTAGTCTGACTTGAACCCAGTAAGTCTACTACTGTAGTTAGACTTGAACCCAGTAAGTCTACTACTGTAGTCTGACTTGAACCCAGTAAGTCTACTACTGTAGTTAGACTTGAACCCAGTAAGTCTACTACTGTAGTCTGACTTGAACCCAGTAAGTCTACTACTGTAGTTAGACTTGAACCCAGTAAGTCTACTACTGTAGTTAGACTTGACAAAGTTCATCACTGAAAGTAGTGACTCACGTGGATGTGTAGATGACAATACATTAAGTCCTCAATTAACACAGGTTCTTGGAAACTGCAACTTTAAGCGAAACAACGTATAACGAAACCTATTTTACCTTAGTTCATTGATATAAATATCAGGGGTGCACATTGCAACAGTTTTCAAGTTATCTTTTTGGTTTTCAAGTTATCTTCTGTGGTTTTCAAGATTATTATTATTATCACACTGGCCGATTCCCACCAAGGCAGGGTGGCCCGAAAAAGAAAAACTTTCACCATCATTCACTCCATCACTGTCTTGCCAGAAGGGTGCTTTACACTACAGTTTTTAAACTGCAACATTAACACCCCTCCTTCAGAGTGCAGGCACTGTACTTCCCATCTCCAGGACTCAAGTCCGGCCTGCCGGTTTCCCTGAACCCCTTCATAAATGTTACTTTGCTCACACTCCAACAGCACAAGTATTAAAAACCATTTGTCTCCATTCACTCCTATCATACACGCTCACGCATGCCTGCTGGAAGTCCAAGCCCCTCGCACGCAAAACCTCCTTTACCCCCTCCCTCCAACCTTTCCTAGGCCGACCCCTACCCCGCCTTCCTTCCACTACAGACTGATACACTCTTGAAGTCATTCTGTTTCGCTCCATTCTCTCTACATGTCCGAACCACCTCAACAACTCTTCCTCAGCCCTCTGGACAACAGTTTTGGTAATCCCGCACCTCCTCCTAACTTCCAAACTATGAATTCTCTGCATTATATTCACACCACACATTGCCCTCAGACATGACATCTCCACTGCCTCCAGCCTTCTCCTCGCTGCAACATTCATCACCCATGCTTCACACCCATATAAGAGCGTTGGTAAAACTATACAATCATACATTCCCCTCTTTGCCTCCAAGGACAAAGTTTTCAAGATATCTTTGTGATTTTCAAGTTATCTTCGGCGGTTTTCAAGTTATCTTCTGTGGTTTTCAAGTTATCTTTGTGGGTTTTCAAGTTATCTTTGGTGGTTTTCAAGTTATCTTTGGTGGTTTTCAAGTTATCTTTGGTGGTTTTCAAGTTATCTTTGTGGTTTTCAAGTTTGTGGTTTTCAAGTTATCTTTGGTGGTTTTCAAGTTATCTTTGGTGGTTTTCAAGTTATCTTTGTGGTTTTTTAAGTTATCTTTGGTGGTTTTCAAGTTATCTTTGGTGGTTTTCAAGTTATCTTTGGTGGTTTTCAAGTTATCTTTGGTGGTTTTCAAGTTATCTTTGGCGGTTTTCAAGTTATCTTTGGTGGTTTTCAAGTTATTTTTGGTGGTTTTCAAGTTATCTTTGGTGGTTTTCAAGTTATCTTTGGTGGTTTTCAAGCTATCTTTGGTGGTTTTCAAGTTGTCCGTGATTTTCAAGTTATCTTTGTGGTTTTTCAAGTTATCTTTGGTGGTTTTCAAGTTATCTTTGGTGGTTTTCAAGTTATCTTTGGTGGTTTTCAAGTTATCTTGGCGGTTTTCAAGTTATCTTTGGTGGTTTTCAAGTTATCTTTGGTGGTTTTCAAGTTATCTTTGGCGGTTTTCAAGTTATCTTTGGTGGTTTTCAAGTTATCTTTGGTGGTTTTCAAGTTATCTTCGGCGGTTTTCAAGTTATCTTTGGTGGTTTTCAAGTTGTCCGTGATTTTCAAGTTATCTTTGTGGTTTTTCAAGTTATCTTTGGTGGTTTTCAAGTTGTCCGTGATTTTCAAGTTATCTCTGGTGGTTTTCAAGTTATCTTTTGTGGTTTTCAAGATATCTTTGGTGGTTTTCAAGTTATCTTATGTGTTTCTTAAGTTTAAATTTCCCTGTTTTTGGATGGAAATATTTCTCTTTCATGGGGGAATTTAATTTGAGGAGAGAATTTTTGTTTTGATGGGGGAATTTTTATGTTTTGATGGGGAATTTTTATTTTGATGTGGAATTTTTATTTTGATGTGGAATTTTCGTGGTTTTGAGAATTTTTTTGCTACAATGAGGCGGGGGGGGGAGGAATTTTCGTGTTTCAGTCTAGGAAATTTTTGTCTGGATGAAGAGGGGAAAATATTCTTTTTTTCATTTTTTTTTCTTTTTGGAAAACTTCGATGATATGAACTTTAAAATTCACATAGTAAATTTTTTTTGAGGGGGGGAGGGAGGGGGAAGGGGGAAGGGGGGAGGGGAAGTTAAAATTATTAATGTATGGATTTCTTGACAGGTTTGTATTTCGAGTTTTTATCAATAAAGATTTTGTGCTCCATGTATTTTTTTCGTATTCAAACTATTATAGTTTTATACAAATTATTATACTATTGTATTATACAAATTATTATACTATTGTATTATACAAAGTATTATACAGTGCTTTATACAATTAAATTGAAGATAGCTGGAGGTGTGCTTTTAATTCCTCGTATAAGAATATAACACTGCAAGAGGTCTACTGGCCCTTACTAGGCAGGTAGTTCTAAGTACTTGGCAGGCCCTCTTAATACTAGGCAGGCCCTTATAAATGCTAGGCAGGTCCTTAAGTACTTGGCAGGCCCTCTTAATACTAGGCAGGACCTCTTAATACTAGGCAGGACCTCTTAATACTAGGCAGGCCCTCTTAATACTAGGCAGGCCCTCTTAATACTAGGCAGGCCCTTATAAATGCTAGGCAGGTCCTTAAGTACTTGGCAGGCCCTCTTAATACTAGGCAGGACCTCTTAATACTAGGCAGGACCTCTTAATACTAGGCAGGCCCTCTTAATACTAGGCAGGCCCTCTTAATACTAGGCAGGCCCTCTTAATACTAGGCAGGCCCTCTTAATACTAGGCAGGCCCTCTTAATACTAGGCAGGACCTCTTAATACTAGGCAGGCCCTCTTAATACTAGGCAGGCCCTCTTAATACTAGGCAGGCCCTCTTAATACTAGGCAGGCCCTCTTAATACTAGGCAGGCCCTCTTAATACTAGGCAGGCCCTCTTAATACTAGGCAGGCCCTCTTAATACTAGGCAGGACCTCTTAATACTAGGCAGGCCCTCTTAATACTAGGCAGGCCCTTATAAATGCTAGGCAGGTCCTTAAGTACTTGGCAGGCCCTCTTAATACTAGGCAGGACCTCTTAATACTAGGCAGGACCTCTTAATACTAGGCAGGCCCTCTTAATACTAGGCAGGCCCTCTTAATACTAGGCAGGCCCTTATAAATGCTAGGCAGGTCCTTAAGTACTTGGCAGGCCCTCTTAATACTAGGCAGGACCTCTTAATACTAGGCAGGACCTCTTAATACTAGGCAGGCCCTCTTAATACTAGGCAGGCCCTCTTAATACTAGGCAGGCCCTCTTAATACTAGGCAGGCCCTCTTAATACTAGGCAGGCCCTCTTAATACTAGGCAGGACCTCTTAATACTAGGCAGGCCCTCTTAATACTAGGAAGGCCCTCTTAATACTAGGCAGGCCCTTATAAATGCTAGGCAGGTCCTTAAGTACTTGGCAGGCCCTTATAAATGCTAGGCAGGTCCTTAAGTACTTGGCAGGCCCTTATAAATGCTAGGCAGGTCCTTAAGTACTTGGCAGGCCCTTACAAATGCTAGGCAGGTCCTTAGTACTTGGCAGGCCCTTATAAATGCTAGGCAGGTCCTTAAGTACTTGGCAGGCCCTTATAAATGCTAGGCAGGTCCTTAAGTACTTGGCAGGCCCATACAAATGCTAGGCAGGTCCTTAAGTACTTGGCAGGCCCTTACAAATGCTAGGCAGGTCCTTAAGTACTTGGCAGGCCCTTAAAAATGCTAGGCAGGTCCTTAAGTACTTGGCAGGCCCTTATAAATGCTAGGCAGGTCCTTAAGTACTTGGCAGGCCCTTACAAATGCTAGGCAGGTCCTTAGTACTTGGCAGGCCCTTACAAATGCTAGGCAGGTCCTTAAGTACTTGGCAGGCCCTTATAAATGCTAGGCAGGTTCTTAAGTACTTGGCAGGCCCTTATAAATGCTAGGCAGGTCCTTAAGTACTTGGCAGGCCCTTACAAATGCTAGGCAGGTCCTTCTAGGGACTTGGCAGGCCCTCTTAATACTAGGCAGGTTCTTCTTTGATTGAAGAGAAGGGATTGAAGAGTCTTGGTCCCTTTAAACTTATCTTCTAGTGTTCGCATTGCATCCTTGCTTTCAATTGAGAGTATCTTGCATTACCTGCAGAGCCTTTCGCTCTCGTACGGGGTAATGTATTGCAAATCTAGAGCCAATCCCTGCAGAATTGTTCGTTTAAATTATGATGAATGTAGTGAGGATAGTTCACGAGTGGTGATTCTAGTTTAAAAGTTTGTCATCTAAGTTGCAAGGATGGTTTACAAGTGGTGATCAGGTTTCAAGTTTGCCACCAAAGTTTCAGGACAGTTCACGAGTGGTGATTAAGTTCTCAAGTTGTGTTGTGAGGATGAGTTGGTGATGCCACTGAAAGTACTGTAGTGCCCTAAGTAACTTTAGGACGGCACTGCAGAGTAAGGGTAGTGGCACTGCAGTCAGGGTAGTGGCACTGAGGGAGAAGTGTGTCGAGGCAGAATAAGAGGCAGGGAGTCTGGCGAAAGAAAGTAATTAGAGAAAGCAAGGGGACAGGAAAGAGGAAGTAAGGGGGACGTTAAGGAAGCGAACTACAAGAAGACGGAGAGAGAGAGAGAGAGAGAGAGAGAGAGAGAGAGAGAGAGAGAGAGAGAGAGAGAGACAGACAGACAGACAGACAGACATTAAGTACATGTGAAAGAGAGATATCAGAGGAATTGGAAGTCCAATATTATCTACCTGAATCTAAATTAACAGCTATGTATAATCTGAGAGAGAGAGAGAGAGAGAGAGAGAGAGAGAGAGAGAGAGAGAGAGAGAGCCAGAGGGCCAATAAGAGGGGTGTTAATTGACGAAATAAGACGGTAAATGGGGTAGGAATGAAGAGTAGATGGGACAATTTAGAGAGCTTAACGAAGTAGTGGAAGCAGGAGAGAGGTGGAGAGGAAGACCATTTATGTCCCGTGATGACGCTTCTCCCCCTGTGTTGTCTTGCCCCTGTGTTGTCTTGCCCCTGTGTTGTCTTGCCCCTGTGTTGTCTTGCCCCTGTGTTGTCTTGCCCCTGTGTTGTCTTGCCCCTGTGTTGTCTTGTCCCTTTGTAGTCTTGCCCCTGTGTTATCTTGCCCCTTTGTGTTGCCTTGCCCCCGTGTTGTCTTGCCCCTGCGTTGTCTTGCCCCTGCGTTGTCTTGCCCCCGTGTTGTCTTGCCCCCGTGTTGTCTTGCCCCTGTGTTGTCTTGCCCCCGTGTTGTCTTGCCCCCGTGTTGTCTTGCCCCTGCGTTGTCTTGCCCCAGTGTTGTCTTGCCCCCGTGTTGTCTTGCCCCTGTGTTATCTTGCCCCTGTGTTGTTTTGTCCCTTTGTAGTCTTGCCCCTGTGTTATCTTGCCCCTTTGTGTTGCCTTGCCACTGTGTTGTCTTGCCCCTGCGTTGTCTTGCCCCTGTGTGTTGTCTTGCCCCTGTGTTGTCTTGCCCCTGTGTTGTCTTGCCCCTGCGTTGTATTGCCTCTGTGTTGTCATGTCCCTGTGTTGTCTTGCCCCTGTCTTATCTTGCCCCTTTGTGTTGCCTTGCCACTGTGTGTTGTCTTGCCCCTGTGTGTTGTCTTGCCACTGTGTGTTGTCTTGCCCCTGCGTGTTGTCTTGCCCCTGCGTGTTGTCTTGCCCCTGTGTTGTCTTGCCCCTGTGTTATCTTGCCCCTGTGTTGTCTTGCCCCTGTGTGTTGTCTTGCCACTGTGTGTTGTCTTGCCCCTGCGTGTTGTCTTGCCCCTGTGTTGTCTTGCCCCTGTGTTATCTTGCCCCTGTGTTGTCTTGCCCCTGTGTGTTGTCTTGCCCCTTTGTGTTGCCTTGCCCCTGTGTTATCTTGCCCCTTTGTGTTGCCTTGCCACTGTGTTGTCTTGCTCCTGTGTTTTGTTTTGCCCCTGTGTGTTGTCTTGCCACCGTGTTGTCTTGCCCCTGTGTTGTCTTGCCCATATGTGTTGTCTTGCCCCTGTGTTGTCTTGCCCCTATGTGTTGTCTTGCCCCTGTGCGTTGTCTTGCGTCTGTGTGTTGTCTTGCCCCTGTCTTGTCTTGCTCCTGTGTTGTCTTGCCCTTGTTTTGTCTTGCCCCTGTCTTGTCTTGCCTCTGTCTTGTCTTGCCCCTGTCTTGTCTTGCCCCTGTCTTGTCTTGCCCCTGTCTTGTCCCTGTCTTGTCTTGCCTCTGTCTTGTCTTGCCCGTCTTGTCTTGCCTCTGTCTTGTCTTGCCCCTGTCTTGTCTTGCCTCTGTCTTGTCTTGCCTCTGTCTTGTCTTGCCCCTGTCTTGTCTTGCCCCTGTCTTGTCTTGCCCCTGTCTTGTCTTGCCACTGTATTGTCTTGCCCCTGTCTTGTCTTGCCACTGTATTGTCTTGCCCCTGTCTTGTCTTGCCCCTGTCTTGTCTTGCCCCTGTCTTGTCTTGCCCCTGTCTTGTCTTGCCCCTGTCTTGTCTTGCCACTGTGTTGTCTTGCCCCTGTCTTGTCTTGCCTCTGTCTTGTCTTGCCCCTGTCTTGTCTTGCCCCTGTCTTGTCTTGCCCCTGTCTTGTCTTGCCCCTGTCTTGTCTTGCCTCTGTCTTGTCTTGCCACTGTGTTGTCTTGCCCCTGTCTTGTCTTGCCCCTGTCTTGTCTTGCCACTGTGTTGTCTTGCCCCTGTCTTGTCTTGCCTCTGTCTTGTCTTGCCACTGTGTTGTCTTGCCCCTGTCTTGTCTTGCCCCTGTCTTGTCTTGCCACTGTGTTGTCTTGCCCCTGTCTTGTCTTGCCCCTGTCTTGTCTTGCCCCTGTCTTGTCTTGCCCCTGTCTTGTCTTGCCCCTGTCTTGTCTTGCCTCTGTCTTGTCTTGCCACTGTGTTGTCTTGCCACTGTCTTGTCTTGCCACTGTCTTGTCTTGCCCCTGTCTTGTCTTGCCCCTGTCTTGTCTTGCCCCTGTCTTGTCTTGCCCCTGTCTTGTCTTGCCCCTGTCTTGTCTTGCCACTGTGTTGTCTTGCCCCTGTCTTGTCTTGCCCCTGTCTTGTCTTTCCCCTGTCTTGTCTTGCCCCTGTCTTGTCTTGCCCCTGTCTTGTCTTGCCCCTGTCTTGACATGCCCCTGTCTTGTCTTGCCCCTGTCTTGTCTTGCCTCTGTCTTGTCTTGCCCCTGTCTTGTCTTGCCCCTGTCTTGTCTTGCCTCTGTCTTGTCTTGCCTCTGTCTTGTCTTGCCCCTGTCTTGTCTTGCCTCTCTTGTCATGCCCCTGTCTTGTCTTGCCCCTGTCTTGTCTTGCCCCTGTCTTGTCTTGCCTCTGTCTTGTCTTGCCTCTGTCTTGTCTTGCCTCTGTCTTGTCTTGCCTCTGTCTTGTCTTGCCTCTGTCTTGTCTTGCCTCTGTCTTGTCTTGCCCCTGTCTTGTCTTGCCCCTGTCTTGTCATGCCCCTGTCTTGTCTTGCCTCTGTCTTGTCTTGCCCCTGTCTTGTCTTGCCTCTGTCTTGTCTTGCCTCTGTCTTGTCTTGCCCCTGTCTTGTCTTGCCTCTGTCTTGTCTTGCCCCTGTCTTGTCTTGCCCCTGTCTTGTCTTGCCCCTGTCTTGTCTTGCCCCTGTCTTGTCTTGCCTCTGTCTTGTCTTGCCCCTGTCTTGTCTTGCCCCTGTCTTGTTTTGCCTCTGTCTTGTCTTGCCTCTGTCTTGTCTTGCCCCTGTCTTGTCTTGCCTCTGTCTTGTCTTGCCCCTGTCTTGTCTTGCCTCTGTCTTGTCTTGCCCCTGTCTTGTCTTGCCTCTGTCTTGTCTTGCCCCTGTCTTGTCTTGCCCCTGTCTTGTTTTGCCTCTGTCTTGTCTTGCCTCTGTCTTGTCTTGCCTCTGTCTTGTCTTGCCCCTGTCTTGTCTTGCCTCTGTCTTGTCTTGCCCCTGTCTTGTCTTGCCTCTGTCTTGTCTTGCCCCTGTCTTGTCTTGCCTCTGTCTTGTCTTGCCCCTGTCTTGTCTTGCCCCTGTCTTGTCTTGCCTCTGTCTTGTCTTGCCCCTCTCTTGTCTTGCCTCTGTCTTGTCTTGCCCCTGTCTTGTCTTGCCCCTGTCTTGTCTTGCCCCTGTCTTGTCTTGCCCCTGTCTTGTCTTGCCTCTGTCTTGTCTTGCCCCTGTCTTGTCTTGCCTCTGTCTTGTCTTGCCCCTGTCTTGTCTTGCCCCTGTCTTGTCTTGCCTCTGTCTTGTCTTGCCTCTGTCTTGTCTTGCCCCTGTCTTGTCTTGCCTCTGTCTTGTCTTGCCCCTGTCTTGTCTTGCCTCTGTCTTGTCTTGCCCCTGTCTTGTCTTGCCCCTGTCTTGTCTTGCCTCTGTCTTGTATTGCCTCTGTCTTGTCTTGCCTCTGTCTTGTCTTGCCCCTGTCTTGTCTTGCCCCTGTCTTGTCTTGCCTCTGTCTTGTCTTGCCCCTGTCTTGTCTTGCCCCTGTCTTGTCTTGCCTCTGTCTTGTCTTGCCTCTGTCTTGTCTTGCCCCTGTCTTGTCTTGCCTCTGTCTTGTCTTGCCCCTGTCTTGTCTTGCCTCTGTCTTGTCTTGCCCCTGTCTTGTCTTGCCCCTGTCTTGTCTTGCCTCTGTCTTGTCTTGCCTCTGTCTTGTCTTGCCTCTGTCTTGTCTTGCCCCTGTCTTGTCTTGCCCCTGTCTTGTCTTGCCTCTGTCTTGTCTTGCCCCTGTCTTGTCTTGCCTCTGTCTTGTCTTGCCCCTGTCTTGTCTTGCCCCTGTCTTGTCTTGCCCCTGTCTTGTCTTGCCTCTGTCTTGTCTTGCCCCTGTCTTGTCCCTGTCTTGTCTTGCCTCTGTCTTGTCTTGCCCCTGTCTTGTCTTGCCTCTGTCTTGTCTTGCCCCTGTCTTGTCTTGCCTCTGTCTTGTCTTGCCCCTGTCTTGTCTTGCCTCTGTCTTGTCTTGCCCCTGTCTTGTCTTGCCTCTGTCTTGTCTTGCCCCTGTCTTGTCTTGCCCCTGTCTTGTCTTGCCCCTGTCTTGTCTTGCCCCTGTCTTGTCTTGCCTCTGTCTTGTCTTGCCCCTGTCTTGTCTTGCCCCTGTCTTGTCTTGCCCCTGTCTTGTCTTGCCCCTGTCTTGTCTTGCCTCTGTCTTGTCTTGCCCCTGTCTTGTCTTGCCCCTGTCTTGTCTTGCCCCTGTCTTGTCTTGCCTCTGTCTTGTCTTGCCCCTGTCTTGTCTTGCCTCTGTCTTGTCTTGCCCCTGTCTTGTCTTGCCTCTGTCTTGTCTTGCATCTGTCTTGTCTTGCCTCTGTCTTGTCTTGCCCCTGTCTTGTCTTGCCTCTGTCTTGTCTTGCCCCTGTCTTGTCTTGCCTCTGTCTTGTCTTGCCCCTGTCTTGTCTTGCCCCTGTCTTGTCTTGCCCCTGTCTTGTCTTGCCTCTGTCTTGTCTTGCCCCTGTCTTGTCTTGCCCCTGTCTTGTCTTGCCCCTGTCTTGTCTTGCCCCTGTCTTGTCTTGCCTCTGTCTTGTCTTGCCCCTGTCTTGTCTTGCCCCTGTCTTGTCTTGCCCCTGTCTTGTCTTGCCTCTGTCTTGTCTTGCCCCTGTCTTGTCTTGCCTCTGTCTTGTCTTGCCCCTGTCTTGTCTTGCCTCTGTCTTGTCTTGCAGCTGTCTTGTCTTGCCGGTGTCTTGTCTTCTGTCTTGTCTTGCCCCTGTCTTGTCTTGCCTCTGTCTTGTCTTGCCCCTGTCTTGTCTTGCCTCTGTCTTGTCTTGCCCCTGTCTTGTCTTGCCCCTGTCTTGTCTTGCCTTTGTCTTGTCTTGCCCCTGTCTTGTCTTGCCCCTGTCTTGTCTTGCCTCTGTCTTGTCTTGCCCCTGTCTTGTCTTGCCCCTGTCTTGTCTTGCCCCTGTCTTGTCTTGCCTCTGTCTTGTCTTGCCGCTGTCTTGTCTTGCCACTGTCTTGTCTTGCCTCTGTCTTGTCTTGCCCCTGTCTTGTCTTGCCCCTGTCTTGTCTTGCCTGTCTTGTCTTGTCTTGCCTCTGTCTTGTCTTGCCCCTGTCTTGTCTTGCCTCTGTCTTGTCTTGCCTCTGTCTTGTCTTGCCCCTGTCTTGTCTTGCCCCTGTCTTGTCTTGCCTCTGTCTTGTCTTGCCTCTGTCTTGTCTTGCCTCTGTCTTGTCTTGCCCCTGTCTTGTCTTGCCCCTGTCTTGTCTTGCCCCTGTCTTGTCTTGCCTCTGTCTTGTCTTGCCTCTGTCTTGTCTTGCCTCTGTCTTGTCTTGCCCCTGTCTTGTCTTGCTGTCTTGTCTTGCCCCTGTCTTGTCTTGCCCCTGTCTTGTCTTGCCTCTGTCTTGTCTTGCCCCTGTCTTGTCTTGCCCCTGTCTTGTCTTGCCTCTGTCTTTTCTTGCCCCTGTCTTGTCTTGGCCCTGTCTTGTCTTGCCTCTGTCTTGTCTTGCCCCTGTCTTGTCTTGCCTCTGTCTTGTCTTGCCCCTGTCTTGTCTTGCCCCTGTCTTGTCTTGCCTCTGTCTTGTCTTGCCCCTGTCTTGTCTTGCCTCTGTCTTGTCTTGCCTCTGTCTTGTCTTGCCTCTGTCTTGTCTTGCCTCTGTCTTGTCTTGCCTCTGTCTTGTCTTGCCTCTGTCTTGTCTTGCCCCTGTCTTGTCTTGCCCCTGTCTTGTCTTGCCTCTGTCTTGTCTTGCCCCTGTCTTGTCTTGCCCCTGTCTTGTCTTGCCTCTGTCTTGTCTTGCCTCTGTCTTGTCTTGCCTCTGTCTTGTCTTGCCTCTGTCTTGTCTTGCCTCTGTCTTGTCTTGCCTCTGTCTTGTCTTGCCTCTGTCTTGTCTTGCCCCTGTCTTGTCTTGCCTCTGTCTTGTCTTGCCTCTGTCTTGTCTTGCCTCTGTCTTGTCTTGCCCCTGTCTTGTCTTGCCTCTGTCTTGTCTTGTCTTGCCCTGTCTTGTCTTGCCTCTGTCTTGTCTTGCCTCTGTCTTGTCTTGCCTCTGTCTTGTCTTGCCCTCTGTCTTGTCTTGCCTCTGTCTTGTCTTGCCTCTGTCTTGTCTTGCCTCTGTCTTGTCTTGCCTCTGTCTTGTCTTGCCTCTGTCTTGTCTTGTCTTGCCTCTGTCTTGTCTTGCCTCTGTCTTGTCTTGCCTCTGTCTTGTCTTGCCTTCTGTCTTGTCTTGCCTCTGTCTTGTCTTGCCTCTGTCTTGTCTTGCCTCTGTCTTGTCTTGCCTCTGTCTTGTCTTGCCTCTGTCTTGTCTTGCCCTGTCTTGTCTTGCCCCTGTCTTGTCTTGCCCCTGTCTTGTCTTGCCCCTGTCTTGTCTTGCCACTGTCTTGTCTTGCCTCTGTCTTGTCTTGCCCCTGTCTTGTCTTGCCCCTGTCTTGTCTTGCCTCTGTCTTGTCTTGCCCCTGTCTTGTCTTGCCTCTGTCTTGTCTTGCCCCTGTCTTGTCTTGCCCCTGTCTTGTCTTACCCCTGTCTTGTCTTGCCCCTGTCTTGTCTTGCCCCTGTCTTGTCTTGCCCCTGTCTTGTCTTGCCTCTGTCTTGTCTTGCCTCTGTCTTGTCTTGCCCCTGTCTTGTCTTGCCTCTGTCTTGTCTTGCCTCTGTCTTGTCTTGCCCCTGTCTTGTCTTGCCCCTGTCTTGTCTTGCCTCTGTCTTGTCTTGCCTCGGTCGTGTCTTGCCCCTGTCTTGTCTTGCCTCTGTCTTGTCTTGCCTCTGTCTTGTCTTGCCTCTGTCTTGTCTTGCCCCTGTCTTGTCTTGCCTCTGTCTTGTCTTGCCTCTGTCTTGTCTTGCCCCTGTCTTGTCTTGCCTCTGTCTTGTCTTGCCCCTGTCTTGTCTTGCCTCTGTCTTGTCTTGCCTCTGTCTTGTCTTGCCCCTGTCTTGTCTTGCCCCTGTCTTGTCTTGCCCCTGTCTTGTCTTGCCCCTGTCTTGTCTTGCCCCTGTCTTGTCTTGCCTCTGTCTTGTCCCTCTGTCTTGTCTTGCCTCTGTCTTGTCTTGCCTCTGTCTTGTCTTGCCCCTGTCTTGTCTTGCCCTTGTTTTGTCTTGCCCCTGTCTTGTCTTGCCCCTGTCTTGTCTTGCCCCTGTCTTGTCTTGCCCCTGTCTTGTCTTGCCCCCCTGTCTTGTCTTGCCCCTGTCTTGTGTTGCCCCTGTGTTTTCTAACCATTGTTAGTAACAGTAAGTTTGACCATTGTTAGTAACAGTAAGTTTAACCATTGTTAGTTACAGTAAGTTTGATCAATATTTGTAACTTAGGTTTGATAAATGTTAATAAGGGTGAATGTTGAGTGGTGATAACCAGAGTTGTAGCGGCTGTTAGATAAGGTAACCTCAACAAAGCTGAATCATTCCTGCCCTCTAGTGTACCTGTGACCTACCTTTGACAGGTTTCGAGGGTTCTTCTACCCTCGCAGCCTACTTTCACTACAGCCTGGCTGATCAGGAGCTAATTTGATGAACTTATCAAGTTCCTTCTTGAAGACAGCAAGGTATGTTGGTAATTACTCCTGTATAGGGAAGGTGCTGAAGAGTCTTGGTCTCTTTACACTTATTATGTTATCTCTTGGTGTATTCTTTGCATCTCTGTTATTTATTAGGGATATTTTCCGCCGTCTGCCAAGCCTCTTACTCTCGCAGGGAATGTTTTCAGAATTTTCAAGGTGTAAATTAAAATGTAGCTTTCTCGCCTACGTCCCAAGGAGTACAGATCAACCAGCTTCAAGTTGTAAGGTCAGATTCTTAAGTCTTTCCCTAGTCAAGGATTTTCCATTCCCATTGCAGTTTTTTTATAATTATTATTATTATTATTATTATTATTATTATTATAACATACGGCGCCTTGGGAACGTGAGCTTTGATCTGAGGAAGGCAATGGTACCTGAAATCCTTGCAGTTGGATCCCTTTAGCATTTAGGCTCCTTCGTTCCTTGAAGGACCAAGTTATATTGTGAATCTTTGTTGCTTCTCGACTTTGCTTGCTGGTTGACCAGGGGTGTTACTTTGCACCCATTTTACACACTCCTGACCCATCTTTACGACTCCTAAACCTCGCACCACTACGTTCTAACCCAACTTTTCCTCCCCCTTCCCCCCCCCCCCCCACACACACACACACACAAAGTCATGAAGATCGGAGGAGGGCAAAGAAAACTACAGATAGAGTATAGGCTAGGAGGCCAAAGACTGCAAACCTCACTCAAGGAGAAAGACCTAGGAGTGAGTATAATACCGAGTACATCGCCAGAAGCACACATTAACCAGATAACTGCTGCGGCATATGGGCGCTTGGCAAACCTGAGAATAGCGTTCCAGTACCTCAGTAACGAATCGTTGAAGACTTTATACACTGTGTACGTCAGGCCCATACTGGGGTATGCAGCACCAGTTTGGAACCCACACCTGGTCAAACACGTCAAGAAATTAGAGAAAGTGCAAAGGTTTGCAACAAGGCTAGTTCCAGAGCTAAGGGGAATGTCCTATGAAGAAAGGTTAAGGGAAATCGGTCTGACAACACTGGAGGACAGGAGGGTCAGAGGAGACATGATAACGACATACAAAATACTGCGTGGAATAGACAAGGTGGACAGAGACAGGATGTTCCAGAGATGGGACACAGAAACAAGGGTCACAATTGGAAGCTGAAGACTCAGATGAGTCAAAGGGATGTTAGGAAGTATTTCTTCAGTCATAGAGTAGTTAGGAAGTGGAATAGTCTGGCAAGCGATGTAGTGGAGGCAAGTGTGGGGAGAGCCACAATTTTGAAAGTGATCTATACAGGCTAGTGTGAAGGCGGCGTTAAGTGTCACAAGATTTTAATAAAGTGAAACAATAGTGTGACCAGTGAAATACAGTGAATAGTACATTATTCGATCTAGCCAGGACGCGAGCTGGATCTATCCAGGACGTCACATCGAGACAATCTACAGTGCTACACAATACAAGTACTGTATCACCTATGAGCAGGTTCCAATTTCTGAATGTGAATGGTCTAACTCTCATGATAAAGAATAGGCACTCAAGTATTCAATAAGGTTTAGCAAATGGCATTGAACAAGCGATTAAGTCACTATGCAGGTGATATGACTGCAAGGGAGTCAGGTCACATAGGTTGTGACACAAGGACAACTGAGAATCTACATTACACTCCAAGCACAAGTCAGACACAATAAACCCACACATAATTCGTACACACTGTAAGTGCATCCCAGGAGGTTGGTCAGGTCACAAGAACAGCCACACTGAGACTTACCTTAAACGCACACATATCCAGACACACACACACTCCCCCCTCACCACCGACACACTACTTCCCCTGATCCATCACCTCCCTCGATCACCCTCCCCTCCCCCGTTAACCCCAAACCCTCCCCACCCCTCCCCACTCACAAATAGCCACAGTTCCTCCACTACTTCCCCCCCCCCACACTCTGACACACACACTACTAACCTAACATACAGAACTACATAGGTTTCCCACTCTGACACTGCAAAGGAAGATTGGGCAGCAGAGCTCATAAAAAGGGACTAGAAGAACTTAGCATGAGAATGGAAGAGAGGATAGATATGGAAAGCAGGAAGTGGGAGGTGCATGTCAAAACAGCAGAAGCTAGGATACACTGAAAAATCTGAAACAGCATAAAGAACTAAAGAACATTTTGGGATTGACATCAGAGACTGCTACCTCAGCCACAAATAAGGGGACTGTAGGGAAAGAAGGGGCACAACTGCATGGAGATGCTCTACACGCCCTAACAGACAACAACAGAGCCCAAGGAAAGCCGAGAAGGGAAAATGACAGGCCACTGAGCCCAAGTACATTAGCCAGTGAAACACACACACACACACACACGAAGGGGAACACACGGAGAATAGGGGGGTTTGTAAAAAAAAGAACCCGGCCAGTGAGAGTGACCTTCAAGGCAGAACACACACACAGTGCAACCAAACACTCTAAATCAAAACACCCATGCCACATCCAATGCCCCCACCCACTACATTACAAACTTCACCCCCACAGCAACAACCCATAGTTCCGTACCAGGTCTCCCACTTCCCCAACCCCAATATACTTCCCAGACCACAGTCTTAGAAAAGAAGTTGAAGGTGTGGTATACAAACACTCACCAGAATAATAACAGATTCAATCTTTCCATCCGGATATCAAATCTTCAGGAAAGACAGAGGGAGGAGAGGGGGAGGAGGAGTTGCACTGCTCATTAAAAACCAGTGGGGTTTTGAGAAAATGGAAGGAATGGATGGCATGGGCGAAAGGGACTACTTAGTAGGAACAATCCAGTCTGAGGGACATAAGGTGATAATTGCAGTAATGTACAACCCACCACAGAACTGCAGGAGGCCAAGAGAAGAATACGATGAGAGCAACAGAGCAATGATCAACACACTAGCCGAGGTGGCCAGGAGAGCACACATGGGGGGAGCAAAGTTACTAGTTATGGGTGATTTCAATCACAAGGAGATTGACTGGGAAAACCTGGAGCCCCATGGGGGTCCCGAAACATGGAGAGCCAAGATGATGGATGTGGTACTGGAGAACCTCATGCATCAACATGTTAGAGACACTACCAGAGAGAGAGGAGAGGATGAACCAGCAAGGTTGGACCTTGTATTCACCATGAGTAGTTCGGACATCGAGGGTATCATGTATGAAAGGCCCCTGGGAGCTAGTGATCATGTGGTTCTGTGCTTCGACTACATAGTTGAGCTCCAAGTGGAGAGAGTAGCAGGAATAGGCTGGGAAAAACCAAACTACAAAAGGGGGAACTACTCAGGCATGAGGAACTTCCTTCAAGACATTCAGTGGGAGAGGGAACTGACAGGAAAACCAGTACAAGAAATGATGGACTATGTAGCAACAAAATGCAAGGAGGCAGAGGAGAGGTTTGTTCCCAAGGGAAACAGAAATAATGGGAAGAACAGAACTAGTCCTTGGTTCACAAAGGTGTAGGGAGGCACTAGGTGTAATAGAGAATGGAAAAGGTACAGAAGACAGAGAACTCAGGAAAATAAAGAAATCAGCCGAAGAGCCAGAAACGAATATGCACAGATAAGAAGGGAGGCTCAGAGACACACACACACACACACACACAGTAGGACTCCAAGAAATCAGAACAGGGGGGCACACCAGCAAGTGCTGGATGAGGTACATATAACCAAGGAGGAGGTGAAGAAGCTGCTATGCGAACTTGACACCTCAAAGGCGGTGGGACCAGACAACATCTCTCCATGGGTCCTTAAAGAGGGAGCAGAGATATTGTGTGAGCCATTAACAAAGATCTTCAACACATCATTTGAAACTGGGCAACTCCCTGAGGTATGGAAAATGGCAAATGTAGTCCCAATTTTTAAAAAGGGAGACAGACATGAGGCACTAAACTACAGACCTGTATCTCTAACGTGTATAGTATGCAAGGTCATGGAGAAGATCATCAGGAGGAGAGTGGTGGGGCACCTGGAAAGAAACAAGTGTATAATTGACAACCAGCACGGTTTCAGGGAAGGAAAATCCTGTGTCACAAACCTACTAGAGTTTTATGACAAGGTGACAGAAGTAAGACAAGAGAGAGAGGGGTGGATCGACTGCGTATTTTTGGACTGCAGGAAGGCTTTCGACACAGTTCCTCACAAGAGGTTACTGCAAAAGCTAGAGGACCAGGCACACATAACAGGAAAGGCACTGCAATGGATCAGAGAATATCTGACAGGGAGGAAACAACGAGTCATGGTACGCGACGAGGTGTCAGAGTGGGCGCCTGTGACAAGCGGGGTTCCACAGGGGTCAGTCCTAGGACCTGTGCTGTTCTTGGTATACGTGAACGACATAACGGAAGGGATAGACTCAGAAGTGTCCTTGTTTGCAGACGATGTGAAGTTAATGAGAAGAATCGAATCGGACGAGGATCAGGCAGGACTACAAAGAGATCTGGACAGGCTACAAGCCTGGTCCAGCAACTGGCTCCTAGAATTTAACCCTGCCAAATGCAAAGTCATGAAGATTGGGGAAGGGCAAAGAAGACCGCAGACACAATATAGTTTAAATGGCCAAAGACTGCAAACCTCACTAAAGGAAAAAGATCTGGGGGTGAGTATAACACCGAGCATATCTCCTGAGGCGCACATCAATCAGATAACTGCTGCAGCATACGGGCGCCTGGCAAACCTACGGATAGCGTTCCGATACCTCAGTAAGGATTCGTTTAAGACTCTGTACACCATCTACGTCAGGCCCATACTGGAGTATGCAGCACCAGTTTGGAATCCACACCTAGTCAAGCACGTCAAGAAATTAGAGAAAGTGCAAAGGTTTGCAACAAGACTAGTCCCAGAGCTACGGGGATTGTCCTATGAAGAAAGGTTGAGGGAAATCGGCCTGACGACACTGGAGGCCAGGAGGGTCAGGGGAGACATGATAACGACATATAAAATACTGCGCGGAATAGACGAGGTGGACAAAGACGGGATGTTCCAGAGATGGGACACAGACACAAGAGGTCACAATTGGAAGTTGAAGACTCAGATGAATCAAAGGGATGTTAGGAAGTATTTCTTCAGTCATAGAGTAGTCAGGCCATGGAATAGCCTAGAAAGTGATGTGGTGGAGGCAGGAACCATACATAGTTTTAAGGCGAGGTATGATAGAGCTCATGGGGCAGGGAGAGAGAGGACCTAGTAGCAATCAGCGAAGAGGCGGGGCCAGGAGCTGTGACTCGACCCCTGCAACCACACACACATACACACACACACACACACACACACACACACAAACAGGCCTAGTGTCTAATCGACATGTGCCTAGGACAAAATTGTAACTAACACACACACACACACACACACACACACACACACACACACACACACACACACACACACACACACACACACACACACACACACACACACACTAACCCACCATCCCTGGAGGGTCTTGTAGCCTCCAGGTAAAAGGTTGGGGCAGCTCTTAGTGGAGGTGATGGCTGTTCACACTTGCTTTATGGCTATATGTCTCCATGTGGCCCACGGCGCCTTATTCACACTGCTTTGAGAGAGAGAGATAGAGAGAGAGAGAGAGAGAGAGAGAGAGAGAGAGAGAGAGAGAGAGAGAGAGAGAGAGAGAGAGAGAGAGAGAGAGAGAGAGAGAGAGAGAGAAAGTGAGAGCTTGTAAACAAAGGTAAGAACAGTTAACCTAGCCTTGCAAAACCCTTGTGTGTGTGTAGAGAGAGAGAGAGAGAGAGAGAGAGGATGGGAGGGAAGGTTTATGGTGAGGGAAGAGAGTGAGGGAGGGTTTATGATGAGAGAGTGTGTGAGAGGGAGACGCCTCTCAGCCATAACCAGGAATAAGCATGACTGGAGAGTCACATCTCCCAGCCTCGAATTTATGACTGCTATTTGTTGATGCTGCCTCAGGGAGGCTGGGTGCTAGGCTGTGCCTGCTGGCAGGGAGGCTTGATGCTAGGCTGTGCCTGCTGGCAGGGAGGCTTGATGCTAGGCTGTGCCTGCTGGCAGGGAGGCTTCATGCTAGGCTGTGCCTGCTGGCAGGGAGGCTAGATGCTAGTATGTGCCTTCTGGCAAGGAGGCTAGATGCTAGT
Source organism: Cherax quadricarinatus (assembly GCF_038502225.1). Taxonomy (NCBI): domain Eukaryota; kingdom Metazoa; phylum Arthropoda; class Malacostraca; order Decapoda; family Parastacidae; genus Cherax; species Cherax quadricarinatus. The sequence continues at coordinate 5,318,723 of NC_091384.1, read as the reverse complement.
ATGTGCCTGCTGGCAAGGATGATAGATGCTAGTATGTGCCTGCTGGCAAGGAGGCTAGATGCTAGTATGTGCCTGCTGGCAAGGAGGCTAGATGCTAGTATGTGCCTGCTGGCAAGGAGGCTAGATGCTAGTATGTGCCTGCTGGCAAGGAGGCTAGATGCTAGTATGTGCCTGCTGGCAAGGAGGCTAGATGCTAGTATGTGCCTGCTGGCAAGGAGGCTAGATGCTAGTATGTGCCTGCTGGCAAGGAGGCTAGATGCTAGTATGTGCCTTCTGGCAGGGAGGCTAGATGCTAGTATGTGCCTGCTGGCAGGGAGGCTTGATGCTAGGTTGTGCCTGCCGGCAGAGAGGCTTGATGCTAGGTTGTGCCTGCTGGCAGGGAGGCTGGATGCTAGTATGTGCCTGCTGGCAGGGAGGCTTGATGCTAGTATGTGCCTGCTGTCAGGGAGGCTGGATGCTAGTATGTGCCAGCTGGCAGAGAGGCTGGATGCTAGTATGTGCCTTCTGGCAGGGAGGCTTGATGCTAGTATGTGCCTGCTGTCAGGGAGGCTGGGTGTTAGGCTGTACCTGCTGGCAAGGAGGCTAGGTGCCAGGATATGCCTGCTGGCAGGGAGGGTAGGTGGTAGGGTGTGCCTGCTGGCAGGGAGGCTGGATGCTAGTATGTGCCTGCTGTCAGGGAGGCTAGATGCTAGTATGTGCCTGCTGGCAGGGCGGCTGGGTGTTAGGCTGTACCTGCTGGCAAGGAGGCTAGGTGCCAGGATATGCCTGCTGGCAGGGAGGGTAGGTGGTAGGGTGTGCCTGCTGGCAGGGAGATTAGGTGCTAGGCTGTGCCTGCTGGCAGGGAGGGTAGGTGGTAGAATGTGCCTACTAGCAGGGAGGCTAGATGCTAGGATGCGCCTGCTGGCAGGGAGGCTAGGTGGTAGAATGTGCGTGCTGGCAGGGAGGCTAGATGCTAGGATGCGCCTGGTGGCAGGGAGGCTAGGTGGTAGAATGTGCCTGTTGGCAGGGAGGCTAGATGCTAGGATGCGCCTGGTGGCAGGGAGGCTAGGTGGTAGAATGTGCCTGCTAGCAGGGAGGGTAGGTGGTAGAATGTGCCTGCTGGCAGGGAGGCTAGGTGGTAGAATGTGCCTGCTGGCAGGGAGGCTAGATGCTAGGATGCGCCTGGTGGCAGGGAGGCTAGGTGGTAGAATGTGCCTGCTGGCAGGGAGGCTAGATGCTAGGATGCGCCTGGTGGCAGGGAGGCTAGGTGGTAGAATGTGCCTGCTAGCAGGGAGGGTAGGTGGTAGAATGTGCCTGCTGGCAGGGAGGCTAGGTGGTAGAATGTGCCTGCTGGCAGGGAGGCTAGATGCTAGGATTCGCCTGGTGGCAGGGAGGCTAGGTGGTAGAAAGTGCCTGCTGGCAGGGAGGCTAGATGCTAGGATGCGCCAGGTGGCAGGGAGGCTAGGTGGTAGAATGTGCCTGCTAGCAGGGAGGGTACGTGGTAGAATGTGCCTGCTGGCAGGGAGGCTAGGTGGTAGAATGTGCCTGCTGGCAGGGAGGCTAGATGCTAGGATTCGCCTGGTGGCAGGGAGGCTAGGTGGTAGAATGTGCGTGCTGGCAGGGAGGCTAGATGCTAGGATGCGCCTGGTGGCAGGGAGGCTAGGTGGTAGAATGTGCCTGTTGGCAGGGAGGCTAGATGCTAGGATGCGCCTGGTGGCAGGGAGGCTAGGTGGTAGAATGTGCCTGCTGGCAGGGAGATTAGGTGCTAGGCTGTGCCTGCTGGCAGGGAGGGTAGGTGGTAGAATGTGCCTGCTAGCAGGGAGGCTAGATGCTAGGATGCGCCTGCTGGCAGGGAGGCTAGGTGGTAGAATGTGCGTGCTGGCAGGGAGATTAGGTGCTAGGCTGTGCCTGCTGGCGGGGAGGGTAGGTGGTAGAATGTGCCTGCTAGCAGGGAGGCTAGATGCTAGGATGCGCCTGCTGGCAGGGAGACTAGGTGGTAGAATGTGCGTGCTGGCAGGGAGGCTAGATGCTAGGATGCGCCTGGTGGCAGGGAGGCTAGGTGGTAGAATGTGCCTGTTGGCAGGGAGGCTAGATGCTAGGATGCGCCTGGTGGCAGGGAGGCTAGGTGGTAGAATGTGCCTGCTAGCAGGGAGGGTAGGTGGTAGAATGTGCCTGCTGGCAGGGAGGCTAGGTGGTAGAATGTGCCTGCTGGCAGGGAGGCTAGATGCTAGGATGCGCCTGGTGGCAGGGAGGCTAGGTGGTAGAATGTGCCTGCTGGCAGGGAGGCTAGATGCTAGGATGCGCCTGGTGGCAGGGAGGCTAGGTGGTAGAATGTGCCTGCTAGCAGGGAGGGTAGGTGGTAGAATGTGCCTGCTGGCAGGGAGGCTAGGTGGTAGAATGTGCCTGCTGGCAGGGAGGCTAGATGCTAGGATTCGCCTGGTGGCAGGGAGGCTAGGTGGTAGAAAGTGCCTGCTGGCAGGGAGGCTAGATGCTAGGATGCGCCTGGTGGCAGGGAGGCTAGGTGGTAGAATGTGCCTGCTAGCAGGGAGGGTAGGTGGTAGAATGTGCCTGCTGGCAGGGAGGCTAGGTGGTAGAATGTGCCTGCTGGCAGGGAGGCTAGATGCTAGGATTCGCCTGGTGGCAGGGAGGCTAGGTGGTAGAATGTGCCTGCTAGCAGGGAGGGTAGGTGGTAGAATGTGCCTGTTGGCAGGGAGGCTAGATGCTAGGATGCGCCTGGTGGCAGGGAGGCTAGGTGGTAGAATGTGCCTGCTAGCAGGGAGGGTAGGTGGTAGAATGTGCCTGCTGGCAGGGAGGCTAGGTGGTAGAATGTGCCTGCTGGCAGGGAGGCTAGATGCTAGGATGCGCCTGCTGGCAGGGAGGCTAGGTGGTAGAATGTGCCTGCTGGCAGGGAGGCTAGATGCTAGGATGCGCCAGGTGGCAGGGAGGCTAGGTGGTAGAATGTGCCTGCTAGCAGGGAGGGTAGGTGGTAGAATGTGCCTGCTGGCAGGGAGGCTAGGTGGTAGAATGTGCCTGCTGGCAGGAAGGCTAGATGCTAGGATTCGCCTGGTGGCAGGGAGGCTAGGTGGTAGAAAGTGCCTGGTGGCAGGGAGGCTAGATGCTAGGATGCGCCTGGTGGCAGGGAGGCTAGGTGGTAGAATGTGCCTGCTAGCAGGGAGGGTAGGTGGTAGAATGTGCCTGCTGGCAGGGAGGCTAGGTGGTAGAATGTGCCTGCTGGCAGGGAGGCTAGATGCTAGGATTCGCCTGGTGGCAGGGAGGCTAGGTGGTAGAATGTGCCTGCTAGCAGGGAGGGTAGGTGGTAGAATGTGCCTGCTGGCAGGGAGGCTAGGTGGTAGAATATGCCTGCTGGCAGGGAGGCTAGGTGGTAGAATGTGCCTGCTGGCAGGGAGGCTAGATGCTAGGATTCGCCTGCTGGCAGGGAGGCTGGGTTGTAGAATGTGCCTGCTGGCAGGGAGGCTAGATGCTAGGATTCGCCTGCTGGCAGGGAGGCTAGGTGGTAGAATGTGCCTGCTGGCAGGGAGGCTAGGTGGTAGAATGTGCCTGCTGGCAGGGAGGGTAGGTGGTAGAATGCGCCTTCTGGCAGGGAGACTAGATGCTAGGATGTGCCTGCTAGCAGGGAGGCTAGGTGCTAGGGTGAGACTTCTGTTTGGGAGGGAGAGAGAGAGAGAGAGAGAGAGAGAAGACGGAATGGGAGGGAGAGAGAGAAAACAGGATGGGGTGGAGGAAGAGGGGTGAGGCAGGTTGATAAAGATGGAGGGAATCGGGTTAGGAAGGAGTGAGAGAAGGTGGGAGGGAATCACTATAAGAGTTGCGGATAAAATAGATGGTACAGTAAGATGGAAAGGATAGGAAGTGGGATAGGGAGGATAGGTTTGGATTGGTAGTTAGAATAAGAAAGGTTAGGTGCAGGACTTGGGAGAGGGTTTGTTTGTGTGATTGTGTTGTCTTGCTTGCTTGTTGTGTTGGCTTGCTTGTGTTGTCTTAGTTGTGTTGTCTTGTTTGGCTGTGTTGCTTGGTTGTGTTGGCTTGCTTGTGTTGTCTTGGTTAATTGTGTTGTCTTGCTTGGTTGTTGTGTTGGCTTGCTTGTATTGTCTTGTTTGGTTGTGTTGCTTGGTTGTGTTTCTTGATTGTGTTGTATTGGTTAGTTGTGTTGTCTTGCTTGTGTTGTCTTGTTTGGTTGTGTTGCTTGGTTGTGTTTCTTGATTGTGTTGTATTGGTTAGTTGTGTTGTCTTGCTTGTGTTGTCTTGTTTGGTTGTGTTGCTTGGTTGTGTTTCTTGATTGTGTTGTATTGGTTAGTTATGTTGTCTTGCTTGTGTTGTCTTGTTTGGTTAAGTTGATTGGTTGTGTTTCTTGATTGTGTTGTCTTGGTTAGTTGTGTTGTCTTGCTTGGTGGTTGTGTTGGCTTGCTTGTGTTGTCTTGTTTGGTTATGTTGATTGGTTGTGTTTCTTCATTGTGTTGTCTTGTTTGGTTATGTTGATTGGTTATGTTTCTTGATTGTGTTGTCTTGGTTAGTTGTGTTGTCTTGCTTGGTGGTTGTGTTGACTTGCTTGTGTTGTCTTGCTTGGTGGTTGTGTTGGCTTGTATTGTGTTGTCTTGTTTGGTTATGTTGATTGGTTGTGTTTCTTGATTGTGTTGTGTTCTGTGGTTGTTTTTACTTTTTTGTAAATTGTATTCTTGGTGTTGTCTTTGTCTCATTCGGTTGTTTTGTTTGCATGTCTTGTGATTTCTTTCGTTGTTTGCTGTGGTGTCAGGTTTTATTTGCATCTGTCTTGATTGTCTTGTTTGGTCTTATAGGTTATTTATTTTGCAAAGTTGTTTTGGTTGATGACTTGGTTGATTGTCTTGCATGGTTGTCTTGGTTGATTGTCTTGCGTGGTTGTCTTGGTTGATTGTCTTGCATGGTTGTCTTGGTTGATTGTCTTGCATGGTTGTCTTGGTTGATTGTCTTGCATGGTTGTCTTGGTTGATTGTCTTGCATGGTTGTCTTGGTTGATTGTCTTGCATGGTTGTCTTGGTTGATTGTCTTGCATGGTTGTCTTGGTTGATTGTCTTGCATGGTTGTCTTGGTTGATTGTCTTGCATGGTTGTCTTGGTTGATTGTCTTGCATGGTTGTCTTGGTTGATTGTCTTGCATGGTTGTCTTGGTTGATTGTCTTGCATGGTTGTCTTGGTTGATTGTCTTGCATGGTTGTCTTGGTTGATTGTCTTGCATGGTTGTCTTGGTTGATTGTCTTGCATGGTTGTCTTGGTTGATTGTCTTGCATGGTTGTCTTGGTTGATTGTCTTGCATGGTTGTCTTGGTTGATTGTCTTGCATGGTTGTCTTGGTTGATTGTCTTGCATGGTTGTCTTGGTTGATTGTCTTGCATGGTTGTCTTGGTTGATTGTCTTGCATGGTTGTCTTGGTTGATTGTCTTGCATGGTTGTCTTGGTTGATTGTCTTGCATGGTTGTTTTGGTTGATTGTCTTGCATGGTTGTTTTGGTTGATTGTCTTGCATGGTTGTCTTGGTTGATTGTCTTGCATGGTTGTCTTGGTTGATTGTCTTGCATGGTTGTTTTGGTTGATTGTCTTGCATGGTTGTTTTGGTTGATTGTCTTGCATGGTTGTTTTGGTTGATTGTCTTGCATGGTTGTCTTGGTTGATTGTCTTGCATGGTTGTCTTGGTTGATTGTCTTGCATGGTTGTTTTGGTTGATTGTCTTGCATGGTTGTCTTGGTTGATTGTCTTGCATGGTTGTCTTGGTTGATTGTCTTGCATGGTTGTCTTGGTTGATTGTCTTGCATGGTTGTTTTGGTTGATTGTCTTGCATGGTTGTTTTGGTTGATTGTCTTGCATGGTTGTCTTGGTTGATTGTCTTGCATGGTTGTTTTGGTTGATTGTCTTGCATGGTTGTCTTGGTTAATTGTGTTGCATGTGTTGCTTTGCTTGTATTTCTTGCTTCGTATTTATTGTCTTGGTTTGTGTTTGTCTTTCTAGATTGCCTTGGTTTGTTTATTGTCCTGCTTCGTTGTTTGTCTTGTTTGGTTCTTTTCTTTCTTGTTTTTCTTATTGCCGGGTGCTTGGTTATTCATTTTGCTTGTTTGTGTTGTTTTTATCTTAGTTGATTGTCTTTGTTTATGGTTCTGGTTGTTTTCTAGGTGTGGTTGTTTGGTGTGATGTTTTGCTTTGTTTAATATATCTTTGTTGTGCTTGGTTGTTTGTCTTGGTTACTGTGTTGCTTAGTTGTTTATCCTCGTTAGTTTTTTATGGTCTCGTTTTGTTTGCTGTCTTGAAGTGTTGTCTTTGCTTTGTGTTGTCTTTGTGTTGCGTGTTTTTGTCTTGGTTGTCTTCCTTGATTATGAATATTTGTTGTTTTCCTTGATTATGGGTGTTATCTTGATTATGTTTGTCTTGCTTCATTGTTTGTCTTGTTTGAATGTGTGTTGTCCTGTCTTGTTGTATTTATCTTGCTTGTTTGTGTTTTTTGTCTTGTTAGGTGTTTTTGCTTAGTTATTTCTTTCTTTCTTGTTTTTGTTTGAATGTATTTGTTAGTCGTGCTAAGTTTCTGTTGTTTGGGCTGGTCGTTTGTGCAAGTAACTAGGTGTTTAGTGACAAGTAACCCCTCTCACAGGTAACCAGTCAACCTACCTGGAGTCTACCTGGAGAGTGTTCTGGGGGTCAGCGCCCCCGCGGTCCATCCCGGTGGATGGCCTTAACCAGCCTGTTGGTACTTGCCTTCAGGGTATGCACCACAGCTCGGCAAATCAGGCATTGACTTGAGGAACTTACCAAGTTTTCTCTTGTCATCTAGGTATCTGTTGGTAGTTTCCTCAGTGGTACCTTTCATGCCTTTCATGCCTCCGAGCTGATATAAACATTGAGGACACAACAAATCACCAAGCTGATATAAACAGTCTTCCAGTGGACCACTGACAACATTGATGCCACAACAAACCACCAAGCTGATATAAACAAAGTCTTCCAGTGGACCACTGACAACATTGATGCCACAACAAACCACCAAGCTGATATAAACAAAGTCTTCCAGTGGACCACTGACAACATTGATGACACAACAAACCACCAAGCTGATATAAACAGTCTTCCAGTGGACCACTGACAACATTGATGACACAACAAACCAAGCTGATATAAACAAAGTCTTTCAGTGGACCACTGACAACATTGATGACACAACAAACCACCAAGCTGATATAAACAGTCTTCCAGTGGACCACTGACAACATTGATGACACAACAAACCAAGCTGATATAAACAAAGTCTTCCAGTGGACCACTGACAACATTGATGACACAACAAACCACCAAGCTGACATAAACAGTCTTCCAGTGGACCACTGACAACAATGTGGTTCTCAGTGAGGACAGATTTTACTGTCTACTTCCCACACAAAAATAGAAGAGTTAAAAACTGGAACGGAATGTAAAACAAAGTGAAGAACGTCACTGGAGCAGAGGTTTAATGTGAGTAACTTAGGAGAGATTATATCAAATGATCTTCATATCCAGGATCACAACAGCGTACAAATACAAAAGACATACTCGCAACAGCTTCGTATCATAATTTAAGGATGATACTAAAATAATCGCGCAAATCACCTCGGTAGAAGAGACGTAAAAATTGCAAGAAGATATAAACAGAGTCTTGCAATGGGCAGTGGAGAATAACATGACGTTCAATGGTGATAAGTTCCAGCTGCTTACATGTGGGAAGAATATCTGAAAAAGGAAACTGTATACCCAATTCAATAGGATCACCAAAAAGAACGGAAAGAAAATGGGAAGGAATTATGATAATGTCAGGTAACTCTTTTTTTCAAGAAAACGATGAAGATTTCGCAAAAGTCAGGAAAAATAAAGGTGGTGGATAATGAGAACTTTCAGAATAATGTAAATACTCCTGATGGGGCCACTATTTAAATCGTTTTGTGCTCGCTCGATTATTGTTCAATCTTGACTGCTCCGTTTAGGGCAGTAGAAATATCAGATCTGGAATAGATACAGAGATCATTTACAGCTCTCGTAAACCCATTAAAATATTCCCAGTGAACGCCAGGGGCGCTGCGGTCACAGTACGAGAACATCAACATTCGTGTTTCCAGACTTTTGAACATTTTAGCAGAAAATGTCTTAAACACTGTTGAAACAAGTGTGTAAATCTTCAAGATGTGTACCTCCACCAAGTGCTGGTTGAACTAGGCCAGCAGGTCCCCAGCGGCAACAGCCTGGTTGACCAGGCAAGCACGTGACAAGCCTGGCCCAGGGCCGGGCTGCCAGAGTAGGAAAACTTTCGGATCCCGTGAGAGGTCCATCTCAACTGCAGGGAATAATTATAATTCTCAGAAGAAAGGGCTGCTGAGCCAACAATGACACACTTTAGGTCACTTGTTCTCTCTAGACAGGAATATTGTCATACACTAACAGCCGCTTTTAAGGTTGTTTTTTTATCTTTAATTTCCATTTCGTGATCACTTAAGATGGTAAGTAAATCTTATTTTCTGCCTTTATTCACTTTACACTTAATTCTGCTTTTCTCTCTCTCTTAATAGTTCTTATTCCTTCACTATTTTTCTTCTTAGTTAAGGAGACCTGGTCTGAGATTGGGCTGTGGGACTGATCCCCAAAACCATCAATGGATGAGACAGGTAATCAGTCGGGTCCCTCAATTTGCTCCTTGAAGTAAACTGTTCTCTTCTTCCCCATCCAATGAGGAAGTGTTGAAGGGGAGAGGGGGGGAGGGCGTGTAATAGTTTGCAGTTGTGTGTGTGTGTGTGTGTGTTTGTGTGTGTGAAGACAGCGCCTCATACTAAAACATGGGTATCTGACACCATAGATTTCATCCACCATCCTCCAGCTCAGGTCTGTGCAACCATGATTCACCATACTGAAACATGGCTGATTCACACCGTAGAGTTCACCAACCTCCATCCCACCATGAAACATGCCTGGCTCTCACCATGGACTTTACCATCCTGGTGGTCCTCCTCCTCCTCCTCCTCCCTGCGACACTCCTACCATTAGTTTCCCTTGGATGGGTTTCTTGGCTCGTTGTGCCCCTCCCTGTGGCTCCCTCCCGCACTGTAATCATCCCAGAGCTTCTCTCAGCTGTAGTTTGTCTGTTTGAAGTGCTTTTAACACACACTCGCCCACCACTCCAAGGGTCACCCTAGAGGAGAACCCACCCTAGCCCACTACTGCAAGGCTCACCCTAGAGAAGAAAACATAATCCCTCTAGATATTTTTATAGACGTACACAGATAATGTGGACACCTGTCAGTGAAATGAGGGAAACTCCATGAAGACAGAAACAGTGTAGAAAGAGACGGTGATCGACATATATTGTCTCCACAGTACACTGTCTGTGTGTCGGCTTACGTCAAGTGGACGCATGTTAATACCAGTAGAATGTGGAAGACACATACACAGTCAAAACGTTTATTGAGGAGAGGTTTCGGCACTTGGGGCTTTTATCAATCCCCACAGTGATTGATAAAGCCACAAGGGGCGAAATGTTTCCTTAATTGTTGTCACAGTTGTGGAACTTCATCAACACAAGCAGTAACTTCACTGTTAAATTAGACACATGTGCAACTCTTGGGTATCTTTATTGAGGAAACGTTTCGCCACACAGTGGCTTCATCAGTCCATACAAAGGATAAACTTGAAGAACAGGAGGAGAATGAGGTAATTAGTCCCTCAACCTTCATCTACAAGTAACTTCACTGTATTGTTCACCCCCAACAACAGCCACTTAGCTGTAACAGCAGCCAGTTCAGTGCTTTGTTCAGGTGCTCCTGTTCAAGAACAGGAGCACTGCCTCACTACAGTGTGCAACAACAACCGTTTGTTATTGTATGCTAGATATGATATTCACAATTAGTAACTGATGAGAGAGAGACTCAGATCACAACCCTATGACAATACAAGCAAACATAAATACATTCGAGACGCTCTCCAATAGTCAAAGTGCAGAGATATTACATCCAATATAAATGGTTAATAATAAATTATCCACATTTAAATTGGGAAATTACTGAATGGAAAAGTGTGAGAATTGTCAAAATATTTCCCACTGAGAAAGCCTTAAAGACCTTAGGTATCACTATGAAAGTTGGTGAGCGATTAAATCGCAAATATCACACTAAAATAAAGTCTCCGCCAAGAAATTACTGATATAGAATAGATGCTAAAGCATTTCGTAGAAGAAATAATAGAGTACTTAAAAAAATTCTTTGATTATTCGTCCTCTGTTCAATGGAAATTCCTACATATATGACAAAGAAATGAACGAAATCTAAAAAGAAAAGCATAAATCACTGTTCAGTGATGCTATTGATGTTGTCTATCATCTCCCATTTTACATTTGGGAGGTTGAAATCTCCAGGGATGATAATATTGGGTGTAAGATTCTCAAAATTTTGAAGGTAGTTATGTATCGTTACCTCGTAAGAATATCATTAATAATTAACTTTATGGAGTAACTTGAGCTACACAACTTAAGTCAACATAAATAACAGAAAGAATTTGGCAGAACCAGTAGATTATTATGACAATATACACTAACGCACACTTAGAAGGAGCTTACGACGACGTTTCGGCCCGACTTTGATCACACTGACTGTAAATGGTCCGAGTCGGACCGAAACGTCGTGGTAAGCTCCTCTCTTCTATGTGCGGGTTATTAGTGTATCGTTTCAATCACGGTATTGTGACTTTGTCTTGATGATGACAAACTCTTAGAGGCTTTAAAAAGAAAACAAAACACTGATATAATCAAGGACTGACCTGAGGTATTTGACACTTGCGACTATGGATCAATAACCAGTAAACTGAGGTATTTGACACTTGCGACTATGGATCAATAACCAGTAAACTGAGGTATTTGACACTTGCGACTATGGATCAATAACCAGTAAACTGAGGTATTTGACACTTGCGACTATGGATCAATAACCAGTAAACTGAGGTATTTGGCACTTGCGACTATGGATCAATAACCAGTAAACTGAGGTATTTGGCACTTGCGACTATGGATCAATAACCAGTAAACTGAGGTATCTGACACTTGCGACTATGGATCAATAAACAGTAAACTGAGGTATCTGACACTTGCGACTATGGATCAATAACCAGTAAACTGAGGTATTTGACACTTGCGACTATGGATCAATAACCAGTAAACTGAGGTATCTGACACTTGCGACTATGGATCAATAACCAGTAAACTGAGGTATCTGACACTTGCGACTATGGATCAATAACCAGTAAACTGAGGTATCTGACACTTGCGACTATGGATCAATAACCAGTAAACTGAGGTATTTGACACTTGCGACTATGGATCAATAACCAGTAAACTGAGGTATTTGACACTTGCGACTATGGATCAATAACCAGTAAACTGAGGTATCTGACACTTGCGACTATGGATCAATAACCAGTAAATTGAGGTATCTGACACTTGCGACTATGGATCAATAACCAGTAAACTGAGGTATCTGACACTTGCGACTATGGATCAATAACCAGTAAACTGAGGTATCTGACACTTGCGACTATGGATCAATAACCAGTAAACTGAGGTATTTGACACTTGCGACTATGGATCAATAACCAGTAAACTGAGGTATCTGACACTTGCGACTATGGATTAATAACCAGTAAACTGAGGTATCTGACACTTGCGACTATGGATCAATAACCAGTAAACTGAGGTATTTGACACTTGCGACTATGGATCAATAACCAGTAAACTGAGGTATCTGACACTTGCGACTATGGATCAATAACCAGTAAACTGAGGTATCTGACACTTGCGACTATGGATCAATAACCAGTAAACTGAGGTATTTGACACTTGCGACTATGGATCAATAACCAGTAAACTGAGGTATCTGACACTTGCGACTATGGATCAATAACCAGTAAACTGAGGTATTTGACACTTGCGACTGTGGATCAATAACCAGTAAACAGGTATTTGACACTTGCGACTATGGATCAATAACCAGTAAACTGAGGTATCTGACACTTGCGACTATGGATCAATAACCAGTAAACTGAGGTATCTGACACTTGCGACTATGGATCAATAACCAGTAAACTGAGGTATTTGACACTTGCGACTATGGATCAATAACCAGTAAACTGAGGTATCTGACACTTGCGACTATGGATCAATAACCAGTAAACTGAGGTATCTGACACTTGCGACTATGGATCAATAAACAGTAAACTGAGGTATCTGACACTTGCGACTATGGATCAATAACCAGTAAACTGAGGTATTTGGCACTTGCGACTATGGATCAATAACCAGTAAACTGAGGTATCTGACACTTGCGACTATGGATCAATAACCAGTAAACTGAGGTATCTGACACTTGCGACTATGGATCAATAACCAGTAAACTGAGGTATTAGACACTTGCGACTTTGGATCAATAACCAGTAAACTGAGGTATCTGACACTTGCGACTATGGATCAATAACCAGTAAACTGAGGTATTTGACACTTGCGACTATGGATCAATAACCAGTAAACTGAGGTATTTGACACTTGCGACTATGGATCAATAACCAGTAAACTGAGGTATTTGACACTTGCGACTATGGATCAATAACCAGTAAACTGAGGTATTTGACACTTGCGACTATGGATCAATAACCAGTAAAGTGAGGGCAAAAACAATAGCAGGAGAGAGGTAGAACGATTAATATTCTGTTTATAATAGTATACAGAGTAAACAAAATAGAATCTAGATATGTTCCCTGCTTTTATTGTTTCCAATATTCATGACTCACGAAATCGTAATGACACGATTGCAAACAAACCATACCACGGGTGGGGATAGAACCTGCAGTCAGAGGGTCATAAAACTCCAGACCGACGCGTTAGCCACTGGGCCAGATGGCTACAATAAGATTCTTGCAACTAGGTATATTTATACACCATAGGAAGGTTAGCATGGGCCACCACTGTGACCACACATGCAAGTTTTTACAGACGAATCTCCTGCCAGCGTGGCTGTGACGAACTCTAGCTCACGGTCACACTGGCGGGAGATTCGTCTGTAAAAACTTGCATGTGTGGTCACAGTGGTGGCCCGTGCTAACCTTCCTATGGTGTATAAATATACCTAGTTGCAAGAATCTTATTGTAGCCATCTGGCCCAGTGGCTAACGCGTCGGTCTGGAGTTTTATGACTCTCTGATCGCGGGTTCTATCCCCACCCATGGTATTTTTTTTTTCGTATATTCATTCGTATCAGATATAGACAAAAAATATTTGCCACATCTTCGTATCATTTTGAACGATGCAAAAATAATTGAGAAAGTGTGCTCGATACAAGGTGCAGAAAAATTCTAAGTAGATATTAATCAATCTTCCAATAGACAAATGGACAAATCATGGCGTCATTTAAGAAGAAAAATGCACAATACCGTAACTGGAACAATACACAAATAATCCGTACATAGGAGATTGTTTTTGACTATGTTTCGGTCCTACTTGTACCATTATTCATGGTCCAGTTATGACCAATTGGGACCGAAACGTCGTCATAAGTTTCCATCTCCTAAATGCGGGTTACTTGTGTTTCATGTCCTGGGCGATGAAATTTCTGCCGCTTATATGTGGAAAGAATTGGGAAGTGTAAAGGAGAGTGGAATAGAGAACACAGCTAGACTATCACATTAAACTTAAGTCACTAGTAAAGGACGTAGGAATAATGTCAAATCTACCACTTGGAGAGCAAGTAAAGCAAATAAAGGCCAAGAAAAAACGAAAGATGAGAATATTGAAAATAAGAAAAATAACGCCATGTGTTCAATCTCCACCAGTTCCGTGGACTGCCATTGATGGTACTGTTCAAATCACCTATGATCTTGTGTCTAGAATATTGATGTGCGCTCACGGCTCCGTTGAAAGCAGGAGAAACAACAGAGCTGGAAAATATGCAGTTTGTTTACTGTCTGCATATAGTCTGTACAGCATTTAAATTATTGGAAAAACCCTCAGAGGAATTACAATGTACAGTGGACCCCCGCATAACGATCACCTCCAAATGCGACCAATTATGTAAGTGCGTTTGTACGTGTATGTTTGGGGGTCTGAAATGGACTAATCTACTTCACAATATTCCTTATGGGAAAAAATTCGGTCAGTACTGGCACCTGAACATACTTCTGGAATGAAAAAAGTTCGTTAACCGGGGGTCCACTACTCTCTTCAGTGATAAAGGATCGTACTTGATTATATATGTACCTGGAAGGTATTGAGCGGACAGGTTACAAATGTACACACTACAAATCTTTTGGAGTGAGAGATATGGGAGGGATTGGAGAATAAATAGCGGAAAGCAGGGAAACCATGGGCACAATAAGAGAGTAAGGACTTTGTCAATATCTGTGGCCCAAAACTTTAATCTGTTACCACTAAAGACACACACACTCCCGCAGCCTAGTCTTGGTAAAGGTTTGTCTTGTGCTTGTTTAGCTAACCAGGCTGTTACTGTTGGCGGCCCACTGGTTCACATCCATCGCACTTGACAGAGGTACTTGTCGAGTTTTCTCGAAAAACTTCTACACCTCTGGTCGTATGTCTGGTATCTTCTGGTAGAATGTTGAATAGTCTGGGTCCACGGATGCTGATAGAATGTTCTCTTATTGTGTCCAAGGTGCCCCTGCTTTTCACTGGGTTTGTTTTACATTTGTATCCCATATCTCTCACTCCATTATGTCGTTAGGGCTTCAAGTACTTCCACATATATATATTATCATGTATCTCTCTCCTCCGCTTCAGTGAGTACATATTTAGACTTTGAAATGCTCTTATCGACTTCAATTTTTGCTGGCTCATTGTGGATCGGAAATGATCTCTATATGTGTTCCAGCTGTGATATCTCTCCTGCCTTGAAATGAGCTGTCAACACTGAACAATACTCTAAGCAAGACATAACAAGGAATTTTATACTAAGAGATAAGGAATATTATACTACCCTCACTACTCCCACGACCCACACTACCTTCACTACACACCGTCTCCACGACCCTAAATCACGACCCTCGCTACCTCAACAGGTACAGACCAGAGAGCTAAGAGGGCTTTGTGAAAAGCTAGTTTTGACTCCGCAGATAACTCATTAATAATGAAAATACGCTTGATTTAATATTGGTAAATAACGAAGAACTAATTAGAGGCATAACAATCACAGATATGATATACTCTGATTACATATATATTCAGAAGTGGTAAACTCTAGCAGTGATGTACGAGAAGCGATGTTCAGTAAATTTTATGTTTATCATCAGAGAATTGATTGTGACAGAGTTAAAGAACTATGACATATTCCCTTGAAAACAGTCATGAACACCCTGAACCCTTGCCAGTGTCTTGGAAACAGTCATGAACACCCTGAACCCTTGCCAGTGTCTTGGAAACAGTCATGAACACCCTGAACCTTCACCAGTACCTTGAAAACAGTCATGAACATCCTAAACCCTCACCAGTGTCTTGGAAACAGTCATGAACACCCTAAACCCTCACCAGTGTCTTGGAAACATTCATGAACACCCTGAACCCTTGCCAGTACCTTGAAAACAGTCATGAACACCCTGAACCCTTGCCAGTACCTTGAAAACAGTCATGAACACCCTGAACCCTTGCCAGTACCTTGAAAACAGTCATGAACACCCTGAACCCTTGCCAGTACCTTGAAAACAGTCATGAACACCCTGAACCCTTGCCAGTGTCTTGGAAACAGTCATGAACACCCTGAACCCTTGCCAGTGTCTTGGAAACAGTCATGAACACCCTGAACCCTTGCCAGTGTCTTGGAAACAGTCATGAACACCCTGAACCCTTGCCAGTGTCTTGGAAACAGTCATGAACACCCTGAACCCTTGCCAGTGTCTTGGAAACAGTCATGAACACCCTGAACCCTTGCCAGTGTCTTGGAAACAGTCATGAACACCCTGAACCCTTGCCAGTGTCTTGGAAACAGTCATGAACACCCTGAACCCTTGCCAGTACCTTGGAAACAGTCATGAACACCCTGAACCCTTGCCAGTACCTTGGAAACAGTCATGAACACCCTGAACCCTTGCCAGTACCTTGAAAACAGTCATGAACACCCTGAACCCTTGCCAGTACCTTGAAAACAGTCATGAACACCCTGAACCCTTGCCAGTACCTTGAAAACAGTCATGAACACCCTAAACCCTCACCAGTACCTTGAAAACAGTCATGAACACCCTGAACCCTTGCCAGTGTCTTGAAAACAGTCATGAACACCCTAAACCCTCACCAGTACCTTGAAAACAGTCATGAACACCCTAAACCCTCACCAGTACCTTGAAAACAGTCATGAACACCCTAAACCCTCACCAGTACCTTGAAAACAGTCATGAACACCCTAAACCCTCACCAGTGTCTTGGAAACAGTCATGAACACCCTAAACCCTCACCAGTGTCTTGGAAACAGTCATGAACACCCTAAACCCTCACCAGTGTCTTGGAAACAGTCATGAACACCCTAAACCCTCACCAGTGTCTTGGAAACAGTCATGAACACCCTAAACCCTCACACTGCGCCATTGAGAAAGCCCAAAACACTAAATACAGTAAGAGAATGTATAATGTACAGGAGAACAAGGGTTACTGAACGTGAACATGTTACAAAAGCAAGAACAGAAAAATCTGTGCAGGGAGATTCAAGAGTTAGAAAAAAACTTAATCTGTCGTACCAGACAGAATAAACAAAAATAGAAAAAATCTGTCCAGTATATTGCTAGAAACTCCAAATATTTCTGGTGGCCTGGTGGTTAACGCTCTGGCTTCACACGGTGAGGGCCTGGGTTCGATTCCCAGCCAGAGTAGAAACACTGGACGTGTTTCTTTCCACCTGTTGTCTATGTTCCCCATCAGTAAAATGGGTACCTGGGTGTTAGTCGACTGGTGTGGGTCGCATCCTGGGACACTGACCTAAGGAGGCCTGGTCACAGACCGGGCCGCGGGGGCGTTAACCCCCGGAACTCTCTCCAGGTAAACATATACCAAATCTAAGTTAAACCCTTGAACTGTCCAAACAGATCTACGTTCACATACGTAATGCTACATAAGTAGATCTACGTTGTTTTACAGATTTTCAAATATAACAAAAAAACGTAATCAAAGATTTTTTACACGTTTGCAAAAGTAAAAAAAAAAAAACTACGTTTTTTTTACATACTTTTAAAATGTTGAAAAAAACGTAGATCTACGTTTCGACAGTTTAAGGGTTTAAGAACGACCTGTAGAATTGAACCATTAAGCGCAGCAGGTTCACACACTGTCCATGAGAAAGAAATGAGGGAAATTCTGCAGGATCACTATGAATCAGTGTTGAGGAAGCCACGAAACAGAGTGGGGAAGGAAGAAATAATGTCCATTACCCCTGATGGTCACACATATCCTGTAACAGACATAAACAGTAACAGTATTTGAGGGAGAAATACATAACGTGGCCACTTGTGCAGCACCTGGGTAGGATTTATGGAATTCCTCGGTATAATTTGGAGAAAGAGCTTCAATGTAGGTGAAATGACTCATGAAATCGTAATGACACGATTGCTAACAAACCATACCACGGGCGGGGATAGAACTCGCGATCAGAGAGTCACGGCCACGCTAGCTGCAGATTCGTCTGTAAAAACTTGCATTTGTGGTCACAGTGGTGGCCTATGATAACCTTCCTATGGTGTAGAAATGTACCTAGTTGGATGAATCTTATTGTGGCTAGCTGGTCCAGTGGCTAACGCGACGGTCTGGAGTTTTGAGACTCTCTGACTGCGGGTTCTATCCCCACCCATTGTATGGTAGGTGAAATCTCTGAAAACATAGAGAGAGGAGTCATACTTTGCATAAAGAAGGCAGTAGAGAACTAGCCAAAAATTACAGACTAGAAGCCTTGGAAAGAGTGATGAGGTGCCACGTTACAAATTTTATGGAAGAGCACAACCCAGACCAGCCTGGATTTAGAGCGCAGAGATCGCGTCTGTCTCAGCTATGACAGAATTACGGGGACGTTGGAAGAAGACTTAAAATACAGATGTGTTGTACACGGATTTGGTGAAGGCTTTAGACAGGTGTGATGATAGGGTAATTGCACACAAAATAATGACTTTAGGCATAACTGGAAAAGTAGGCAAAACACAAAGAGTGGTAGTATACAGAGAAAAATCCAGCATTAGCAAAAAAAATAATAACACCCTTAGTTTTGATAATAATAATCAGTACCCCAAGGCAGTGTCCTGGTGTCTTACGAGTTTCTTAAACTCGTAACTGACAGATAAATCCACTCGCTATAGATTTATTTTATAATAGATGATACCAAAGCAAACATGAAAATCACCTTGGTAGAAGACAGAAAAATTAAAATATAAACAAAAGGCTTCAGAGGACAGTGGAAAACAACATGGCGTTCTGTTGTGACAAGTTTGATCTGCTTACATACGAAAGGAATGGAGAACTCAAGAGCGAAACTATATAAAACACAAGAGAACCATTAGATAGAAGGAAAGAAACATGTGTAGGATCTGGGTGTAATGTCCAGGTATACATTTCTTTCAGTGAACACAATAAGGGAAACATCATGACAGCCAGAAAAATGATGGGATGGATAATGAGGATTTTCAGAACAAGGGATATAATGAAATTAGTGACACAAGATTTCTTGTGATCTCTCGCTTGGAGTGTTGTACAATTGTTGATGGCTGTATTCAGGGCAAGAGAGAGATCAGAACATGAACAGTTACAGACATGTACGTCTGCATAGAACCAATAAGGCATTGAAATTATTGGGGACGCCTTACACTATAGTCGCCGGGTCACCATCTGGAAAAGACCCGGGCCGGGACAAGACCGGCGAACCTGCTACAGCCTTAGTCATAAATATGTACTCACTGGAGTGAAGGAGAGAGAGATACATATACCTGGAAAGTATTTGAGGGTCTAGTCCCAAATCTACACGCTGCCATAACAACTTACTGGAGTGAGAGATGTGGGAGAGATGAACCAGTGAAGAGCACGGGCGCCGTGAACACAATAAGAAAACCTTGTATCAACGTACGTGGTCCCAGGCTGTAATAGATATGTGGGCCAGCTTTCCGCCAGTAACAACAGTCTGGTTGGCCAGGCAAGCACCAAACAAGTCTGGCCCAGGACCGGGCTGTAAGAGTAGGAAAACCCTCCCACATCACCACGACCCTCACACACCTACCATACCCTATACCCTCGCACCCCCACCATACCCCCACGACACCCACACCCCCACCATACCCCCACGACACCCACACCCCCGACGACCATCCCACACCCCCACGACCCTCCCACACACCTACGACCCACCCACACACCTACGACCCACCCACACACCTACGACCCTCTCACACTCCCACGACCCTCTCATCCTACGACCCTCTCACACTCCCACGACCCTCTCATCCTACGACCCTCCCACAATCCCCCACGACCCTCCCATACCCCCACGACCCTCCCACACCCTCACGACCCTCCCACACCCTCACGACCCTCCCACATCCCAACGACCCTCCCACATCCCCACGATCCCCTCACACCCACGGCCCCCCTGCACCCCCCCCGCCCCACCCACAACCCAACGACCCTCCCACATCCTCACGACCCACTCATACCCACGGCCCTCCTGCACCCCCCACGACCCTCCCACACCCTCACGACTCTCCCACATCCCAACGACCCTCCCACATCCCAACGACCCTCCCACATCCTCACGACCCACTCATAACCACGGCCCACCTGCACCCCCCACGACCCTCCCGTGCACACACGACCCCCCCCCCCCGCATGTCTCCACGCACTGCAGACCAAAAGATGAAAATAAATATTAATGAGAGACCACAGGGAGAGATCTTTTGAAGACCCCCTCCCCCCTCTCTTTCCCTCCCTCTCTTCCCCTCCCTCTTTCCCCTCTCTCCCTTCTCTCCCCTCCCTCTCCCCTTCCTCCCCTCTTTCTCCTCCCCCTTTCTCTCCCCTTTCCCTCTCCCCTCCCCCTTCGCCCCTCTCTTTCCCCTCCTCTCTCCTCTCCTACCTCTCTCCCCTCCCTGTCTCTCTTTGTCCGCCTTCCTTTCTCACTCCCACCAGCCTTACTTTTATACAGTATACTTGTTCTCTCTTACTCCCTCCAACTCTTCTCATATTCCACCTTCTCTCATCTCTTCCCTTTCTCCATCTTCCTCCTCATCTTATTCTTTTTCCCCCTTATCATACTCCCTCCCCTTTATCCCACTTACACCTTTCATCCGCCCCTCTCCCCCTCTCTCCTTACACCCTAGAGAGGCACTAACTTCCCCCTTTCATTCCTCAATCTTCCCCTCTCTTCTTCCACCCTAGAGAGGCACTAACTTCCCCCTTTCATTCCTCAATCTTCCCCTCTCTTCTTCCACCCTAGAGAGGCACTAACTTCCCCCTTTCATTCCTCAATCTTCCCCTCTCTCCTTCCGCCCTAGAGAGGCACTAACTTCCCCCTTTCATTCCTCAATCTTCCCCTCTCTTCTTCCACCCTAGAGAGGCACTAACTTTCCCCTTTCATTCCTCAATCTTCCCCTCTCTCCTTCCGCCCTAGAGAGGCACTAACTTCCGCCCTAGAGAGGCACTAACTTCCTAAATGCCGAACCATCGTAAAAACTCTGTACAAAACCCAACATTTCTAGGAAACTACTGTGTTCTTGGAGAGAGTAATTTTTATAATGAGAACAAGGGTGGAGTAATTTATCCAGGATTTAATCCCATTAAGGATGCAAGAGTCGTTAGTAAATTAAAAGAACCAGGCGACTCAAAGATGCCCCAGTTTATTTAACCCAATGCTAAGATCCTCAGTGAGTTGGTAAAAGGATAGCCGGGTAGGGGGATGAGTTTCCTGAAGGATAGATAGGCTCTGAGATAGGACTGCTTAGTGGATAGACTGGCAGGGGAGATATATATATATATATATATATATATATATATATATATATATATATATATATATATATATATATATATATATATATATATATATGAGAGGAAAGAATAATTAGAAAGGGAGAAAGACGAGGAAGAGACAGAAATGGAAGACAAGAGAGCAAGAGAGAGAGAGAGAGATCAAACAAGCGGGTGAGAGAAAACGGGCTCTGAGTGGACTACTTGTTGATTCAGGGAGGGCTAAATTAATTATTGGGAACCAGAGTCGTGTAAAATTTATCTGCGTAGCCAAGAGACGTGAATGCTTTGTGAGCCCCACACACACAAGACTGTGATGGTGGCCAGTATCGTGAGACTACCTCTCTC
The DNA here is from genome assembly GCF_038502225.1 of Cherax quadricarinatus. NCBI lineage: Eukaryota > Metazoa > Arthropoda > Malacostraca > Decapoda > Parastacidae > Cherax > Cherax quadricarinatus. The sequence goes on along the minus strand of NC_091384.1, from coordinate 5,297,377 downwards.
TCTCTCTCTCTCTCTCTCTCTCTCCCACTACGGTGAAGGAGAGGAAAGGGTAGATTCAGATGAGATGCAGATGAAGAGTTAGAGAAACGAGAATAAAAAAATAGATGAAAGCTTACGAATGGGAAGTGTTGAGAACAGAGAACTGGGAAGCAGGGTAAGGAAGGTAGGTAGGTAGGTAGGTTAGTGTAAGGTAGGTAGGTAGGTAGGTTAGTGAGTAGGAATGTAGATAGGTTAGGAAGGTAGGTAAAGATAAGGTAGGTTAGTGAGTAGGAAGGTAGGTTAGTGTACGATAGGTTAGTGAGTAGGAAGGTAGGTTAGTATGAGGAGGTAGGTAGGTTAGGGTAAGGTAGGTAGGTCATTTAGGGTAAGGAAGATAGAGTGAGGCGAGAACTAGGTTAAGGTGAGGAGCAGAGTACATTAGGGTGAAGAGAAAGGATAAGGGTTAAGGGAGGATGGAAAGGTGAATTAGATTGTTACGACAGATAACAGAGGGTGTTACAATCCACATCAAGTTTATCTGCTGAAAAAGATCATCTATTTCTGTCTAGAATAAAGGCTTCTTTACCATCTAGAAGTGTGAGGCAATGATAGTAAAGCAAAAGGCTCTCCCATAACGCTCCATACGATCCGGTCACTGACGACATGAAATATGTGAAGATATATAACTTGCCAAAGTAATAATGCAATATGAAACTTATACGAGAGATAGAGAAACTTGCATGGACTACAACCTACCTTTCTATATTTGTAGTTTCTACTGCGAGAACTCACTGGTTGTACTTCTAGTTACCACTAATTCTAACTCACGGAATGGGTGGGATTTGAACCTATGGCAAGTAGGTCCCACAACACATTTGCCTATCAGTTTTTAGGGCTCACTTGGCATGAGGTCAGACCCCCATTCCCTTCCCTGATTTATTTCAATAATCTTACTTCTAGATACCATGATTCAGGTGGTTGTGAATAACCTCCCGTCCTGAGTGTGCTTGGAGCAAATACCAGGATACCGGTGACCACTGCTGTGACTACCACAACCACCAACACTACTACTACTACTACTACTAATTATTATACCCTGGGTAGCTTGTAGGTAGCTGTTTGTTCTGATGTTGCTGAACAAGCCTAAAGAACCCACTGCTTAAAATATTTTCCCCTGTATAATATCTAGTTCCTGAACCTGTACTCCCTGGAACGCAGGCGGGAGAGATACATGATTATATACACCTGGAAAATCCTATAGGGACTAGTACCGAACTTGCACACGAAAATCACTCACTACGAAAGCAAAAGACTTGGCAGACGATGCACCATCCCCCCAATGAAAAGCAGGGGTGTCACTAGCACGTTAAGAGACCATACAATAAGTGTCAGGGGCCCGAGACTGTTCAACTGCCTCCCAGCATACATAAGGGGGATTACCAATAGACCCCTGCCAGTCTTCAAGCACCTAAAGTCGGTACCTGACCAGCCGGCCTGTGGCTCGTACGTTGGTTTGCGTGCAGCCAGCAGTAACAGCCTGGTTGATCAGGCTCTGATCCACCAGGCGGCCTGGTCACAGACCGGGCCCGCGGGGACGTTGACCCCCGGAACTCTCTCCAGGTAGTTGTCTCCCGTTTTTGAAAAGTGGTGAAGTTGTCTCTTAAAACAGTGACTGTATGTGTGTGTGTGTGTGTGTGTGTGTGTGTGTGTTTACAGCTTCAGTGGGCAATTTGTTTAATTTTTCTATAATTTCGTTTGGAAATAAAAACTTCTATACTTTTGTGTTGCATTTCTTGCCTCGATGTTTCATTGTTTCGAGTTATTGACTCTGCACCTCAGTTCTTCGTGTTCATCTATATCAAAATAATTCGATATTTTAGAAGTCTGAATGAGATCTCGAAGTCTCCTTTTGCTAAGAGAGAAAAACTAAAGTTCTTTGAGTGTTCTTTCATATTGTTTATTCCTTAAAGATAGTACGAGCTTAGGGGCTCTTCTCTGTACCCTCTCTGGACTCTCTGCACTTTTTGTGTAATTTAGTGACCAAATACAACGGCATTATGCAATATGGAGTAAGTGTGGAGTCTAATGTTTTATACTTGATGCCTTGTATTCTGTAAGTTGTGCTGCTAGCAGATACACTGGTACCTCCGATATCTGTGTGATAAATGGTTCAGGTGATCAGTCCCTCAGCCTGAGGCTGACGGACTGGTTATCTTAAACTCCTCCTCTCTCTACATCGTTCTTTGTATTGGACAGATGAAGTCACTGTGTGGCGAAACGATCGTCAATAAAGATTCCCATATGTTGCATAAGTGTCTCTTTTTTTGACTTCCGGTATCGTTGTCAGTATTTTTTCTGTGTAGTTGTGTAGTATACTTAGATAATCCCAGCTATGTCATAGCTAGCCAGGGAGCATATCTATAACGTAGCTGGGATTATCTAACTATAATACATAAGTACACAGTAACACTACTGATATCGTTGCTGACCATTACTCCAAGGTTATTGTCCTCGTCTGCTGCCCGTCCCTATCCACTGACGCCTATATAAACCGCCAGTCTTCTTGTCTTTGCTCCAGATTCTCCTCCACCACGATGCTGTGAACACTAACTCCAAGGCTGAGGGACTGATTACCTCATCTTTTGTATATAGTTCTACTGTCTTCCTATTATGTCCTAGAATCTGTATTGATAAAGCCACTGGATGGCGAAACGTCTACTACAATAAAGATATCCAGATGTTGCACCTGTGTCTTAACTTTCATATTGTCGGTATTTTATACCTTTCTTGCACAGTGTTTTACTTGTTGGCAAGCATTGTGTACTGGTGTTTCAATGTTATATTCAACATTGCATTTCCACTTGTCAACACTGAGACTTATTTTCCACGTCTCCGATCACAGCGTTAACGTACCAAGCTCACTCTCAATACTCGGTAATCTTTGGATTCCTCAATCTTGTGTCATCCACAATTATTGTTATCGTAGATATTAGCGCTCTCTCTCTCTCTCTCTCTCTCTCTCTCTCTCTCTCTCTCTCTCTCTCTATATATATATATATATATATATATATATATATATATATATATATATATACATATATATACATATATATATGTATATATATATATATTTTTTTTTCAACAAGTCGGCCGTCTCCCACCGAGGCAGGGTGACCCAAAAAAGAAAGAAAATCCCCAAAAAGAAAATGCTTTCATCATTCAACACTTTCACCACACTCACACATTATCACTGCTTTTGCAGAGGTGCTCAGAATACAACAGTTTAGAAGCATATACGTATAAAGATACACAACATATCCCTCCAAACTGCCAATATCCCAAACCCCAAACCCCTCCTTTAAAGTGCTGGCATTGTACTTCCCATTTCCAGGACTCAAGTCCGACTATATGAAAATAACCGGTTTCCCTGAATCCCTTCACTAAATATTACCCTGCTCACACTCCAACAGATCGTCAGGTCCCAATTATCATTCGTCTCCATTCACTCCTATCTAACACGCTCATGCACGCTTGCTGGAAGTCCAAGCCCCTTGCCCACAAAACCTCCTTTACCCCCTCTTTCCAACCCTTTCGAGGACGACCCCTACCCCTCCTTCCTTCCCCTATAGATTTATATGCTTTCCATGTCATTCTACTTTGATCCATTCTCTCTAAATGACCAAACCACCTCAACAACCCCTCTTCTGCCCTCTGACTAATACTTTTATTAACTCCACACCTTCTCCTAATTTCCACACTCCGAATTTTCTGCATAATATTTACACCACACATTGCCCTTAGACAGGACATCTCCACTGCCTCCAACCGTCTCCTCGCTGCTGCATTTACCACCCAAGCTTCACATCCATATAAGAGTGTTGGTACTACTATACTTTCATACATTCCCTTCTTTGCCTCCATAGATAACGTTTTTTGACTCCACATATGCCTCAACGCACCACTCACCTTTTTTCCCTCATCAATTCTATGATTAACCTCATCCTTCATAAATCCATCCGCCGACACGTCAACTCCCAAGTATCTGAAAACATTCACTTCTTCCATACTCCTCCCCAATTTGATATCCAATTTTTCTTTATCTAAATCATTTGATACCCTCATCACCTTACTCTTTTCTATGTTCACTTTCAACTTTCTACCTTTACACACATTCACAAACTCATCCACTAACCTTTGCAATTTTTCTTTAGAATCTCCCATAAGCACAGTATCATCAGCAAAAAGTAACTGTGTCAGTTCCCATTTTGAATTTGATTCCCCATAATTTAATCCCACCCCTCTCCCGAACACCCTAGCATTTACTTCCTTTACAACCCCATCTATAAATATATTAAACAACCATGGTGACATTACACATCCCTGTCTAAGACCTACTTTTACCGGGAAGTATTCTCCCTCTCTTCTACATACCCTAACCTGAGCCTCACTATATATATATATATATATATATATATATATATATATATATATATATATATATATATATATACATACCTTGGAAGAATTTCGAGAGTATATCTACTCTCTGAGCCCGGCCATGGGCCAGGCTCGTCTTGTGCTTGCCTGATCAACCAGGCTGTTGTTGCTGGAGGCCCGCTGCCCCACATATCCATCACAGCCTAGTTTCATCTTGAAGGCTTCAACACTTGTTCCAGCAGTGTTTCTGATATCTTCTGGTAAGATGTTGAAAAGTCTGGGACCCCGGATGTTGATACAGTGTTCCCTTATTGTGCCCACGGATGTTGATACAGTGTTCCCTTATTGTGCCCACCGCACCCCTGCTCCTCATATATATATATATATATATATATATATATATATATATATATATATATATATATATATATATATATATAAAATATAGGGAGGTACTACCTCTATAACTGGACTGGGGACCCTCATCCTCAGAGAAGGCAATAAACGTACGTCAGGGAAAGCCATATATCAACATCCGGTGTCTCAGAGCATTCGACATCTTATCATAAGATATGAGAAACTCTGTTGGGACCTGTGTAGAAGTCTTCAAGAGGAAACTGGTCAAGTATTTTCACCAGGTGCTAGATCAACCAGGCTGTGATGGTTATGTGGGACCGGACCAGCAGCAGCAACAGACTTGCTGACGAGGCAAGCACCAGACGAGCCTGGCCCAAGGCAGAGAAAACTCTCGGAACTTATCAAAAGTGTATCAGAGGTAGAAGCAAAGGCACCTAAAGAACTGATCCCTGAGGAACTCCACTCTTAACGTCTAGCCACTCAGACGACACCACGACTAGCCACTCAGACGACACCACGACTAGCCACTCAGACACCACGTCTAGCCACTCACACGACACCACGTCTAACCACGCAAACACCACGTCTAGCCACTCAGACATCATGTCTAGCCACTCAGACACCACGTCTAACCATGCAAACATCACGTCTAGCCACTCAGACGCCACATCTAGCCACTGAGACACCACGTCTAGCCACTCAGACGCCGCGTCTAGCCACTCATACACCACGTCTAGCCACTCAAACACCACGTCTAACCACTCAGACACCACGTCTAGCCACGCAAACACCACGTCTAGCCACGCAAACACCACGTCTAGCCACGCAAACACCACGTCTAGCCACGCAAACACCACGTCTAGCCACGCAAACACCACGTCTAGCCACGCAAACACCACGTCTAGCCACTCAGACACCACGTCTAGCCACGCAAACACCACGTCTAGCCACGCAAACACCACGTCTAGCCACGCAAACACCACGTCTAGCTACTCAGACACCACGTCTAGCCACTCAGACACCACGTCTAGCTACTCAGACACCACGTCTAGCCACTCAGACACCACGTCTAGCCACGCAGGCACCACGTCTAGCCACGCAAACACCACGTCTAGCCACGCAAACACCACGTCTAGCCACTCAGACACCACGTCTAGCCACGCAAACACCACGTCTAGCCACGCAAACACCACGTCTAGCCACGCAAACACCACGTCTAGCCACTCAGACACCACGTCTAGCCACTCAGACACCACGTCTAGCCACTCAGGCACCACGTCTAGCCACTCAGGCACCACGTCTAGCTACTCAGACACCACGTCTAGCCACTCAGACGCCACGTCTAGCCACTCAAACACCACGTCTAGCCACGCAAACACCACGTCTAGCCACGCAAACACCACGTCTAGCCACTCAAACACAACGTCTAGCCACTCAGACACCACATCTAGCCACTCAAACACCACGTCTAGCCACTCAGACACCACGTCTAGCCACTCAAACACCACGTCTAGCCAATCAGACACCACGTCTAGCCACTCAAACACCACGTCTAGCCACTCAAACACCACGTCTAGCCACTCAAACACCACGTCTAGCCAATCAGACACCACGTCTAGCCACTCAGACACCACGTCTAGCCACTCAAACACCACGTCTAGCCACTCAGACACCACGTCTAGCCACTCAAACACCACGTCTAGCCAATCAGACACCACGTCTAGCCACTCAAACACCACGTCTAGCCACTCAAACACCACGTCTAGCCACTCAGACACCACGTCTAGCCACTCAAACACCACGTCTAGCCACTCAAACACCACGTCTAGCCAATCAGACACCACGTCTAGCCACTCAAACACCACGTCTAGCCACTCAAACACCACGTCTAGCCACTCAGACACCACGTCTAGCCACTCAGACGACACCACGTCTAGCCACTCAAACACCACGTCTAGCCACTCAAACACCACGTCTAGCCACTCAAACACCACGTCTAGCCACTCAAACACCACGTCTAGCCAATCAGACACCACGTCTAGCCACTCAAACACCACGTCTAGCCACTCAAACACCACGTCTAGCCACTCAGACACCACGTCTAGCCACTCAAACACCACGTCTAGCCACTCAAACACCACGTCTAGCCAATCAGACACCACGTCTAGCCACTCAGACACCACGTCTAGCCACTCAAACACCACGTCTAGCCACTCAGACACCACGTCTAGACACTCAGACGACACCACGTCTAGCCACTCAAACACCACGTCTAGCCACTCAGACACCACGTCTAGCCACTCAGACACCACGGCTAGCCACTCAGACGACACCACGTCTAGCCACTCAAACACCACGTCTAGCCACTCAAACACCACGTCTAGCCACTCAAACACCACGTCTAGCCACTCAAACACCACGTCTAGCCACTCAGACACCACGTCTAGCCACTCAGACACCACGTCTAGCCACTCAGACACCACGTCTAGCCACTCAAACACCACGTCTAGCCACTCAAACACCACGTCTAGCCACTCAGACACCACGTCTAGCCACTCAGACACCACGTCTAGCCACTCAGACACCACGTCTAGCCACTCAAACACCACGTCTAGCCACTCAAACACCACGTCTAGCCACTCAGACACCACGTCTAGCCACTCAGACACCACGTCTAGGAAGCTTCTATAACCTGCCTTGTTCAATGTTAGGTAAAGTTCGTCAGAAAACAGGCTGACCAGCCGTTGAAGCTTTTGGTCATCTGACCGAGGCCTTTCGCTGGCTTACCACTCCACCCCTTTAAAATTTATATTGTCAGATGTTATATGGACATTTTGATACATTACTCCTGTTGGGTTATATATATATATATATATATATATATATATATATATATATATATATATATATATATATATATATATATATATATATATATATATATATAGTTTAAAAATTGAATAAGTTAGACATCTAATTGTCAAAGTTTGTTTTTATTTTTTTAATACAGTCTTGTAAGTAATAAAAGTCTGTCTTTACATAGACTTTTATTACTTACAAGATGTTAATTACATTACAAGATGTTAATTACATTACAAGATGTTAATTTGCTGGCAGGGTTGTTAAGGAGGCAAGTTTTGTTACCGTTATTGAATATTAAGGTGATGACTGACTGTTTCCAGTCCCCTGGTGCGTCCCTCCAGTCCCCTGGATGCGTCCCTCCAGTTCCCCTGGTGCGTCCCTCCAGTCCCCTGATGCGTCCCTCCAGTCCCCTGGTGCGTCCCTCCAGTCCCCTGGTGCGTCCCTCCAGTCCCCTGGTGCGTCCCTCCAGTCCCCTGGTGCGTCCCTCCAGTCCCCTGGTGCGTCCCTCCAGTCCCCTGGTGCGTCCCTCCAGTCCCCTGGTGCGTCCCTCCAGTCCCCTGGTGCGTCCCTCCAGTCCCCTGGTGCGTCCCTCCAGTCCCCCGGTGCGTCCCTCCAGTCCCCGGGTGCGTCCCTCCAGTCCCCCGGTGCGTCCCTCCAGTCCCCTGGTGCGTCCCTCCAGTCCCCTGGTGCGTCCCTCCAGTCCCCTGGTGCGTCCCTCCAGTCCCCTGGTGCGTCCCTCCAGTCCCCTGGTGCGTCCCTCCAGTCCCCTGGTGCGTCCCTCCAGTCCCCTGGTGCGTCCCCCCAGTCCCCTGGTGCGTCCCTCCAGTCCCCTGGTGCGTCCCTCCAGTCCCTTGGTGCGTCCCTCCAGTCCCCTGGTGCGTCCCTCCAGTCCCCTGGTGCGTCCCTTCAGTCCCCTGGTGCGTCCCTCCAGTCCCCTGGTGCGTCCCTCCAGTCCCCTGGTGCGTCCCTCCAGTCCCCTGGTGCGTCCCTCTGGTGATTTGTTAGTGGGTGATTTATTAGTGATTTATTACTTATATATTAGTAATTTATTAGTAAGTGATTTATTGGTGGGTAAGTTATTTATTGGTGGGTAAGTGATTTATTGGTGGGTAAGTGATTTATTGGTGGGTAAGTGATTTATTGGTGATTTATTAGTGAACAAGTGATTTATTAGTAAGTCATTTATTATTAAACGATTCATTAGTTATTTTTTAGTAAGTGATTTATTAATGGTTCAGGGATTCATTAAGTGATTTATTAGTGATTTTAGTAAGTGATTTATTAATGGTTCAGTGATTTACCATCACATTCCTTTATAACTCTTGACAGGCAGTTCGTCTGCTCTGTTGGATTTATTAATATTCTGCTTCTCTAGGTATTTTAATATGTCAAGGCTGTCAAGGCTGTCAAGACTAATTTCGTTAGCATTTAGTTTATGTTCGGTTACTAAAAATAAGTGCTGTAGGCTGGAAATGTTTTACCTGTGATTAACCTGTGGCAAGTTTCCAGGACTCTCGTACTCTCCTCTAGTGCTTAGTCTTAATAATAATAATAATAATAATAATAATAATAATAATAATAATAATAATAATTTTTACTTTCCCTTTAACGCTTAGTTTTGATTATGATAATCCAGGCTTCCCGGTTGATTTCTTGGTCAACCAGGTTGTTGGTGCTAGCAGCTCTCATGCCGACATAGCCGTCACAACCCGGCTGATCCAGCACTTGATAATATCGGTATTTATTGTGGCAATATTTCTGATATCAGCTGGTAGCAGGTTGAAGAGTCTTGGTCCCACTGTGTTCACGGTGCCTGTGTGCTTCAAGGGGCTTGATCTTCTCTTTCTCTCGTCTTTCTCCCTCCAGTAAGTTATAGCAGTGGGTAGGTAAGGATCAGTCTCTCTCAAGTATCTTGCGCGTGTGTGTTATGTGTGTGTGTGTGTGTGTGTGTGTGTGTGTGTGTGTGTGTAATATTTGGAATCATCCTTGACTCCGGGTAGACCTCAGCTGTAGGTGGGTAGGAGAGGGAAGGTGGATATGTAGGTAGGTAGTAGAGGGAAGGTAGATATGTAGGTAGGTAGGAAGGGGAAGGTTGATATATAGGTAGGTAGGAGAAGGAATGGTCCCGAATCTGCACACAGAAATCACTCCCTACGAAAGTAAAAGACTGGGCAGGCGATGCAAAATGCCCCCAATAAAAAGTAGGGGCGCCACTGGTACACTAAGGGAAAACATCGTAAGTGTCCGGGGCCCAAGACTGTTCAACAGCCTCCTATCAAGCATTAGGGGAATTACCAATAAACCCCTGGCTGCCTTCAAGAGAGTGCTGGACAGATACCTAAAGTCAGTGCCGGATCAGCCGGGCTGTGACTCGTACGTTGGACTGCGTGCGGCCAGCAGTAACAGCCTGGTTGATCAGGCCCTGATCCACCGGGAGGCCTGGTCATGGACCGGGCCGCGGGGGCGTTGATCCCCGGAATAACCTCCAGGGAAGATAGGTAGGTAGGTAGGAGAGGAAAGGTAGGTAGGAGAAGGAAGGTAGGTAGGAAGGGGAAGGTAGGTAGGTAGAAGAGGGAAGGTAGATAGGTAAGAGAGGGAAGGTAGATGTGAAGGCAGGTAGGAGAGGGAAGGTAGATATGTAGGTAGGTAAGAGGAGGAAGGTAGATATGTAGGCAGGTAGGAGAGGGAGGGTAGATATGTAGGTAGGTAAGAGGAGGAAGGTAGATATGTAGGCAGGTAGGAGAGGGAGGGTAGATATGTAGGTAGGTAGGAGAGGGAAAGTAAATATGTAGGTAGGAGAGGGAAGGCAGATATGTAGATAGGTGGGAGAGGGAAGGTAGATAGGTAGGTAGGAGAGGGAAGGCAGATATGTAGATAGGTGGGAGAGGGAAGGTAGATAGGTAGGTAGGAGAGGGAAGGTAATTAGTTAAGAGGGGAATATAGTTTGATTAGAGAGGGAAGGTTGGTAGGTAGGTAGGTGAAAGGGAGGTGTAGGGAGGAGAGAAGGAGCTTGGAGCTAGCACGTAGGAGTGAGGGGACAGAGTAAGAGAAGAGTGAGGGGAATGTTGGAGGACAGTTAAGGATTATGGAAAAGGGTTGGAAGGGGTGATGGAATGGAGAGTGGAAAGGCAGGTAGATAAGGGTGTGGGAAAGTTTGGAAGGGAGGGTGGAGTGTCGAGAGGAAGGTAAGGGAGGGGTGTAGGGAGAGGAGGGGAGTGAGTCAGGGGTAGGGGGGGTGATAATGAGTGTGTGAGCCTCCCTGCCTCAGGTAATATTGGTGGCCCACAGTCTGGCCACGCTGGGGGGGATTACTCTGGGAGATTCAGGGGGATTTTGGGCCTTGGACGCCTGTGGATTGAGGCGCTGATATTGATGATGGACAGGGGAAGAGGGGGGAGGGGAGATTATATAGGATGGGGGTGGTTGTTATTGTGTGTGTTGATGGTTGTAGTTGTGGTTGTGTTATTGTTGTGGTTGTTGGGAGAGAAAATGGAGATTGAGCAAAGAAAAAAAGATGGAAAAAAAAGCGATGGAGGGGTAGAGAAAGGAGAGATGGAGGAGGTGGAGACAGAAAAGATTGAGGGAGAAAAAAAAAGGAAACTGAAAATAGATAGAAAGACAATGAGAAAGTAGATAAAGAAGAGAGTGAGATTGGTAGAGAAAGAAGATAAAGAAAGTAGATAAAGAAGAGAGTGAGATTGGTAGAGAAAGAAGATAAAGAAAAGGGAAAGTCAAGAAAATTCAAGGAACTTCACACACTGACGATGGTAACAGAAAGGATCGAAACTTTTTAAGAGACCAAAATATGTATCAATATTGAGCACTCCACTAAAACACAGAGTGAGGGAACTCATGGCCACTCATGCAGCACCTGGACTTGATTCATGGCCACTCATGCAGCACCTGGACTTGATTCATGGCCACTCATGCAACACCTGGACTTGATTCATGGCCACTCATGCAGCTCTTAGGCCAGGTTCGTGCCCACTCGTGCAACACCTGGACCAGGTTCGTGGCCATTCGTGAAACACCTGGACTAGGTTCGTGGCCACTCTGGACAAGGTTCGTGGCCACTCTGGACAAGGTTCGTAGCCACTCTGGACAAGGTTCGTGGCCACTCTGGACAAGGTTCGTGGCCACTCTGGACAAGGTTCGTGGCCACTCTGGACCAGGTTCGTTATTTATAAAGAAGTGCAAAAGACCACTAATACAAGTACTTAGTGTTCACTAGAGAGAGAATACTTTACCACTAGTAGCAGTAACAGCCTCATTAATCAGGCCCTAATTCACCGGAAGGCCTGGTCGTGGACCGGGCCACGGGGGCATTGATTCCTGGAATGCCCTCCAGGTAGACTCCAGGTAGTACAAGTACTCAGTATTCACTAGAGTAAGACCTCATTACCACTAATATACTCAATATTTTCTCCAGAAAGAACCTAGGAATTACAGAAGCCTTTAAAATTTCAGACATTGCTGCTTTGTACTGTGTCAGAAAATTACAACTACCACCACTAATATCACACATGATAATAGACTTGGAAAAGGTTATGAGACGCCGAATTAGAAACTAGCACCACTAATATCACACATGAAGGAATGGTCCCAAATCTGCACACAGAAATCACTCCCTACGAAAGTAAAAGACTGGGCAGGCGATGCAAAATGCCCCCAATAAAAAGTAGGGGCGCCATTGGTACACTAAGGGAAAACACCGTAAGTGTCCGGGGCCCAAGACTGTTCAACAGCCTCCCATCAAGCATTAGGGGAATTACCAATAAACCCCTGGCTGCCTTCAAGAGAGAGCTGGACAGATACCTAAAGCCAGTGCCGGATCAGCCGGGCTGTGGCTCGTACGTTGGACTGCGTGCGGCCAGCAGTAACAGCCTGGTTGATCAGGCCCTGATCCATCGGGAGGCCTGGTCATGGACCGGGCCGCGGGGGCGTTGATCCCCGGAATAACCTCTAGGTAACCTCCAGGTATGATAATAGACTTGGAAAAGGTCATGAGACGCCGAATTACGAACTTTATAGAAAGGCGTGACTTACACAACTTAAATCATCATGGATTTAGAATAGAAAGATCATTCTTGTCTAAACTGCTCGAAGAAATATGACAAAATCACGAAAGTGTTGGAAAGGAGAAAAATGGAGGTGTTCTCTACACACATTTCGCGAAGGTATTTTGACAGGTGGCTAAAAAATTATGGTGATAGGTGTAACAGGAAAGTGGGAAAATGGATATTCTGAAAGAACAGAAAGACACAATACCGTGACTGGAACTATACACAAATAACCCGCACATATGAGAGAGGAGCTTACGATGACGTTTCGGTCCGACTTAGACCGTTTACAAAGTCACACTGGTCCAAGAATGACCGAAACTTCGTCGTAAGCTCCTCTCTCATATGTGTGGGTTCTTTGTGTATGGATATTCAGTTTGATAAGGAATAAAACACATGAAAGTTGTGGAGAAAACAAAAGTTAGCCTTGGCAGAGTTAAAAGTTAGTACCCCAAGGCAGCGTCTTGGCGCCTTGAGTGTTTCTCATCTTAGAACATAAGAACGATGGAACACTGCAGAAGGCCTACTGGCCCATGCGAGGCAGGTCCAAGTCTCCTACCGGCTTAAGCCAATGCACCCAACCTAGTCAGGTCAGGTCACATGTGATAACGTCCTAGTTGACAGTGATTCCTGCAAAGTAAAAGGTCTATTTGTTGAACCATCCTTACATGTTGTAAGAGATAGTAAGATCCATTTCTTCCTGGCCAACACTTCTGGTCACAGTGTTCGCCTCAGAGCAATTGCTCACTACCGTTTTATATCATTTACAGATAATACGAAAATGAACATGAAAATCGCCTCAGTAAACGACAGCAAAAGACTGCACGAGGATATCAACAGAGTCTTCCAGTGGGCAACAGAAAAGAGAATAATTTTTATTGTTGACTAATTTCAATTTCCCATCTGTGGTAAGAACTCCAAGAGGAACACTGTTTATTAAATACAGGTCGTCTTCCTAACAGAACGACAAGAACATGTGAGGGATCTGGGTGTAATAATGTCAGCTGAACTGTCTTTTAAAGAAAATCTGGCGAATATTATGAAACCCCAAAAATTAATGGGTTGCTAATGGGAGCTTAAAAAATAATGCCAATGGTGGCAGTATTTAAAAAAAAATGTGATCTCTCGCTTAGAGTATTGTTCAGTGTTGACGGCTCCGTTTAGTGTAGATATCACAGTTGTAACAGATACAGAGGTACTTTACTACCTATGTAGAGCCAATAAATCCTTTGTACCACTGGAAACTTTTCAAAGTAGTGGAACTGTACATATAAGTGATATACACATAGAAGATACTTGAGGATCTAGTCTCAAATCTACTCACTCAGGGGCGCCGTGGGCACAGTACAATAACACTGTTAACATGCGTGGTCCAAGACTCTTCAACCTTCCACCAGCAGTGTCGGAAATATTGCCGGATTAAGTGTAGAAGTTTTCAAGAAAAAACAGGAATACTACCTTTACCAACTGCCAGATCAACCAGGCTGTGATGGATATGTGGGCCAGCAGTCTGCCAACAGCAATAGCCTGGTAGACCAGGCCACTAACAGAAAAGCTTGGCCCAGTCCGAGTTGCAGCAGTGGGAAAACTCGCGATAATGGTCAGGTATATTACAGGTGTGTAGAGAAAGAAGATATGTGGGAAGAGACAGGATAATAAAAATGAGGAGTGGAGGAGTAAAGAACGGGAAAGATAGAAGCAGTAGATGAAGGAGATAGATAAAAAGAAGGGAGAGAATGAGGGCGTAAAGAGACGGAGAGAAAGGAAAGATTTTGAGGGTTAAAGAAAGAGATGGAATAGTGTAGAAAGGAAGGATGGAAGGGGAGGAAAGTAGAAATAGGTGTAAATGAATATAGAAGATAAAGAGTGATGGGAGAAGGGAGACGAGAGAGAGAGAGAGAGAGTGTGTGTGTGTGTGTGTGTGTGTGTGTGTGTGTGTGTGTGTGTGTGTGTGTGTGTGTAGGTTATTTAGGAAGAGTGGTGGAGAAAGATAGAGGTGGGAGAGGCAGGGAGGCTGAGGTTGAACTTGAGATTGTGGAAGTGGAAAAGAGGACGTAGAGTGAGGAGACGATATTCACCTATTTGTGTTTTTAGGGGTCGAGTAATAGTTGCTGGCGAGGAAGAGAAAGTTGGGCGAGTCAGGAAGGACGTTTGGGTTTGAGAAGGACCTGCCTAGGATGGGCCAACAAGTCTGCTGCAGTGTTCCTCCTTTCTTATGTTAATAGTTCTTCCGAAGGTCATCGACCCGGAAGCGGGATAGATCTTGTTGCTGGCCTGATTGACCTGGCTGTTGGTGCTGGCTGCATGCAGCCTATTGCACCAGCCCGGCAGGTCAAGATTTGATTGAATAAATTTGTCTTGAAGGCAGCCAGAAGTTATTATCTCCCTTATGCACGAAACGAGGCTATTGAAGAGTCGGGGACCTCTGACACTCATTGAGTTCTCTTTGACACTCGTCGCGCCCCTGCTTTTTAATTAGGGGGGGCACTCCCCACCGTCTACCAAGTTTCTTGTTATACAGAATGATTCCAGTACACAAGTTGGGACCAGTACCTCTAGGGTTTTCCAGGTGTAAATATTTTATGATGCGTCCTTCTCTCCTATGTTTCAAGGACTACAGTTAGTGACTTGAAGTGTTCCCGGTAGTTCAGATGTTTGAGTGAGTGTATACGAGCAGTGAAAGTTCTCTGTAGGTTTTCCAGCTCAGTAATATGGTGTGTCTTGACGGTGGTGGTCAGTATACAACAGTATTCCAGCCTGGAGAGAACAAGTAACTTGAAGAGTATCATCACTGACTCAGCATCTCTTGTCTTGAAAGTTCTAGTTATCCAGTCTATCATTTTCCTTGTGGTAGCAATAACAACATTGTTGTGATCCTTGAATGTGAGATCTTCCTACATCATTACTCCTAAGTCTCGCACATGGTACTTTCACTCTATTGAATAATTATAGTTTGTCTTGTACTCTGTTACAGTCTTTATTTCCTCCATTCTTCCATAACAGAACCAGTGAAACTTGTCCTTGTTAAACATCATATTGTTGTCTGAGGTCCACTGGAAGACTTGATTTATATCCGCCTGAAGATTCACTGTGTCTTCGAGGGACGACACTCTCATACAGATTCTGGTGTTATCAACAAACAATGTTACACTGCTGTGATTTATGTTCTTGTTAATGTTCGATATAAGAATGAGAAACAGAAGTGGGGCGAGTACTGTGCCTTGAGGAACAGAACTTTTCAATGTGTCAGCCTCTGACTTCACTCTGTTTACTACTACTGTCTGGGGTGAGTACTGTGCCTTGAGGAACAGAACTTTTCAATGTGTCAGCCTCTGACTTCACTCTGTTTACTACTACTGTCTGGGGCGAGTACTGTGCCTTGAGGAACAGAACTTTTCACTGTGTCAGCCTCTGACTTCACTCTGTTTACTACTACTGTCTGGGGTGAGTACTGTGCCTTGAGGAACAGAACTTTTCAATGTGTCAGCCTCTGACTTCACTCTGTTTACTACTACTGTCTGGGGTGAGTACTGTGCCTTGAGGAACAGAACTTTTCAATGTGTCAGCCTCTGACTTCACACTGTTTACTACTACTGTCTGGGGTGAGTACTGTGCCTTGAGGAACAGAACTTTTCACTGTGTCTGTGTCAGTCTCTGACTTCACTCTGTTTACTACTACTCTACATCTGCCCACTCTACTACTGTCTGGGGCGAGTACTGTGCCTTGAGGAACAGAACTTTTCACTGTGTCAGCCTCTGACTTCACACTGTTTACTACTACTGTCTGGGGTGAGTACTGTGCCTTGAGGAACAGAACTTTTCACTGTGTCTGTGTCAGTCTCTGACTTCACTCTGTTTACTACTACTCTACATCTGCCCACTCTTCCAGTTATTCCTTTTGCACGCATTTTGTGAGCTACCACACCATGGTCTTACTTTTAGAAGAATTTTGCGAGGCCAGTATACGCTACATCAATATTTACCTTGTCTTCAAATGTATCTAAGACCATGTTGTACTGGTCCAGTAGTTGTGAGAGGCAGGAGTGACCATCCAAGACCATGTTGTACTGGTCCAGTAGTTGTGAGAGGCAGGAGCGACCATCCAAGACCATGTTGTACTGGTCCAGTAGTTGTGAGAGGCAGGAGTGACCATCCAAGACCATGTTGTACTGGTCCAGTAGTTGTGAGAGGCAGGAGTGACCATCCAAGACCATGTTGTACTGGTCCAGTAGTTGTGAGAGGCAGGAGTGACCATCCAAGACCATGTTGTACTGGTCCAGTAGTTGTGAGAGGCAGGAGTGACCATCCAAGACCATGTTGTACTGGTCCAGTAGTTGTGAGAGGCAGGAGCGACCATCCAAGATCATGTTGTACTGGTCCAGTAGTTGTGAGAGGCAGGAGTGACCATCCAACACCATGTTGTACTGGTCCAGTAGTTGTGAGAGGCAGGAGTGACCATCCAAGACCATGTTGTACTGGTCCAGTAGTTGTGAGAGGCAGGAGTGACCATCCAAGACCATGTTGTACTGATCTAGTAGTTGTGAGAGGCAGGAGTGACCATCCAAGACCATGTTGTACTGGTCCAGTAGTTGTGAGAGGCAGGAGTGACCATCCAAGACCATGTTGTACTGGTCCAGTAGTTGTGAGAGGCAGGAGCGACCATCCAAGACCATGTTGTACTGGTCCAGTAGTTGTGAGAGGCAGGAGTGACCATCCAAGACCATGTTGTACTGGTCCAGTAGTTGTGAGAGGCAGGAGTGACCATCCAAGACCACGATGTACTGGTCCAGTAGTTGTGAGAGGCAGGAGTGACCATCCAAGACCATGTTGTACTGGTCCAGTAGTTGTGAGAGGCAGGAGCAACCATCCAAGACCATGTTGTACTGGTCCAGTAGTTGTGAGAGGCAGGAGTGACCATCCAACACCATGTTGTACTGGTCCAGTAGTTGTGAGAGGCAGGAGTGACCATCCAAGACCATGTTGTACTGGTCCAGTAGTTGTGAGAGGCAGGAGTGACCATCCAAGACCATGTTGTACTGATCTAGTAGTTGTGAGAGGCAGGAGTGACTATCCAAGACCATGTTGTACTGGTCCAGTAGTTGTGAGAGGCAGGAGTGACCATCCAAGACCATGTTGTACTGGTCCAGTAGTTGTGAGAGGCAGGAGTGACCATCCAAGACCATGTTGTACTGGTCCAGTAGTTGTGAGAGGCAGGAGTGACCATCCAAGACCATGTTGTACTGGTCCAGTAGTTGTGAGAGGCAGGAGTGACCATCCAAGACCATGTTGTACTGGTCCAGTAGTTGTGAGAGGCAGGAGTGACCATCCAAGACCATGTTGTACTGGTCCAGTAGTTGTGAGAGGCAGGAGTGACCATCTAAGACCATGTTGTACTGGTCCAGTAGTTTTGAGAGGCAGGAGTGACCATCCAAGACCATGTTGTACTGGTCCAGTAGTTGTGAGAGGCAGGAGTGACCATCCAAGACCATGTTGTACTGGTCCAGTAATTGTGAGAGGCAGGAGTGACCATCCAAGACCATGTTGTACTGGTTCAGTAGTTGTGAGAGGCAGGAGTGACCATCCAAGACCATGTTGTACTGGTCCAGTAATTGTGAGAGGCAGGAGTGACCATCCAAGACCATGTTGTACTGGTCCAGTAGTTGTGAGAGGCAGGAGTTACCATCCAAGACTATGTTGTACTGGTCCAGTAGTTTTGAGAGGCAGGAGCGACCATCCAAGACCATGTTGTACTGGTCCAGTAGTTGTGAGAGGCAGGAGTGACCATCCAAGACCATGTTGGGCTGGTCCCGTAGTTGTGAGAGGCAGGAGTGACCATCCAAGACCATGTTGTACTGGTCCAGTAGTTGTGAGAGGCAGGAGTGACCATCCAAGACCATGTTGTACTGGTCCAGTAGTTGTGAGAGGCAGGAGTGACCATCCAAGACCATGTTGTACTGGTCCAGTAGTTGTGAGAGGCAGGAGTGACCATCCAAGACCATGTTGTACTGGTCCAGTAGTTGTGAGAGGCAGGAGCGACCATCCAAGACCATGTTGTACTGGTCCAGTAGTTGTGAGAGGCAGGAGTGACCACCCAAGACCATGTTGTACTGGTACAGTAGTTGTGAGAGGCAGGAGCGACCATCCAAGACCATGTTGTACTGGTCCAGTAGTTGTGAGAGGCAGGAGTGACCATCCAAGACCATGTTGTACTGGTCCAGTAGCTGTGAGAGGCAGGAGCGACCATCCAAGACCATGTTGTACTGGTCCAGTAGTTGTGAGAGGCAGGAGCGACCATCCAAGACCATGTTGTACTGGTCCAGTAGTTGTGAGAGGCAGGAGTGACCATCCAAGACCATGTTGTACTGGTCCAGTAGTTGTGAGAGGCAGGAGTGACCATCCAAGACCATGTTGTACTGGTCCAGTAGCTGTGAGAGGCAGGAGCGACCATCCAAGACCATGTTGTACTGGTCCAGTAGTTGTGAGAGGCAGGAGTGACCATCCAAGACCATGTTGTATTGGTCCAGTAGTTGTGAGAGGCAGGAGCGACCATCCAAGACCATGTTGTACTGGTCCAGTAGTTGTGAGAGGCAGGAGCGACCATCCAAGACCATGTTGTACTGGTCCAGTAGTTGTGAGAGGCAGGAGTGACCATCCAAGACCATGTTGTACTGGTCCAGTAGTTGTGAGAGGCAGGAGCGACCATCCAAGACCATGTTGTACTGGTCCAGTAGTTGTGAGAGGCAGGAGTGACCATCCAAGGCCATGTTGTACTGGTCCAGTAGTTGTGACTGGCAGGAGTGACCATTCAAGACCATGTTTTACTGGTCCAGTTGTTGTGAGAGGCAGGAGCGACCATCCAAGACCATGTTGTACTGGTCCAGTAGTTGTGAGAGGCAGGAGTGACCATCCAAGACCATGTTGTACTGGTCCAGTAGTTGTGAGAGGCAGGAGCGACCTGTTCTAAACTCATGTTGACTTTGGTTGTGCAGTTGTTGTGATTCCATGTGTTTAACAGTCTTGTTGGTCAGGTGAGAGGAAAGAGAGAATTGGTAACGGGAGTAAATGCAAAAGGAAACAGTAGCTGGGAGAAGAGGGAAGACGGAGAGGCGAGACGAAAAGGAAAGTAGAAAAGAAGAGGTAGACGGGAGAGAAAAGATTGAAATAGAGTTGAGAAAAGGAAGATTGAGAGTGATAAAAAGGGGAGTGAGAAATACTGGACGAAATGTGTAATACTTAGTGAAAACCAGGGGAGCCATAAGCACAATAAGAGAACACTATCAGCATGCGGGGCCCAAGACTCTTCAACCTGTTGCCAGTAAAAATCGGATATATTGCCGCAACACACGTGTAAGTTTTGTATAGGTGGTGGGTAAGGCTGCGGTTGTTATGATGAATGCTGTGACGGCTGCGGCGGCTGCGGCAGCGGGTGTAGCGGCGGCTGCGCCTGCGGCACAGGTTTACGAGGGCACTAAGGGTGACGTGAGAGCCACATGGCTCCCCAAGGAGCCACTTCTCCAGTGCCTCTCTCCCACTAAAGGCATTTATAGTCTTGTGAATATTTAAAGAGTGCAATGGTATGAGTTTTTTTTTTTTTTGGTAGTGGTGCGGCCGGTTCAGTGACTGGTGTAGGGAGGGTGGGAGAAAGGGAGGGAAGGAAGATAGAGGGAGGGAGGGGGAGAGAGAAAGGGAGAGAGGGACGGGCTGCCAAGACTGCCACATGTGATTTGTAAATGACTAGGTCACTGCCTAAGAGAGATGTGGTCATGGTACCTCACTCCATGGTACCGACCTAGGTGTGGGTGGATGTGTAGGTAGCGTGGGTGGATGTGTAGGTAGCGTGGGTGGATGTGTAGGTAGCGTGGGTGGATGTGTAGGTAGCGTGGGTGGATGTGTAGGTAGCGTGGGTGGATGTGTAGGTAGCGTGGGTGGATGTGTAGGTAGCGTGGGTGGATGTGTAGGTAGCGTGGGTGGACATGTGTGTAAGAGGATAAACAAGGAAGAACGACCAGTGTATGGTAGCAGTAAATACAGGGCTACATAATACAGGGCTACATAATACAGGGCTACATAATACAGGGCTACATAATACAGGGCTACATAATACAGGGCTACATAATACAGGGCTACATAATACAGGGCTACATAATACAGGGCTACATAATACAGGGCTACATAATACAGGGCTACATAATACAGGGCTACATAACCGTGTATGCTTCATGTGACTTAGTTACAGGAATGCCAGTAAAACTGATAAGAGGAAAGAGGACATAGGCAGGTGGACAAGCAAACTGTGTAGGAATGGCATGAGACGATAATGAGAATACAGGAACTTATTGAGAATAAATGGAATTAAAATGGAAGATAATCCAGCGGTGAAATGGGCAAAAGGGGACCTGAAGAAATTGAAGGAAAGTGACAGTAAAGTGACATGGCTGAGGGAGGGAAGTGACGGGACAGTAAAGTGACATGACTGAGGGAGGGAAGTGACGGGACAGTAAAGTGACATGACTGAGGGAGGGAAGTGACGGGACAGTAAAGTGACATGGCTGAGGGAGGGAAGTGACGGGACAGTAAAGTGACATGACTGAGGGAGGGAAGTGACGGGACAGTAAAGTGACATGGCTGAGGGAGGGAATTGACGGGACAGTAAAGTGACATGGCTGAGGGAGGGAAGTGACGGGACAGTAAAGTGACATGGCTGAGGGAGGGAATTGACGGGACAGTAAAGTGACATGGCTGAGGGAGGGAAGTGACGGGACAGTAAAGTGACATGACTGAGGGAGGGAAGTGACGGGACAGTAAAGTGACATGGCTGAGGGAGGGAATTGACGGGACAGTAAAGTGACATGACTGAGGGAGGGAAGTGACGGGACAGTAAAGTGACATGACTGAGGGAGGGAAGTGACGGG
The DNA here is from genome assembly GCF_038502225.1 of Cherax quadricarinatus. NCBI lineage: Eukaryota > Metazoa > Arthropoda > Malacostraca > Decapoda > Parastacidae > Cherax > Cherax quadricarinatus. Next base: position 5,275,770 of record NC_091384.1, on the reverse strand, counting down.
ACAGTAAAGTGACATGACTGAGGGAGGGAAGTGACGGGACAGTAAAGTGACATGACTGAGGGAGGGAAGTGACGGGACAGTAAAGTGACATGGCTGAGGGAGGGAAGTGACGGGACAGTAAAGTGACATGACTGAGGGAGGGAAGTGACGGGACAGTAAAGTGACATGACTGAGGGAGGGAAGTGACGGGACAGTAAAGTGACATGACTGAGGGAGGGAAGTGACGGGACAGTAAAGTGACATGACTGAGGGAGGGAAGTGACGGGACAGTAAAGTGACATGACTGAGGGAGGGAAGTGACGGGACAGTAAAGTGACATGACTGAGGGAGGGAAGTGACGGGACAGTAAAGAGACATGGCTGAGGGAGGGAAGTGACGGGACAGTAAAGTGACATGACTGTGGGAGGGAAGTGACGGGACAGTAAAGTGACATGACTGAGGGAGGGAAGTGACGGGACAGTAAAGTGACATGACTGAGGGAGGGAAGTGACGGGACAGTAAAGTGACATGACTGAGGGAGGGAAGTGACGGGACAGTAAAGTGACATGACTGAGGGAGGGAAGTGACGGGACAGTAAAGTGACATGACTGAGGGAGGGAAGTGACGGGACAGTAAAGTGACATGACTGAGGGAGGGAAGTGACGGGACAGTAAAGTGACATGACTGAGGGAGGGAAGTGACGTGGGAAGTTGCCAGGAAAATCGATGTGGAATCTGAGACAGAGAGGAGAGAGGGCGATAGTTTTTTGATGTAAATGAATCGAGTAAGTTTGACCTGCCTAGCGTGGGCCAGTAGGCCCTCTGCAGTGCTATTCCTCTCTTATGCTTTTATGGGCAAAATGATGATGGTTGAACTGTGAGACGAGTGAAGAATTAAGACATGTGTGCGACATCTGGGCATCTTTAATTTGTAGACGTTTCGCCCACACTTGACGCGGGTCTTACTCATATAATGACCCGCCACTGGACCTTTTGGTCATCTGACCGAGGCCTTCCGCTGGCTTACCTCCTCCACCCCTTTAATAATTAATAATATGTTAGAGTTGTATTGTTATGGAGGGTATAAGAGGACCAGTGTTACTTCTGAAACGAGTCCTGTAAAGGACAGGGGGAGGACAGAGGGCTAGGAAAAGGGAGAGGTGTCTGAGAAGGATAGTGTGTTTGGAAAGCGAAAGGTACTTAAAAACAGTGGGCTAGGAAAAGGGATAGGTACTTAAAGATAGAAGGCTTAGGAGCAGAGAAGGCTGTGCTAGGAAAAGAGAAAGGTGTTACAGGAGAGAGTGCTAGGGAAAGAGAAAGGTGCTTAAGAAGGGTGCTAGGATAAGAGAAAGGTGTTCAAGGAGAGAGTGCTAGGGAAAGAGAAAGGTGCTTAAGAAGGGTGCTAGGATAAGAGAAAGGTGTTCAAGGAGAGAGTGCTAGGGAACGAGAAAGTCTTAAGAATTCCCTCAACAGGGAATTCTTAAGGTCACTCTTTGAGGACGCAGCTCCAGCATAGAGCCCACATTTAAGAATGAATCCACAGGCAAAAACTGTTCTCCAGCACCATTCACTAGAGGTGCTGGAGAACAGTTGCAGAGTTTGAAGGTGAGGTACGATATGACGAACATTAGGGTGAGTGTACACACACACACACACACACACACACACACACACACACACACACACACACACACACACACACACACTCACGTATGAGACTGAAAACGAGAATTTGTGTTGAGTGATGTGAGAAACAAAGCTTGTCACGCCGGAATACAACCCACACGGATTTAGCGCTTCTCTCTTATAATATAAATATACAGCTTTAGAGAGGTAATAATGGATAAGACACATGTGCAACAGTTGGGTATGTTGTTGAAACGTTTCGCCCACACAGTAGGTTTATTCAGTCACATACAGAGGCAGACTGACCACCTCAGGTGTTGTTTGTCCAAGGTTGATGGACTGATTACATCGTCTTTATTTCACTATTACACCTGCTGTCTCTGTATTTGACTGAAGAACTCTACTGTGTGAGCGAAACGTTTCATCAATAAAGATACCCAAGGGTTGACAGACTCTCAATAAATATGAATATAAGTGATTTGGGTTAAGGAGTGTCCAGAGTTAATTGTGGGGTACTCACCTGAGTGACGCAGCAACAGCAGGAACAGCAGTAGGAGCAGCAGCAGTAGCAGTAGCAGCAGCAGCAGTAGCAGTAGCAGCAGCAGTAGCAGCAGCAGCAGCAGCAGTAGCAGCAGCAGTAGCAGCAGCAGTAGCGGCAGGTTGCAGGTGGCTGGTGAGGTGAGAGAGGTGGTATTTGGTGGTGGTAATTCTTAACACTGTTGTGGTAGATGGTGGCCAGCCAGGCCCAGGGTAACACACTGCCTGGCAGACCCTGGAGTGTACCCACGGGGGAAGCAGTGGGAGGGGAGGGGAAAGAATGGAAGGATTGGAAATGGGTGGATAGGGAAGGGAAGGAATGGCAATGGGAGGAGAGGGGAAGAAAAGAGAGGAAATGAGTGGAAATGGGTGGAGAGGGGGAAATAGAGAAAGAAAATGGGTGGAGAGGGAAGGAAGAGGTGAATGGAAAGATAAGGAAGGAGAGAGATAGAGAGGTAAGGAGTGGAAAGGAAATTCGTCCATCCCATTAATATCTTACTGCAGGTGGCACCAACAGCCTCGCTGATCAAGCTATCAGTTAGAAAGGCTGAACTTGAGGTAACAGCCTCCTGCGTCTGACGTCACAGGCATTCTACGTCTGACGTCACAGATCACTACGCTGATAGATTCTGACATCTCCTGTTAAGGGTATCAGTATTATGTAAGACAGCAGCTGTCTGGCGAAGTAGATTTGTAGACAGCAATCTAGTGAGGTAGACTGGTAGACAGCAACTATCAGGTGAGGTAGATTGGTAGACAGCAACTATCAAGTGAGGTAGATTGGTAGACAGCAACTATCAAGTGAGGTAGATTGGTAGACAGCAACTATCAAGTGAGGTAGACTGGTAGACAGCAACTATCAAGTGAGGTAGACTGGTAGACAGCAACTGTCAGGTGAGGTAGATTGGTAGACAGCTATCAGGTGAGGTAGATTGGTAGACAGCTATCAGGTGAGGTAGATTGGTAGACAGCTATCAGGTGAGGTAGATTGGTAGACAGCAACTATCACGTGAGGTAGATTGGTAGACAGCAACTATCACGTGAGGTAGATTGGTATGATAAGTTACACTGGAAACACCCTCAGTGTACTGGGAACAAAAGCTAGCTATGTTTGCCTGTCATTTTCCATCACACAGGATGGGTTACCTACACGAGGTAATGAAATGTGTCAGTCTGAGCTGACAGACTTCAGTAATGTCAGCCTGGGCTGACAGACTTCAGTAGTGTCAGCCTGGGCTGACAGACTTCAGTAGTGTCACCCTGGGCTGACAGACTTAAGTAGTGTTAGTCTGGGCTGACAGACTTCAGTAGTGTCAGTCTGGGCTGACAGACTTCAGTAGTGTCAGCCTGGGCTGACAGACTTCAATAGTGTCAGTCTGCGCTGACAGACTTCAGTAATGTCAGCCTGGGCTGACAGACTTCAGTAGTGTCAGCCTGGGCTGACAGACTTCAGTAGTGTCACCCTGGGCTGACAGACTTCAGTAGTGTCACCCTGGGCTGACAGACTTCAGTAGTGTCACCCTGGGCTGACAGACTTCAGTATGTGTCACCCTGGGCTGACAGACTTCAGTAGTGTCACCCTGGGCTGACAGACTTCAGTAGTGTCACCCTGGGCTGACAGACTTCAGTAGTGTCACCCTGGGCTGACAGACTTCAGTAGTGTCACCCTGGGCTGACAGACTTCAGTAGTGTCACCCTGGGCTGACAGACTTCAGTAGTGTCACCCTGGGCTGACAGACTTCAGTAGTGTCACCCTGGGCTGACAGACTTCAGTAGTGTCACCTTGTGCTGACAGACTTCAGTAGTGTCACCCTGGGCTGACAGACTTCAGTAGTGTCACCCTGGTCTGACAGACTTCAGTAGTGTCACCCTGGGCTGACAGACTTCAGTAGTGTCACCCTGGGCTGACAGACTTCAGTAGTGTCACCCTGGGCTGACAGACTTCAGTAGTGTCACCCTGGGCTGACAGACTTCAGTAGTGTCACCCTGGGCTGACAGACTTCAGTAGTGTCACCCTGGGCTGACAGACTTCAGTAGTGTCAGCCTGGGCTGACAGACTTCAGTAGTATCACCCTGGGCTGACAGACTTCAGTAGTGTCACCCTGGGCTGACAGACTTCAGTAGTGTCAGCCTGGGCTGACAGACTTCAGTAGTGTCACCCTGGGCTGACAGACTTAAGTAGTGTTAGTCTGGGCTGACAGACTTCAGTAGTGTCAGTCTGGGCTGACAGACTTCAGTAGTGTCAGCCTGGGCTGACAGACTTCAATAGTGTCAGTCTGCGCTGACAGACTTCAGTAATGTCAGCCTGGGCTGACAGACTTCAGTAGTGTCAGCCTGGGCTGACAGACTTCAGTAGTGTCACCCTGGGCTGACAGACTTCAGTAGTGTCACCCTGGGCTGACAGACTTCAGTAGTGTCACCCTGGGCTGACAGACTTCAGTATGTGTCACCCTGGGCTGACAGACTTCAGTAGTGTCACCCTGGGCTGACAGACTTCAGTAGTGTCACCCTGGGCTGACAGACTTCAGTAGTGTCACCCTGGGCTGACAGACTTCAGTAGTGTCACCCTGGGCTGACAGACTTCAGTAGTGTCACCCTGGGCTGACAGACTTCAGTAGTGTCACCCTGGGCTGACAGACTTCAGTAGTGTCACCCTGGGCTGACAGACTTCAGTAG